>NC_143016.1:185424924-185737146 GCF_055824585.1 Amblyomma mixtum | reverse complement strand
TAGATGCCCTTGCACCAAAAAGCCTGGCATCATCATCATTATTGATGATAAAAAGTATATTTCGCTATCGAGCAGTCAGCTGCGGTGTGGGCCGAAATTGCTCTATGGGCCACATTGCAGTGCCGCAAAAAAGTCTGAATTTTCAGTCGTCGACTGTACAGCACACTTTAGATACAGTCAAGCCCATCTATAATGAACCTGACAGTCATGTGAATCGCGTTCATTGTATGCAAGGCTTGTAGTAAGTGGACTTCCCATGTTACTGCAAAAAATACCAAGTCAGTCCTTTATGCACGTCTGGTTATTCAAATGAGACCCTGTAACGGTGTTGTCCAAGCTTTCCAGCACAGTCGCATGCTTCTTGTGATACCCTTGCTACCAACAAGCTGCTTCAAGGACGCAATATAACTAATCGCTCTGAAAGCGCTCACAGTATCAAGTGGTAGGTTGGCCTCCTCCTCGTCAGATTCCTGGAAGTGCGAGAGGGCTCATTCTTTGCGCACTATTATTTTTGTTAGTGTGCAGCCTTCAGATGTCAGCATCATTCGCACCAGTGAAGTCATCCCAGGCGACGCCAGGTCGGGCCAGCTGCGCGTTAGTGACGTTCCCACAGGTCCACTTGCGTCCGATAGCGTGGGGATTCGACGCCGTCCTTTTTGGTTTTCATAAATGCTGCCTTACGGAAGCAGTTCTTGATGTACTTCGCAGTCAGCTGATGCGACGTTGTCATCCTGCGGAGGGAGCAGAGAAATTCAAACTAGGACATTGCAGCACGTGTTTGTTCTGTTGCTATCAGTATATGCGCTGGTGACGCGCCGCCGACAGGACCCCTTGAGCACATGCCCAGTGGCTGGTCTCGCTCTTCGCATTCTGTGGCAGAAGAGCGTGCCCACCGCAGTGGGGGAAGCCAGCACGGTTGTCGAACACGAGAAGGGCCCGCCCAGTTTCCTTTTCGCCATGTCATTGTTGAACTCAATTAGCCGCTCGGCGAACCAGTCGCCTGTACCCCCTCATACCCCCGCTGAACTTATGATTAGTGGCACACTCTTGAAATTAAGAAAAAAAGTTGCACATCATCCAGGCCTTTGTGTCACGCCTGCAGAATATGAGAAAGTAGTTAGCGAAAGCTCTGTGCCTGGAGAGTCTTCCCAGTGACAAACTGTGATCGCCGGTCCCTGCCTTTCGTGCCCGTGCACTGAAAGCTGGTAGCATTAAGCTTACTGCGCTTTCCACCAGCGCTGGGAGCATCTTTTCAAGGCATGCATTTTTGATGGCTGCATCTGGAAAAAAGTTCCGTTGGCATTGCGTACATCTCATAATTCTCATTTGTTATTTTTGTTTTGGTTGCTTTTTTTGGGGTGGCCGCATTATTTCTGTAGAGAAAGGGGAGGAGGTGACAAGGAGGCCAGAAGGCTCTTGGCGCTCTCTGCTCCTGCAAGAAGCGACAGTTCACAACTCTGGATCCATGCTTGCAGCGCCTCCTCGTTTGCTGTAACCGAGCTGTGCAGCCACAGTTCGTTGTATTTGGGACGCAGTGTAATTACCCTAATAAATATTTTGATAGTAGCATTGGCCTCATTCATGATGAGCGGTCATTCGTTACAAGTATGGCCACTATATGTGAGCTCGACTGTAGGTTACAAAATTGTAGGATGAATGTTTATTTGATGGATTATTCAGGTACTACAATACAACATTTTGGGCGAGTTGGTTACCTACATTCATTATTACAGCGCAACGCTGGCACAAAACAAGGGGGAGACACAACAGCGCTATTCAGGTGGCAACTGTGCAGAATTTGAAGATATGTTGATTTGTTTGTGGCTTGAAAATCCCAACGTGCAACATAACATACATACATCTACTACTGCTGTGTGATTGCTTGTCGTCATGTGAAGAACTGGCTTGAGTGGCAGTCATGAAGCGAGCTGCAGGTTAGTAATTCGAAGCAGCTACGAGACATGGGGTGTGGGGATGTAGCACAGGCGCATGGGAAAGAGACTCTGGTGGGTGCAGGCAACAGGGCACTGCCAAGGTGCGGTGTATTATGGTGGTGTTGCGTTCCTCCAGAGGACAGTTACTCTGGACTGCAACCAGACACTGCAATGATGTGGTCCCACCTTGCATGAGTAGGACACCCTTTGTTCTCTGCCCTGCACATGCCCTGGCTTCTGTAAGTACTTGCTGGCATGGCTGCAAGTGCAACAGATGAATGGCTTGCACATTGTTTCCTCCAAAAAACACGGTGAATTCTCACTTGTCTGGATTTTGCAGCTTGTGCAATATGTGTTGGTCCTGAGATCTGTGGGCGCACTGACCTTGACATTGTCGTCCTTCCCTGTGCAGGCGATGTCCGTATCGTCCTTGCGTTTCCTTTTTGATGGAAAGCGCATCAGTGATGACGAGACGCCAAAGCAGGTGAGTGGAGCTGCAGGGAATGTCTTCATGCGTGTCACTTTTCGGTCATGTGGGGTAATTCTGTGTGTGTTAGTTGCATGTGGCTGAATGACAGCAGTGCACATCACTACGCATAGTGAGAACTGTTCTGTCAAAGTTGGCCATTGAATGGCTTTGTGGGCAAAAATTGTATGAAGTTTCTTTTGAGTGTTTCCCAAGTTTGCAGAAAGCAATATTTAATAGCAACGTAGGGAAGGCTGAAGAAAAATTGCTACCACTTTGGTGGGTGAATGAAGACCTCAGTTTAGGAAGGCCATTGTTGCACCATCGTTCGTTCATGGACAGTCTTCCTGTAGTGCATTAGGCCTTTGGTTACTATTTCTGAAATTACCGTGTTTACACGATAGTAAGTCGACCCCCCCCAAATCTCATCTAAGGGGCAAAAGAAGAAGAAAAGCGTCATGGGCACATTCCACTACAAAAATGAATTGCGCCATTGTCCGCATTAGTGCTGCAGTCATCATCACTGCTGCAGTCGTACAGCTCATTGTTAGTGATAGTCTAGAGAAATCCCGCACTTCACTAAACAACCGCAGCACATCAGCGTCCTGGGAAATCCCGCACTTTGCAAAGAACCCCACCACAACATCACGTGGATAAGCTGAAAAGTTTGCTTAGCTGTAGCCATTCAAAAACGGCGGACTTGCGGCCTGGCGCGCAGATCGTTTCTTCGGCGCAAAGAATGACAGCCATCTAGAATGTAGCCATGAACGAGCACCAAATGCTTACTGGACCTGGAGCACTAAAGACGATTGACGAAGCACTGCAGTAAAAACTGGTCAGACCTGGCCGACAGTCTTGTCGAATGCGTCAAATAGAGCCAAAGAGAAACTACGTGTGAGCGGCGTCGGCTCTTTCATCAGCTACAGATACTCCCTTTTAGCGCTGCCGTTCTGAGTGGGGGTGCCACCACGATTGAAACAGCGGCTGATTCCGTCAACTATCGACACTCCCATGATCACTGAGTGTGCAATTAAAAGTAAGAAATAACAAAGAAAAATCTTTCAAACAAGTGCGCAGAATAGCCACATGCTATTGGGTAGTGCCATAGAGCAAATATAAAATGCAGCCACTGTGTAGCATCCCTGATATCTCACTTTTGTAGCCTTTATTAATGGTGCCATGCTAAACAAGAGATAAACACATTTTCCCCGTTTAACCGCGGCTGACACAGTTCAAAACCGCCGGACCCCACCCAGTGATCGCGTACGCTACCGAGCGCACGCCGTCCACGATGGGCCTTGCTCTGGGGGAACAAAGGAACAACACACTGGCTGAGACAAACAAGGCATTTATTTCTACAACAACAGTAACGCCAGCTAGCAACAAAATACGCTCAGAAATCGAGGACGTCCGACTCACCAGCACGGTTACGAGCGAACTTTCACCCACGCTAGGGCAAAGGAAAACTCCGAGGCTGGACGACCCGGGCTGGTGGGAGCATGTTCTGACCAGGAGGCGCCCGCCGACGAAGAGCGGAGCCGCGCCCGACATGACCGCGCGCTTTGCCGGTGCCGAGCAGACAAGGCCAGTCTCTCCCCCGCGCGCGAGCGCCCTCCCCTGTTAGTTAAAGTAACATAACTAAGGAGGGTGCATTGCGGGGAAGCTAACCACAGAGAACAAGGTGAGGGTGCATTGCGGGAAAGCGAACCACAGGGGACGAGTGCGTCCCCACACCCCTCAACTGCGGTTTTTCAAATTTAAAAGGAAAAAAAAATAGGTCGACATACAATCATATAAACACGTTATTCCTTGCTGTTCAACATGTTATGAGCCAAAGATTCGTTAAAATTGTTTCCAGGTGTTTTGGTAACTTCTGCTAAGTTCATAACCTCATGCTGAAGCTTGATGCATCTGATGGCAATGGACATAATGCTGGACACGATGTGCTTCATTAAAATTTGTTACGAGGAATATCCATGAGAAACGCTTGTTGTGAGAGTTTCTTTGACATGGCATGAGCTCACATTTAGGACACATGCTTTGTTAAGTGAACTCATGTATATTTTGTGGGCACATATGTATGGGCCTATTTGCAAAATCCAGTTCCACTAGAGTAACTCGAGCACAAAGCAGCAGATGCCCCGCAAAAGAGGCCCTCCAGCCAACGGCGCGAATCTGTTTTCGTGAAGCTGCGGTTAATCCGATTAAAGGGACACTGAGGAGAGCTCTATTAATATTTTTTTTATAGCAGCATCCGATAGTTCGGCCTTTCATGGCTTTGTTGCCACTTGGCCGGCAGCGAAAGATGCATTTATTTTTAAGAAGTTTGGATTCGAAGTTGAAAAAGTTTTTCCCGCCGCTCTGATTCAAACTTGGGATTCTCCTATGACGACACAGGACTAAGTGACGTGAAACATGACGTGCACATGACGTAACGCAGACTCTGTGATTTCTGGCGGCCAGCAGTGCGGCCCAGCAGCAGCCGAAAAGAAAGCTACCGCCGGCCGCACGTTGAAGGCATCTATCGGCTATTGCGGCCGTCGCTTCGTTTACGTTTGCACCGGCGTTTTGCCAGCGTTACAATGGATCCCGTTCTCGAAGTCGTCAACGAAGTTCTCGCAAATAGACACCTTTAGCATACCGTGTACCTTGTTACCGTTAGCGGAATACCGGGAGCCCGCCTACCACTGCGAGCAGGCGCTGATTGGTCCCGATGCTGCAGGAGCGCGCGTAGCTGTCGGGTACATGGCGCCATGTGGCGACGTCAAGGAGATTTGCGCATGCATTTGCTGCGCCTCAGTGATTCGTAGCTTCTCGTGTCCTAGTGTTGCTAGAACTATTGATTCTAGCAACACTGTTTTGTTATATGACGTCATTACGCTTGTACTTGCGAGTTTGGCCTGTGGCGGCGATACCTGTATTTTGGTTCTTTCTCTTTTCTACGTTACAAGAGCTTTGTTGTCAGTATGAGTGGCGTTTTTGTAATCAGGAGCTGGTATTCTGTCGATGTAAGTCAACTTCAATTTCTCCTCAGTGTCCCTTTAAGGGAACTTGCTTCAGAACAAATTTTTTTGTTTGTATTTTACCCTTCTGAATTTTGGCAAATCATACATTGGAAATGTAAGGACATTTTTGTTCACCTATTTGTTGACGGTATAAACTTAAGAAAGCAGTGACAAATATGTCTTTTTGCTCACTAGGTTGCATTTTATGCAATTAAAGTGTGCCATATATTAAAGTTCCTGAAGTAAGAATTGACGTTTAAAAATTTCATATGCAAGCAACGTCTGCCTTCGGTGTGTCTGTTGCAAGCAGACAGTGCTGCAACTGGCTACCGCTTTGTGCACATATGCCTGCTCTGGCAACTTTCACCACTGCGATTCTGAATGGGATGCTGAACGGTCATTGAATCGACGCTTTCATGATATCACTAAGAAATTGGAGAGCTGCACGTGCACAAAGTGCATGGCATAAGGAGCGCTGTCTGCGCGGCTGTTCTGCTGACGTGATGCAGCCCTCAATTCTGATCTGCTCACAACGCAGACATGTCGACAACATTTTGAAAAAATCTTGTATGTGAGCAACGTCTGCCTTCGGCATGTGTCTGTTGCGAGCAGCCAGCTCTGAAACTGGCCACTGTTGTGCACGTGTGCACCTGCTGTGGCCACTTCTGCCACCGTGGCCATGAATGAAGTGCTACACTTTAGTGCTAATACTTAAAGGTGCAGTGAAGAGGAATCTGAACCCGTCTTTTTGCCATGGGAACTCAATCTACACGTTCCGAGCATTCTTAGAAACTTCGACTTATTGCCCTGTGTGGCCAATTTCCCTAATTGAATCGAATTAACGTCCGGCTCCCGCCTTTTTTTTTTTTTAATTCTCCCCGTACGGTGGGCGGAGTCGACCAACACATGGAGTGCCTTTCAGCCAGCTCCGTGGAGGCTTTGCTTTTGCTTTGTTTTGTTTTTTAGGTTTCCGTGAATAAATAGTACCATTTGCAGATAGCCTAGCCGCAAAACAAGCCCGCAAAAATAAAAATATGCGCAGATGGTTTCGCGTATTACTACGTATTACTACGCCGATGGCAGAGCGGCAAGCCTCCACGGAGCTGGCTGAAAGGCACTCCACGCATTGGTCGACTCCGCATCCGCTCTGTCGCCTGCAATGACGGAAGTAACCAAAATCTCTTCCTTGTAATTTTTGGATGCTTCTCCCCATAGCACTCTAGTATTGTGGGGAAGCCACCGCGGCGGCTGGTTGTTTCGGTGTTTTTGCTTTATAAGCTGCATTTCCCAGACCCTGAAAAAACTCTCCTTGCCCTTATGCACCGTGAAGAAACTTAAGCGTTTCTCCTCTTCACATCGCATCCCTGCAAAAACGGCCGTTACGAATGCTAGCGCGCCATTTTTATTTTCTTGTTTTGGTGGTGCTTCGCCTCGGTGCACGTAGTCATCGCAGGGAAGCCACCACCGCGGGAGACTGCAGCAAAAATGTCGCGTGCCCTCTTGTTCGGCCCACTTGTATGTCTGCACATGTGCGGTTGATCAGTAAACATTTTATACGACCGCAAATTTTTGAAATTTTAAACACAGTAGCCGGAAAATCATGTTTCTGGGAGCGTAATGTCCGCAGCCGTAGCCTCGTGGTAGAGCACCCGCTTCGGCTTCGGGAGGTGGTGGGTTCGACTCCCGCCACCGGCCGGGTACCCACCGGTTTTCTCAAAATGGGTACAAGCTATGACCCGGCCTGGTGCTCGGCTTACTAGGGCTGCATTGCTTGGGAAAGGAGCCTGCGCCTTGAAATCCCGTCACTGTGGGCAAGGAGTCGTGCTGACATAGTTGACAAGATCAAAGCAAACGAATAGTCGTGTGGACAAAGCGAAAAAGGGCCACAAATTGGGCTTATGCCACACGAGGTGGACTTATGGTAGCTTGGCGGGGGAACTTATCACTCATCCGTCAAGGCAACTGTTGGTCTAAGACCCTTTTCCCAAGCATTTCACCCTAGAAGAGCCGAGCACCAGGCTGTACCCATCAAAGAAACCGGTGGGTACCCGGCGGCACTGGGGGTCGAACCCAGCACCTCCCGAATGCGAGGCGGATGCTCTACCACAAGGCCACAGGGACGTATCAGCAAGGTTTCACTGTGTTTGTCTGCATTGCTGCAACAGTGCAAGACACTGCAATCGTAAAAGTAGCTGACTTGTGTTCAGCATCACAGTTTTTATTTATTTTGAGCCTGTGTTCACCGATGATGTTAGGCAAGAGGGAGAAAGGCTTGTAGATCTTGAAACAAGCAAGAACAAAGAAGCGCAATGTTTATGAATGAAAATCGCCTCCTTTGCCCTTGCGTGTCCCCGTAAGCAGTCGTTAATCTGTTTTATCTGCCACCCCCCTGCGATGTTAGGCTAGCAAGTCCACGGGGATTGACCACATCATGAGAATGTCTGCACCATTGGCTGGGGGGCCTCCTTTGATGGGCATTTTGCACTTTGTTCTTGAGTTGTATCCAATTATGGGAGCCAGTGTGTCACTATGCTTGCCTGTTGTGCTGGGGCTCTGGACTCTGGGACCAAATGTAGGGAGTTGGGATTTGCAATATTAATTTGTGACGGAACAGCACAAAACACCGGGACAAGAGACAAGCGCTGCTGTTCCATCACGAATGAGTAACCAACATGCCCTAGCTGCTGTCCTAGCAATATTAAGTAGTACATCTGTGTAAAAAAAGAAATCAAAGCAGTCAAAAGAAAACCACCAGCCAACCATTGTTCATACAGGCCACTTTACTGTCCACACACCACCATTCTAAATCTGCCATCGATTGAGGTGCTGTTTGTCAAGGGGACCTCGAGGGCAGCTGCATCCAAACTCTGTCCTGGCTGTTGGAGAAAATTGCGTTTAAAGTACTTTTTTTTCCCCTATTCAGTTGAGACTCATGACATCCAGAGCGAAAGGGACCCCATGATCACACGAGAAATTGCCTAGCCTTGGGGATCCACGTAAAAAAAAAGCCATCTTATGTCACTGCAATGTGTGTGCCAAATTGGCCATATCATCAAAGAAGCAGATACATGCGTTAGTGCCTCAGTAGTGTGCCTGGTCAACAAGGAAATAAGATTAACCCTCTAAGAAGCTTTGTACACAATTTGAACATTGCCACCTTGCAGATTTTTTTTTTTTTCTTCAGGATGTGCCCTAGCAATTGCTAGTTTCTTTGATTCAGGTGAATTTAGCATCCTTCACTTTGCAAATAATACTTTTTTTGATAATTAGCAAACACTGCAACAAATATTTTGCAAAACAGTGAGCTTGGTAGCACATCTTTCAAAATTTTCTTGCCTACAGGTTTTTCCTGTGCATCTTTAAAACGCTAAATGTTTCATGGTCCCTAGGTTGATTTCATGAATCCTGGCATTCTAATGTTGTAGCTTTCCAATTACATGACCAATTTATATTGAATTTTGTGCTCGTGTAAAAAAATTGCCCATTGGCACTTTTCAGTTGAAAACTAGTGAGTTGGCTTTCCTGAGGACTAAATATACTACTTGAAGCCATAAAATGTTTTGGATAAAAGTCTGAAAGGGTGAAACTCTTGTGAAGCGCAGATATACCTATATATATTGAAAGCATGGTGTGCTGGCACCTTTTGTTTATTCTATGCAAAATGTCGTGGGTGCATGTCTTGTTTCATTGCTGGTGGGTATATAGTATGTGGTCTTCACTGAAACGCGGTCAGCCATTCCAGTTTGTGTTGTTTCTACTGACTTTATTCTTGTAAAGTGTACTCACCTCAACACTCTGTTGCAATGCTTTGCAGCTGGAAATGGTGAACGATGACGTCATTGAGGTGTACCAGGAGCAGACGGGGGGCTTGCGAGTAGCGGCTGCAGTCTCTGGCATCAGGCCGGCTTCCTAGGTTGCGAACGCAGCCATAAAAAAAAACATCTTCACATTTTACCTTTCATCAAATAAAGCTTTCATTCATTCTTTCACATCACCCTTTTTGTCTACAGCTGGTTGTGCGAGTGGAGACATCGGCTCCCTGTGCATCTGCATTTGATGGACTTGGAAACATCGTCAGCACCTCTTGGATGTGGCGTCTGTACTAGAGTGTAGTGTGTGCATTCATCATCATCATCAGCCTGACTACACCCACTGCAGGGCAAAGGCCTCTGGTAGAAATTTGGGGTCAGGGACATGCATACTTAAACTTAGTGGGCACTGATCATAACATACCATAATTTCGGGCCCCGTATGTCTGTTTTAATCATTTCATGTTCGCCATAGAAAGTAGCCAGGAGTGCGTGTAGATTCCCTGGCAGTGGTTGAAGCAGCAGCACACCTAATTTTAGTTGCATTTTCCTCTTTCAATTGCTGCGTTCAACATGAAATGCATGGATCACTGTAATGTGATCCACGCGCCTACAAGCGAGTCTTCCACAGAAATTAGCGCCTCTGGATCCGAGACAGTATTAGGGTGGAAGCAGGGCACGAGCTGTCTCCAACCTCTTCCGCAAACATGCCGTGCAGCATGCGTCTCGGACTCTGCGCTCAGGGGCTGCAATAAAAAATTAGCAGTGGCTTAGCTCTAACCTGGAGTGGTGCGATAGCTACAGCTGGCCGGGTGGAACTCGCCGATTCGAATCGCGAAGTCGTGGAGAGCGTTGCGGGAGAGGCTTTCGCCTCATCGCACTTTAGATCTTCAGAGTGCACCCCACCCAAAATCGGTTTTCTCTATTACATGGAAATATTGCGTAAAATGAAAATCTCAGTACGTCTTTGCAAAAAGCACCAGTCTTTCGCCGCTGCGTTTTGTTCGTCTCAACGTGATTCACAGCTACAGCTGGGCAAGTGGAACTCGCTGATTCGAATTGCGAGGTGAGTCTTTCGCCGCTGCGTTTTGTTCCTTCGTCGTCCCTGGACGTGCATTCACAGTTACTGTGGAATTTCCTTTCCTCGCATTTTTTTCATTACGGCCCCTCTTTCTTCTTTCACCCCCACTTCCTCTACAAATGGATGCCGGGTGTCCACCGATATATGCGAGGCAGTTACTGCGGAATTTCCTCACAGTTTTCATTTTCTTCATTCCAGCCCCCCTCTCTTCTTGCACTTCCTCCCTGTGCGCTGCGGTTCGGGTGACCACTGTGGGGGTTGCTAGGCAACAGCTCACGGACGAGGTGCAACCATGCTGAAGATAAAAAAACGCCTGCGCAAAGCAGCAGGACACACGACGACGCGAAGCGGCTGGCGTATCTACAGTAGTGTAGCTATCGCTACAATAACGCAGGACGCGCAATCGTGCGTTCGTGAAGTGTGCGGCGTTCACTGTATAGTGAACTAGAATACTATAATCTCCTGGCAGTCGGGCGGCTCTACGGTTACCCGGAAGTAGAGATCTTGGGCTAATGCATGGGCCGCCTCGTTACCGTGGACGGAAGTGTGTGCTGGAGCCCAAATTAATGTGATAGGGCGGTCTATTTTTGCTGCGGACAGGATGCGAGCAGTTTCCGGCGAGACCCTGCCCTTTCCGATGTTCCAGACTGCAGTTTTGCTATTGCTAAACTAGCCTTGGTTCCGGCGCAAGCGAGCGCTATTGCGACCTCCTCGGCCGTATCTGGAGGCCGCGGCGACCGCCGCCCCCGACCTGCCGCTCGCTGCGTCCACGTAGGCGAGCTCTCCCGACCTAAATTTCACAGCCCTTTTGAAGCGAAAGCTTCACTACGCGCTAGCTAGGTAAAGCCAGTTTCATGGCGGCCGCAAGTTTGGCCTTCATAGCCACAGCCCATGCCATGTTGCCATATGTGATCCACCATGGTGCCGCACCACAAGGTCGAAGGTCCACAACCTTCGAGGAATGCATTGACGCGAATAAGTGACGTCAAACCAGCTGCACACGTCTGGTTCACATGCAAGCGATTGAGCGGCGCGTTGCAGGGAAAATTTTCAACTTGTTGGAACATTGCCGCGACGACTCAAAACAGGTTTTTACGTCGTGGCGACAGGAAACAGGCTTGATGGATTGACGTCATGGTCACTTAATGGAAACTCCCAATGTGACATCAAGCCGCGAGTATAAACGTGTTGGAGAGGATTGTAGGGATAGGGGGCCCACTGAGGTATCTCTTAAGGTGCGTTCACACTTGCCCAAAAATACGGCGAGCGAAGCTGATTCGGCCGCTTTTGACGCCGCGGCGAGGCCGATCGGTCGTGCGGCGACAAACATGGCGGTGCCCTTCGAAGCCGGACCCCTCGCTTTGGACTGAATTCTCGTTGTTGCGGCCTTTTTCAGTGCGTTCACTGGGCAGAAATGGGGCACAAGTCTTCCGCTTCGTCTCACCTCGATTCTAAGAAAACTTGTGTGATAAATTGGCTTTATTTTTTTATTTTTTTCAAAGAACATTCTGCCGCTTCTAGGCTTAAGAGCAGAGTCGGTTTGTTGACAGTAATGGTTCCCGTCCTGACAACCAGGTGGCGCCACTATAGGCTGAGTTTATTTTTGCTTCTGTTACAGTGAACTAGATACTCTAGGTCACTGTAATTCTGTGCTAACATACGCTGAACCATAGTGGCTGAACTAAAAGTGAGAATGTGCCTGCTTTTACCGTACGTAAGCATGCATACTAGTGATGCAAAACTATCGAAAAATTGACTCGATAGTATCGATAGTTTTTTTTAAACTATCGATAGTGCTACTATCATAGTGTTGCTATCGATAGTAGATACTAGCGTTAAAACTGCATCGATAGTGAAACTGTCGATGGTAAGATTATTGATATAACAATATTGATATTATATGGCCAGCGATTTAACCAAAACATTTACGATACCTGATTGGTTTGACTGCATGTCTCGTGAGGCTTAATGTCCCAAAGAGACAAAAGCTATGATTGGTGCCGTCGGCGGCGGCGGCGGAGAGCTTCGGGCTCTCTGTGCCTACGTGGGAGCTGCCCTCTACACCTGGCGCCTAGCCGAGTGTCCTTCAGGACCCCTACTGTGGGAAATAAAGTTTTACCACCACCACCATGCCTGAGTAGAGGCCTCTGGGTAAATTTCGACCAGCTGTGGTTCTTTAACGTGCACTGGGACAGTTCGGAAAGGCCAGCAGGAAAGGCCCGTTCACACTTCCGAGTCGCAGAGGTAGCGCGACTGTTTTGGTCGAAAAGCGACAGTCGCGGGCCAGTCGCTCGCTGCTCGATTTTTCAGCCTCGCGATTGCGAGTCGCAAACCGCTGAACCAATCAGCGAGCGAGCCAAGCTTCCGGCAACGACACCGCTCGCGGGCGACGACCTGCGCTGCTCCCAGCTGGCTGCCCTAGTCGTTGCTAAGCCTAGCCGGTTTCATATCGATGCCGCAGCTGAGGGCGCTTCGGATCATGGCCGTCACCGCTTTATTGTGGACCTCGTATCATAATATCAAAACATGCTCGACTTCCGCGACGCCTTCAGCAGCGGGGCTAGCAGACAACAGTCGAGCCGCATGGAGCAGCAGAAGCAAAGCGGCTATGGAAAGAAATTCGCTTGTGTAGCAGTTATCACTTCTACCAGCAACTCGGTACTGACCAGCGATCTTTAAAAATGGTTCATTTTTTCCATTCCTCTACCCAAGGGCTTGGTATGAACGGGAACAAGCAATATTGGCGCATTTTTCTGACGCCGGCGTACTGCAGGCTGGTAGGCCGGCCCTGCAGAGAAGCGCGCCTCTGTCATCATGACGCTTGTACGACCGCGGTGCACATCAAAACCGTCACGACAACCTAATCTTCGCTCGGGTCATTGTAGTACATTGCGAATAGCAGTTTAGACGACCGAGCGCGAGTACAGGAGGCGCGGCCAAAACAGACGAAACTCTCGAAAGCGCGCGAACAACGTCATTCCCGAGAGTTTTCGCTTCAAACGAGAATCTAACGAGAAAGCGACCCGCTGGTCGCGTTTGCAAGTGTGAACAACGGTGTTGTGGAACTCGCTGATTCGAATTGCGAGGTGAGTCCTGGTCGCGTGCCCTTTGCGACTCGCAAGTGTGAATGGGCCTGAAAAGTGAGACAGCAGCGGCGTGGCGGTTTCGCCTCGCCCGGTTGTCAACAGATGAGAACAGGTCCTTTTGGACAAGTGTGAACGCGCCCTTACAGTTGGCGTCGTCGCTTCGGCGCACGCGGTGTGACGCGCGTCTATTCTTTCTCTTTCCTCTCACATCTTTCAATTCTCTGTCTGCATGTGGGAGCGACTGTGGCTCAGCTCGAGGCAGTGGACAGGCTCCTGCACTTTTCATCCTTCCATCAGTCACAACAACGAGACGCCAGCAGACACGCCATGGAGCCAGAGGAGAGTGCCAAGCCATCCACCAAGATGTGACAGTTAATGCGCCATTGCTTTTCCTCAAAAACCAAACAAAAGAAGTGGGCCGCTGCCGTCCATTGTGTTCACTGGCGTCGATGACAACTTCGTAGAGCCCGTTGGTTGTGACGAAAGGAAGGCGCACAACTCGGTCAGTGGACACCTCAATCTCGCTTTCATGTACGTGGCATAGGTGCCCACCTGCAAAACCTGGTTAGGTTTGTGGGTGTTTAATGTCCCAAAGCGACTCAGGCTATGAGGGGCGCTGCAGCGAAGGACTCTGGAAGTTTCGACTGTGTAGCAAACCTGCAGAAAGCCTGGCATGACAACAAAACACGATTGGTTTGGTTTGGTTTATGGGGTTTAACGTCCCAAAGCGACTGAGGCTATGAGAGACGCCGTAGTGAAGGGCTCCGGAAATTTCGACCACCAGGGGTTCTTTAACGTGCACTGACATCGCATAGTACACGGGCCTGTAGAATTTCTCCTCCAAAGAAATTCCAGCCGCCGCGGCAGGGATCGAACCCGCGTCTTTCGGGTCAGCAGCCGAGCACCATAACCACTGAGCCACCGCGTGGTTCGGGTGTCCACCGAGATATGCGAGACAGTCACTGCGTCATTTCCTTTCCTCAAAAAGAAAAAAATGCTGATGGTTTATCTTTAGTTAAACCTGGTGTGTATGCGAAAGCTTCATTCCCCTGGCTACACTAAGAGTGCTGTTAATTTAACTCCCACATTCCAGGGTGGTCGCGCTGCCTATCCTGTGTGCGCAATGCACTCAGCGTTACGGATGCCAAGCTGTGTCTAGTTGCCGGATACACCACAGCTTTCGCTCTCTAACCAGGTTTAGCAGCAGTTAAACTACAGGTAATTTACTACACGTAACTATATGTGCAATGAAGCTTTCACTTGCATGCTTGGTTTAACCAGAGCTAAACCACGAGCAATTTGTTTTACCTTGACCCATGACTTTGACCTGACCTATGACCTTATGGGCCACCTTGATGTAACAAAACACGATTGGAGCCTAAGGTTGCTCTTAGAGTTAAGGGGATGTTTCATGCAGTGACATTCTTCAAATATTTATCAACCAGAGTTTTTTCTACACTGAACATTATATTCAAGGTTGCATAATGCACTCATTACCATCCTGTCAAATCAGTGACAGAGTGAAAAAAATAAAGTAAGAAATATAGAAACCACTGCATAAAGATTTATCAAGGAACACAATGCAACAAACTGCATGGAAATCCATGAAGCCATTGTCATGCTGCGCTTTCTGTAAGCAGGGCAGTCAGGTCAAAGAACACTTGAGAAAACTGGCCTTTTCAAAGGAATCTTGACATTTTATGCTGCCTAAGGTAATGCACACAAAAAAAAATAATGTCACTTCTGGGCAGGGTGTCGAACCGGAACCGAACCCGCATTTTCGCCCGGAACCGGATCCGAACCGAACCCATATTTTTTTCGCCATCTTGGAACTGAACCCGAACCGGAACGATTCAAAGGAACCGTTCCGAACCGGTTCGGGACCCGGTTCAGCCCCACTTTTTTGCATCCCGGCATACTTCATGTTTGCGCACAAAATGAGATGATCTAGCGCATAGATTTACCCATCCGTAGCTCTCTGCACTGGGAAGTGCGAAAATGGTACGCAGTATATGCGACAGCCAACTTACAGGAAGCCTGGTGCCTGGGAAGAAGCCTAATTGACGTTTCTGTAATGTACTACCGCCAATTCTAAAGACTTGTACGTCAGGATTATGTGAAATCTTGAGTTATTACTCCTCACCTTTTACATATTTGCGTAAATATTTAATCAGGTTGTTAGGACTGCTCGAACTGAATAAAGTACTATAGACAACAAATTTTTCCTTGCGTGGTTTCGTCTTTCAAACGATGCGTTAGACATTGGGGTACATGGAGCACCCCGTGGTATCCACCAAAGACATAATAAATAATTTATATTTGAATTTCTCCTTGACCCTATTTCGGTTTCACCAACATAACGGTGGCTGTGACGTGTAGTGGAAATTAGGTGGCGTGAGGGGAAATAAAACAGCAATATAACTGCTGATACGTCGTTCGTTGTAATTATAGGTCTTGGAGCCGCCGGCTTATTAAAGTGCTATAGTGAGTCTAAACAACGTATCAGCGTTTGTATTAGTTTTCCCGTGCCTCTCATGACCTAATGTTGAACTCACGTCACAGCCATCATTCGGTTGATAAAACCGAAACAACATGGGAGAAAAAATTATTTTCTAAATTATTTATTGGCAGTAGGGGAATACCACACGGAGAACCATGTATTCTAAATACTATGGCGTCATTTGAAAGGAGAAAACACGCAACAAAATTGGGTGTCTACAGTCATTTCAGCACCAATTGAGAATGCCTTCCTTTTCTTTGCGTCATTTCCCACATATAGATGAAATATTAGCGCGAGGACCCAACAACGTTGTGATGGTGGTTTTTGAGGAAAGGAAATGGCGCAGTAACTGTCTCACTTCTTGATGGACACCTGACCCATGGGTGAGAGTGAAAGAAGAAATAGAAACAGGCGCAGTAGGGAGGGCTCAGCAATAATTTCTACCAGCTGGGGATCCTTGACGTGCACTGACATCGCACAGCACACGGCACCTTTTGCGTTTTGCCTCCATCGAAACGTGGCCCCCGGGTCCGGGTTCGAACCCGGGTACACCGAATAAGTAACCGAGTGCCCTAACCACTGAGCCAGCGCCGTTGGTAGTGCAACATTTACTTTTGTAAGCGCTCATTGTCTCAGACAGCAGGTTCTAAATAAAACCCCTCACGATGGGTCTATAGGGTAATAAAGGGAAAAAAATTGGCTCAATGGCTGTGGAGCTCGGCTGCTGATTCCAAAAATATAAAAACCAATATGTTCTGTCGCACGTTGCAAATCCCCAGCCGGTGTCGTCAATCTGGAGCCCGCCATAACACCGTCTATCCTATAGCCCCAATGTCTACTCGACACGTTAAACCCGAAATATTGCTACTAGTGTTAACAAAAGGAGAATGTATAAATTGGTGCAGTTTCTTTTTTTTTTTTATAATCCGCATATTCTTCTTTGTGCGCGACGGAAATATGCAACGAAAGGCGGGCACTTGGCAACGGTGGAGATGTATACTAATAAGAAAAAAATTACATACCGATTGCACAAAAGGGCAATGCGGAAATACATGCGCTCGCTGGCATGCGATAGTGATTACGCCTAGAAAGATGTTGCGATGAAATGTAACTGCGATGAAGTGATTTCGTTATGCCGATTCGCTGAAATCGTTCTGCTTCTAAGAAAAAATATCTGCCAGTCGCCAGCGCGCGGCTCAAAGCCTCATGCCAGCATAACTCCCTTTCTCCGCCCGCATATGGAAATTCCAGACAGCGCACACGTCAAGAAAGGGGAACCAGTCAGGAGGTTGAACTTGCGCAGCATATTCCTCCTGCATTAAAGTGCACTGTTATCTGTACAGTGACCTCGTTGGACGCGGCGGTTCTGCGTGTTCATCCATCATGCGGGTTTTCCACACGCTAAACAGTCCTATGAACACGAAGAGTTCGCACGGAATTCCGAAGTTTTTCATCGCAGCCACAAATGTTATAATGAAGTGCATGATCTCAATGGTTTTTTTAAGAGACTGCTTAAGTATGTCCCAAATGAACACAGCATCGCGACAAAAATATCATTTTATTGCTCAAATTGATTCTCGTTGCTCGCACAGGTGGAAATGCACTGACCACGGCACAAACGTCCATTTGGCGTGAAGGTAATGTCTGTTGCAAAAGTTTACAGCCCACCACACCATTAAAATAAACGGCGCGGTGGGCTGTAAACTTTTGCAACTGACGGTACGTCCTAACATGTAAGGCCCATGTCTGAAGCGTGAAAAAGGTTTTTGTGGCCGATTGAATCTACAGTCGAGCCCACTTCTAACGAACCTGACGGTCACGCGAGTTCAGTTCGTTATATCTGATGTTCTTAATAGCAAGTTGATTCTTCTTACAACAGCCAAACACACTAAAGCCGCTAAAAGTGGCGTTTATTATAAAACTGCGGCCTACTTGTGCAAAGGAGAGCCTGTCGCAGCTCTTTCCAGGCTATCTAGGGCGGTCATTTAATCCTCGTCGAGACCTTGCTGCCAACTATCAAATTCAGGGACGGGGTATCACTAATCATGGATGAAGTGGGCATGGAAACTTGTGGCAGGTCGGCCACATAATTGAGATTCCTGGCAGTAGGGAGAGCTCGCGCTTGGTGTTGAACGTCTCCGTCAGAGCAGGAGCTTCTGCGATTTTGTGGTCCGCAGGAACGTAGTTATCCGAGGAACTATCTGGTCGGCTATGGATCCACGAAGCGCGTTGCCACAAATATGCATGTTCCTGGTCACACGTGTTTTCGAGCTTCTTCTACCGTACCTGGGTTGATGCAGCGACGAAGTAGCGCAGCGCTTGTGGCGCAGAATGCATCCGTTGCACTGTCCGCTGTATGACAATGCCTGCACATAGTAGCGGCGCTGAAGATGGAGACGACTGGGCAGGCCATGCTTGCCACGTGACTGGCATAGCCAGCAAGGATTTCAGAATTGTGAAATCGTTGTTGTTAGTTGATCCGCGACCATGGTCAGCAGCTTCGCTTTCGACGATGCCCCTTTCTCACGCGCACCGCGCTTTTTCCATTCGGGATGCTTTTCCCAGCAACACGTAGGCAATGATTGCCCTCGTAGGCCATCGACGCGGGTTTGGCCGGCGGTTACTTACTATTTCAATAGAGAGTTATAGCATATCGTTACCGTGTTTACTTCACCGTTTACAGTGTTACCGGATGCCGGACTTTCCGGTTAGCGCTGCGCACGCCAGTGCCGCCTTTTAATTCCATGTCTGGGTTGACATGTTCTTTCCGGGGTGGTGTCCTGAAGGTTGAGAGGCGCTATTTCATCTGCGTGCTTAGCGGAAGAACTACCTCTACACCTCGTTCGCTGTAACCCAGTGGTGTGGCCAGAGTTGTTCGCTGTATCTGCGACGAATTTGTGTTGCCCTTGTGCATATTTTCACAGGAGCACCACACCCGCTCGTAATAAGCGAGCGTTCGTTATATGTACAGCCATTAAAATGGGCTGCACAGTACATCCGCTGATGATACACTAGTACCAAGAAAGTCTAGGTAAGGCTGTATATGTAAGGGTAGAGGAAGTAATGACCGATCGCAACATTTGCCATCTGCCTTGTGGAGAGGCCGTACAGGTAAGTAAATGCGAAGAGTGAGCAAAGCGAATGAATCAGCACAAAGCTTTCTCGCGAGCATGTCCCGGAAATACAGGCGTGCACTTAGTCGCCTATTAAGCCCAGCTGCCAGAAAGGGGTTGTTTGTAGCTTTGAAAATAAATGGCTGAAACAAGTTGGTAGAAAAATGGTGCAGGCCAGATTAACCACTCTTTATACATCCATCAAGGGCGCCAAAAATTCTGTTGGCACAAAGGTTGCCTTTGATAGCGTCCCAGGAAAAGTCACAAACATTCTATGTAGTGCAAGTATATCTACTTCCTCGCACAATGCTGCACTTGCAAGAATGTTGCAGCTCAACGTCGCAATGAAGATGTTGCCAATTTGTGTCTGTGCAAAAACGAAGCTTTCTCAACCCATTCAAGCGTGTTTTTTTATCATACACTTTTTATCAGAAAAAAAGAGGTTGACGTCACCATATTAAGGCAATGCCGTAATTTCTTATTGCATTATAGTGAGAAGCCACGATTAGCTGTGTTTTTGAAGATACTGAGCTATAGAGGCTCGGGATATATAACGTGAGTCACAAAGGTGATGTCGAATAGGTGATTTAAATAAAATATATTTGCTAAGTTCTGGATGTTAGGGAGAGCTAGTGCTCCCATGAGGCTCTCGTTGGGTGGCGGATGGGCGGTGGAGGGGCTCTCGCACATTTTTTTACCATGCTATAGTGAAGGAGGGTGGGACTGGCAAGTCGGTTTCGGGGCGACGAAAAGGTCTCTGTCTGTATGTAGGTGCCGCTACACGACAGTTTCGTTTCTCAGTAGTGCGCGGGAACATACAGGGCGCGTGCGGCGGCAATTTTGGGGCCCTGTAAGTACACTGCGAACAATAAGGTCCCAACTGACTCAAGCTTCAGGGGAAACCTATTACTCGCGCTACGGGGTCTTCCAAACTACTCAAGCAGGAGGGCTTTGTAGATGCAAAATCCACCGGCTTTTTGCATTGCACCTCATAAGGTGGATTATAGCGTATACATAGCCGATTTTCATTAATTTCGAGTTCATTTCATTTTGCGGTTGTTGCCGTAAATTCATCTTTTTGCTGCGGACAACAAAATAAAATGGGTAAATTAAGAACATCTCGCATTAAACAATTAAGCAAAAGGAAGACGGGAGACGACACGAGCGCTGCCTGGTTATTTTTTCTGGGAAAAGCATATAAAGGCGCAGGACCAAGGGAACAACCCCAAAAAACAAAAGAACAAAGGTTAAAACTTTAAAATCATACTGCGCATGCACATCACAGTCGAGTCATGATGTCTTTTTCAACGAAATTCGAAGACTGTCTTCCATAGTAGACGGCACTCTCCTATCTCCTGAACCTCACACAATTGCCAAGAAAGCCTGACTCCTTATCTACAAAATTGACAGATGATGGAGCTACACACTCATCTGCTTCCTCCCTGATCGTAAAGGCCTCGACAAACTCCCTACAAATGCAAACAGGGTTATTAAACAGGACACTTGTCTTCTTTACTGAAGGAAGAAATTGTGGCACTCGCGGCAATGCAAAGCCAAGTTGTACGACACCGCTACTTTTTTCACCTATTTGTGATGTTCGAACAATTGCCCACTGCTTCCCCACTTAGAAAGACAAGCCTTCTGTTTAATCACCCTGATCGAAATTGTAGGGAGATGGTGGAGGCCTTTATGATCAGGAAGAAAGGAGATGAGCGTGTTGCTTCACCATCCATCAATTTCGTAGATAAGGAGTCAGGCTTTCGTGGCATCTGTGTGAGGTCCAGGCGATAGAGGAGTGCCGTCTACTATGGAATATAGTCTTCGAATTTTATTGAAAATTAGGTCATGACTCGACTATGATGTGCATGCGCACTATAGTTTTTTAGTTTTAATCTTCGTTCTTCTGTTTTTTGGATTCTTCACTGTGGCCTGCGCCTTCATATAATTTTCCGAGAATGTAATAACCAGTTGTTAGCGTCTGTGTCATATCCAGACTTTCTTTTGTCCTGGTTTACTGCGCTGCTTAAGCATGAACCCTTACCAACTATCCCAGTTTTATGTTCTCGTAAACAAATCTTTGCATTTTTTTATTTTGTATACCGATGTGCCAGAAAAAAGAAAACGCATAGCAAGGTTGAATGAAACCCATCTGCGTTCTAATTTTTTTTTTGCCCTGAACCCTTTTGAACCCGTTTGAACCGGTTCGAACCGGAACGGAACGGCTCTCTGGAGCCGAACCCGGAACTGAACCCGAACCGAACCCGAAGAAATGCCGGTTCGACACCCTGCTTCTGGGCTCGTTTCAGGGAAAATCTCTTAGGAAATCATTAGTAAAACTTGACAGATATGAAATCTGGCAATTTCTAAAATTCGATTTTTTTTAGACATTCGTGATATGAAAGCAGTGTCCCCCCTTAAGCTCACAGTGATGATGGCAGACTCTCCATCTTGTATGGTCGCGACAAAAGAACAGAACGTAGGGAAGCAGATGACCAATCCCAAGGGCTAAGCCACTAAGCCAATTTAGTCGAAGTAAACTTGGCCAATAGTTTTTGAAGCGGGTTGTAGTGGTTAACTTTTACAACCACATTGTCTGGAAGCAGAAACGGTGAGCTCGCACAAACAAGATAACTTGGCCCACCTACAAAAATGCTTTAGACTGCCGTCTGCACTGTCGTGAGTAATGTTTCTTCTCTTTAGAGGCAGTTTATGCAGCTGTTTCATATCTGTAGCATAACGTACGAACATAAAAAGAAACTACACCAACTGAAAAACATGGAAGACAGTCAAGGAACACTGTAAAAGCTAAAAGTTCTAAAGCTGCCATCCTTCCAACTCTGAGACCAATACTGAATGTATTGGACTCCCACGCAATGCACAATGGCTATAGCACATAGACTGCGTCAAAAGCCTCGTAACACGCTCTACTGCAATGCACATGAAGTAGCGAATATTGATGTCAAACATAGCTTGCAGTACAGAAACAAAACATACAAACAAAAAAAAATGATTGACGATTTAGTGTGGTTAGGTTTTTCACTTTGGTTTCAGTTCAAGGCTCGGTTTTCAAGGTCAAGAAGGCTTAAGACACAAAGACTGGCGAAATCGGTGAGCGAAATCGAGGTCAGTGGTAGCGCACTAAAACTGAAGGGGACGCTTAAGCTCCACCGCAAGGGTACAACGAGATAGCTCTAATGGGTTTATTGATGCGAAAGCATTTCTAGGCTATGTAGGCGGGATCGTGTCACCAAAACGTGTTGGCAGCAGTTGTGACGTCCTCAGAAGAGGTAGCATAAACGAGTGGTCGTAATCGAAAGAGGATGCCGGGCAAAAAATAATGTGAATAGGATGAGTAGTTAATTAGAGCTAAAAATGTCGAAATAGCACATTCGTCGATAAAGCGAGTGGATGACAAAACAACCGTGGACGGCAAAATAGCGGAAAAATAGGCAAAGGAGTGAAAATAAAGTTTGAAATGTATTTCGTGAGTGAAAATCAATCGAACAAAAGTTTCATTGACAGATTAATTATCAGCAAAAACCATTGGACAGTTGAATAGGCTGGACGGGGATATAGTAAGTGGACGGGAAAGCAACCATGGCGCGAAATTTGAAAAACCAAAATGGTTGATTGAGATAAAAGAAGGCATAATCAGAGGAAATAAATCGATCTTTAATTACAGCATATGACAATTATGCTAATTCAGTAGTTAAGCTATTTAACAAACAAAGTGAAGCGGTGCACTGCTGCTCTGCGACGGCAGCTGCTGCCACCCGAGGAGCTTGTACGACCCACGACGCTCTTCTCAAGCAACCCACGTCACCAGACAGAGGTGAGCTAAACTAAATGCGACAAAGGTTCACTGGCACAACTGTACCTTCGTGGGCACAATCCATCAGCTACACCCCATTCATTGTGTGGTTTTCCACTGGCTGCAGCTACCAGAAGACGCGACTAGAACTGGGCTGACGCACACGTCCTCTTCTCCTTTTAGTGTGATGCAAGTTTTCTTCCTTGCACCGAGCTACAGCTACCATGTAATCAGTTTCATCTTGGGAGCAACTAGTGTGACGATTTTTCTTTCCACAATGATGCATCTGCTGAAAAACCATTTCCTCCTTTCCACTTGCCCACTAGGCAGCCTGCCATCCTCAGGCTTGCTAGCGAGGCATATAGCACAGTAAAAAAATAAGGGGGGGGGGGGGGGGGGGCAGGCTACTGGACTTTCCACAGCTCATTTTATTTTTTTAATATGCCACCTGTTATTTCTGTTTTGTCATCATATAAGCGTACCGCTAGCCATTTTCTTTTTTAGGTCCATTCATGTCCCCATTCCATTCATAGAGAGTTGATTTTCACTCAGAGTTCCTTGGCATCCAGGGTTTCACACAGACCTCAGAATCTTGCATCACACTTGAGAGCCCCGGCTTCTCCAACCGAGTTTTTGTTTAGACTGCCTGTTTTTTGGTGACCAGAAACTGTCAACAGATATGTGCACAACCTCATCGTGTGGCTAAAATCGTCAGAAAAGTTTTTTGCTGCTGGATACCACTTGGATGGAAATTCTCCCAAAGGTTCATCTTCAGTTTCGGATTCGCCGTGGCTTCCAAATGATGCTTGCCCAAGTCTTCCTAGAATGCAGGCTAAAAGCGTTTATAACGCGAGACAGTAGTAAATTGAGGGCCAGAGCACAAAATGAGTCTTGCTGCCCATCTACTGTGCAGTGTCATCAAACATCTACGACACTGCGCTGCCAATGAACAACACACACTGTGGAGACTTGATCTAGCCACACTGTGATCAGCTGCACAGTGGAATTGGCAGTCATGTCAAGTATGCCACGCGCATAAAGTGAGAACAGCTTTAATTTACTTTATTGAATGTATCTACAAGTAACGCCTTCCAAGCGCTGTCTACGAATTTGATGCAGGGTGAACCACCAGCTGGAAGTAAAGAGAGAAACATTAGACTCCACACAGGACAACTGTGAAGGTGAGGCAAATGGAAAAACGCTGTTGCAGGCAGTACAATTGCAGAGATACAATTACCCACAAGAAAACCCCTATACTCCACCTCACAAGTTGTCTGCAGCACTATGGAAGCTATAGCTCTCTCATTTACCCCTCTACAGTAAAGTGACTCGGACCAGCAAACATCTTTACTACAGGCTGTTGCAACGCTAAAAACGCACCATAAAATGCTCCTTTTGGTTCAACCTCTCTTATTCACGCTGGAATTTGACACAGAGATGGCATACAACAGTCTTGTCTTTTCAACACCAACTTACCAAGTTTGGACGACGTACATTCCTTACTTGTTCAGAATTATAAATCTTTGTTGTCTGCAGCATTGGTCATGCCCATAACAAGCAGCTTTTGCATAGTGCACGTCTAGCATTGCAACAGTCTGCATATCAGGGTCTTTACTATATCAGTTGTTCATGATGGCACGGCTCTGACGATGCTCTCTGGTAATTGACTACTAACTAAACACGGTGCTGGTTTATAAAGAAACACAAACCTTCCATCCTGCTCTTATTGTCCCTTTACGTAGCCCGTTGTGTCGTAAGACGGTGCGGGCAGGGCATTTTTTTCTTATTTATTTTTAAGCCCACACTAATATCTGTCCCTTTACGTGATTATTTATTATGAGTTATCACATCTCATGTTAAGTTTTTTTCAATTTTGTTTGCGTCTTGTGGAATACCGCATTTGCACAAATACAATGCGGCTACAAATATAACGCAAGTTTTGTTTCATGGCAGCTACAAGTTTTATTGCAGTGAACTAATCTGTCCAAGTTAAACAGTACTCTCACTGAATCCTTTTTATGGCTTGCTTTTTGCACGCAGTCATTTATACCGGGCAAATACATTAAGGAGGGACATTACCTTAAAGAGTGAACTTTTGAACCGCTAGCTCGATTTGATTGAAACTTGTGGGGCTATAGAAGGATATAGTTCTTAAGAAAACACCAGTCGGTAACACTGGGCACAGTCCATGGCGCACTGTATTGCTCCGCTGGCCAGCTACGACAGTGAACAAAATCAGGTTTTTAAAGTTGGATTCTATCAAACAAGCCAGAGGCACCAAAATTCTTGAGCTAATAATTGAAAAGCTTTTACAATGGTTTACTTTTTGCTATGAAGAAATCCTGTACGACGGGTCCTGAATGTGAGTGGAGCGTCACTGCAAACTTAAGTTGTATACAACTATACTTATTATAGTATATCACTGCTTGGACCATCTCTGCCGAATTACAATTAAGCTCGAGGCTTTCTTGAAAATCGGAGCTCTGAAAATAGATTTGCAGTCTAGTGAGTCCGGTTTTCTCATTTCCTGTTTCTTGCAGTAGACTGTCAGCTCAGGAAACAATATTCCAATAATACTTGGTAACGTTAGCACTATAGCAGGCTTCCTGGAACGACATTTTATGAGGCACACAATTGCGCGTTTAGTTTGCCCGTTTTTGCCGTTTTCTGCACACTAAAAAATTAGTTCTCAGAAAAAACGGTGGCAGTAAAAAACCAATGTCATTCGCTATAAGGCTTGAAAGGCATTCGTTTATTGAAAAAAAAAAAAGAAGCAAAATTAAGAAAAATAATCCCACAGTTGTGTTCTCTGGCCATTCCCAAGTCCACATAACACAAAAAATTTAAAAATTATCTTTCATATCCGAACAATAGTTTTCTTCAGCAAGCACAGTCATCCTTGTCATACACGTAGCACGACGTTCTTCATAACCGCTCTAGAATAATGAAACTTGGCAGAGATAGTCCCGGCAGTGATGTAAACTAGCCCCACAAGCTTCAGTGAAATCACGCAAATGGTTCAAAAGTGCACTCTTTAGGGTAGACCCACCCCCTCACACACACACACAATTCTTCAAAACAGATCTGTAGAAGTAGAACGAAAATCTTTTCAGCAAGAAGCTGTGTGCCAGTAATCTTGGAAGCCACTGTAATTAGCTGCATTACTAATTAACTCCTTAATTCTGAGTTATATACCAATGGCAAGTACGTAGCCATAGACATGATGGTTGGTTGGTTTATGGGGTTTAACGTCCCAAAGCGACTCAGGCTATGAGAGACACCGTAGTGAAGGGCTCTGGAAATTTGGAACACCTGGGGTTCTTTAACATGCACTGACATCACAGTACACGGGCCTCTACAATTTCGCCTTCGTCAAAATTCAGCCGCCGCGGCCGGGATCGAACCCGCGTCTTTCGGGTCAGCAGCCGAGCGCCGTAACCACTGAGCCACTGCGGCGGACATCATGATTATGAAACAGCACATAAGGAGCACAGGAAATTCACTGCAAACGCAATGTCCTCTGGCAACGGTGCGTCCACTGCTCACGGTGTCTAATTATGGTTCTAAACTGTGCCATTAACACTCTTTTGCTCCACTGCTCTCAAAAATGACGCCCACGCATTCTGCGATGGCCACCCTAAGAACAGAAAGCACGTGCCACAGTACAGTGTGGGCATAGCAACCTCTGGCAGTAAGAAGAGCAAGCACATTCTCCACACTATGCTGCCACTTGTGCTAGCACTTTCACAGAAGCCCCATCGACATCAAGTCCACAAAGGAAAAACATCTGCACAGGCAAAAAACAGGCCTCACCGATGAGCCTTCCAGAACATGCTGCTGTTGCTTGGTGGCGCTGACAAAACCGTCCCGGGTGCCAAATGTGACAAAGCCAAAGCCCTTGGACATGCCCGTCTTCTTGTCCTGCACAAGGATGGTGGGGATGCTGAACCGCTACCAGGTGGTGCACTATACACCAGAGGTTGCCGCAGTCACACACAGCTGAATGGGACCAAAATTTCTTTAAATTACATGTACCGCATATTGCCGCGCATAAGTCAACTTTTTTTTTTTTAAATGTCCTTCCAAAGTTGGAGGGTCGACTTATAATCGGAGTCGACATATATGCAGAGTCTTAAAGTCAGCCTAAATGCGGGGTCAAAAGTACTTTCGACCAAGTCGCGGATAATATCATGCCCCGTGCGCCCGTAATTCTATAATAGTTGTCAGACACGGTGCAAAAGTGGATCTGCCTAAAACAACTTGAATTTAATTGAGATATGCACCAAAGGTTTGTTTTAATACGACAGCGACTTGTTATCGACAAACCAGCGGCAGCAGTGGCTCATAAGATGACGATCGCAACTGTGTCCTCGCAAGCGACGACGAGTCAGAGATGTCTCATGAACAAATAAATGTTTCTTTATGACTCGGCCTTCTGAAAAACTTTTTGGGCGAGCTAGGACCACAGGGCGTGGCAGCGTCGACCTAAATTCAGAGTCTAACTTTTTTTTGCCCAAAGGCGGCCGCGAGTTGGGGGGGTCGACTTATAATCGGCAATATACGGTAGTTTGAAATAAGGGGAGCCCTCCTTTCAAAGCATGTGATGCTGACGGGACCAAAGCATCCATTCAAATAAGCAAGTTGAAATCAAGCAAGTTTAACCTAAAATTCTATAGTGCTACTTTACAAGCATGCGAGTGAAGCAATGAATAAGGGCAAGGGAAGGGGTTGCTGGAGAAATTTAAAAGCAACAAGAGAACAGTAGAACGAAGTTACAGCAAAAGGCGAAAAAGAAAACCACAAGTTGACATCACAACAAAAACTATCTGATGCACTTTTTGGCAACATCAAACTCTGTATGTGAAGACAACAGCTCGCTTAACCCTTTACCACAAATTTAAACGAGCCCCGAAACACATCTTCAGTGCACTGTTTTGCCTGTTGGTTGCACAGAATGAGTTAAAGTGAGGCTATCAGCATTGGTCGTACTGCATATATTCTGGGTTTTAATATTTTAATTAGCTTGCAAAAACAAATTCATGGTGCTGACGGTGTCCCCACACAGTGGCGGTTTTTAGCAGTGGATATGACATCATAGGGTTGGAGCCTGATGACTGGACAAGAAGTAAATATACTGAAAACTGGGCCAATAAATGAAGACACGTTTTGTCATCCTTTCGGGTTTTATATCAGCTCAACAAAACCAACACGTTTGCCTTGGGTAAAAGCACTGCAAAGCAAGCAAAACAAAAAAGCACCACCAGAGGCTCCGGCTGTTGTTTTGCATCGAAGGACTTCGCACCTCTCTGTACACATGCATCTATGACCTATGTATCTGAGAATGGCTTGGCGGAATCGATGTGATCGAGCCATTGCATTCTACAAGAGTTCGTTTCGGTCCCAAGGAGGGGCACAAAGAAAAAAAAGACATTCGTTTCACATTTACCCTCCATGCATTTACCAGCATGCATCATCAACTTGTGGAGGATCATCGAGCGGCAGCTCCAGATGGCGCCACGTTCCCATCAACAGCGTGCAGTGGCAAGGCACGGCATGCGGTAAGCGGTGGCGGTAGCAGTACACGCTATGCTAAGAAGCATCTCGCGCAGGTCGTCACTCTGTCACAGTATCTCGCTCTCAAGTTCGGATAAGTCAGGGAAGGCCATTGATCAATGTTCTCTTCTGCGCCATCAACGTGACAGTGAAGCATCGCTGGACCAGCTGGGCGTTCACATGGTTGTAACCATGGAAACGACGCTGCCAGCCTTGGCAAGAACGAGTTAGAAGGAACAACAGGCAACCATGGTGTGCAAACTTCCGCCACGTGCTCAGATAGGCTGTTTTGATTGGTCCCACCCAATGTCATCATTGGGAAAGTGAAATGATTATGGGAAGCACCGCGATATTAGAGTTGAGACCAGCATTTTGTTTGCTTGTATCTTGAAATTTGTTCCTCTATGCCGATTCCTGTAATCCTATTTCAGTCACCATCTACGTGACAAAGAATCACCTGAAGTATAGGTAGCGTCCCTTCAAGCAGTGTTTCGAGCCCCTTTAACACCCGGAAAACATACCAAGATCGCTAATTTTTTTTGTCATAATTTTTTCCATGCAATTCTGGTTCTAAAAATATATTACATTATTTGTTTCTGGTTATAATTAGCACTAAATCTAAAAAACAAAACCTGTCGTAGAGGGCGGCTTTCCCTCAATGTATCCTGTGGTAATGGGTCACAACGTACTGAAATTCGAAGTCTTTATTTGATGCAGCCTACACTATTCTCTTGCCAGTGTAGACTATTAAATTGCAGATGTAGCAGCTAGAAGATTCACACAACAGAAAGAATCAGGCCAAATCTTGCACGTTTGAGCAGAAGATATTGCTTCCATGCTAGTCTTCCCTTGAAAAGCAAGAGGCTGTCACCAACGGACGCACCCTGTTCTAGCATACAGGTAGCAAGGAAGGCCTTCTTCAGCCTAATGCTAACGGGACACAGCTTCCATAGCATGGGGTGCGGATAAGTAGCTTCATCTGCTGTTTTAATGCAGGCAATGCATCAACGCGCTGAAGCGGTTCCTGCTCATCGTCTTCCTGAACATTGTTGTCTCCGAAACTTCCTTTGTTGACCAGTACATCTCAACATGAGGTTTGCCAACAATACCCTGCAATATTATTACTGCAAACAAGACTATCACTTCATCGCGGTCTACCAGTTTCTATGTAGAGCCCTGGGCAGTACAATGTGCTACCGCGTAACGGTTCGTATTCATCGCGATTGGAGTTCAAAGATGCACCACTGAAAAACTACATGGAACCAGCCGAGAATAACATTCTCGTGGGGGGGGGGGCTGCCATAAAATTCCGAGCAGTGAAGAAAAGGGAAAGCGAGGAGGCGCAGGTGGCGGATTATTGGTGTTCACACGCTGCCACACACGTGCGCTACTCAGCATGTACAATTGTTGTCGCCATTGTCGTCATCGCTCTCGTCATCATCTGAAGCAATATACAGCTCAAACACAAAGTCTGAGTCACTGTCAGACACAAATTCCACGTTGTCAGCAGTGCTGCTTTCTGTACTACTCCAAGAAGCACCTCTTATTCTCCGAGCATCGTCGCCACCGGCATTCTTCATGTGAAGCGCCATTATAAGACAGTTGCCAGGCAAAGCACGCGCAATAGAGCATTAAATGAGGTTTTTCATGGAACACTGTCGCCCTCTAGAGATGACAATTGCAGCCAAAGCAACAGATGACCATAACTCGTCTTTGGTGGCAGAAACAGCGAAAAGTAGGGCTGGACGAGTGTTGACTCGGCGTTGGCGATACTGGCACAAACTCTAATGACGAGTACAACTCGGGAGCTCGGGGTTGGTGGTTAAAGGGTTAAATGCTGCCAAGAGAGGTCACATGTTCAGAAGGCATAACTTGCCCTACAACTGAGAAGATTCCTTTCTTTACCATCAGTTGGCTTAACAGGGCTCCATGGATATCTACGTCTCAGCCTTAATGAGTATTTTTAGCATGACTTTCTTGAAACAGAAGAGGCATGTGAATCCTTTGCGCAGTAATGGTGGTAGCCACTGCCATACTTTGTGAAGGCTCAAAGAATGTTGGAAGCAAAGTTTATTGACAGTGCTGCTGTTCCATCCCTTCATTTTCTATACTTGTAGCTTTGTTTGCACCTTGCCTTGGCCAACACTCCTATAATGGTAGACTACCGACAAACCTGGAATGCGGAAAGTTTTTATTCGCCATAAGGGCTCAGAGAGGAGGCCTGACACAAGTGCTGCCCTTGTTATAAATAACGAGACTTGCTCCTATGTCCTGCAGTCCAGGTTGCTGTGCCAAACAATTGCAACGACATACAATTTCAACTGTGGCAAAAACATTTATGCTTTCTACATTTTGGTTAAACCAAACATAAAACGCACGAATATTTTTAACGTTCATACGAGTTTGTGTTGACATTTCACATGCTGTGGTGAAGTGAACTGCAGTGTCTTTCCTCTAAGCTCTGCTGTTCTGCAGTCCGTTCCAATATATGCGTAGGACCGGTACCTTTCGTTTCCTCGGCAGCATTCACTACCTGCACCGGAATACTACACGACTGAGCAGGCAATCTCTGGCCAGACTGTACCCAGCATGTGACTCGGTGTATTTGGAAAGTTAATTTCAAAGCAGAACGGTTGCAGCTCGAGCAAAGCACAGCCAAGCACACTGTCTATGCGCCGAATCAGCTGCAGGGGAAGGATACAGTTGTACTTACGAAAATCACGTTCGATGCGGTCACGTATCCGTACTGGGAAAAGTGCTCGCGCAGCTCCTCTGCGAATGTTGGTAGGGTGGGACAAGAGAGAGTGTTAACGGCAATGACGAAGCAGGAAGTGATGCAGGGTTCCACAACACCGAGCACAGCCAAATTCATACAGCTGCGCCTTCACTAGTGCTGGAAGCAACAATATGAGGTAATGAATCATACTGGCAAAAAGAAAGCCTAGTTACTGGCGACCATCCAAGGCGTCTAGCAGCCGGACAACTTCCGCAGGTGGCATTTTCGTCCTCGTAAGTGCAAGTTTTTTGTTTTTCACGACCTCAAAGTTAACACTGAAGAAAAAAAAGAGTGGGGGGTGAAGTTGGCTGTGCCACGGCCAGGCAACGTTGACTGCGCATGCTCGCACAAAACACGTGCCAAGCTAAGTGGAGCGTTTCAATCGAAGGACATGAGCTTTGAAATTTTTTTTGAAGAGAAAGCTTCACTACGGGACCTCGGACTTTCTTCCTGGCGCTTGCGGTTTTCACCTTCAAGCAATTTAGAGGTCAAACCACAGTAAAGCCATGGTGTGTTGCTATGGTGCTATACCAAGGTGGCACATAAGGTCATAGGTCAGGTCAAAGTCATGGGTCAAGGTCGAACAAAAAATTGCTGGTTGTCTAGCTCTGGTTAAACCAAGTGCGCACGCGAAAGCTTCATTGCACATGGTTACATGTAGTAAATTACCTGAGGTTTAACTGCTGCTAAACCTAGTTAGAGAGCAAAAGCTGTGGTGTATCCGGCAACTAGACAGCAAGACAGAATGCTGAGTGCATTGCGCACACAGGATAGGCAGCGCGACCACCCTGGAATGTGGGAGTTAAATTAACAGCACTCTTAGTGTAGCCAGGGGAATGAAGCTTTCGCATACACACCAGGTTTAACTAAAGATAAACCATCAGCAATTTTTTTCTTTTTGAGGAAAGGAAATGACGCAGTGACTGCAGTGATTGTCTCGCATATCTCGGTGGACACCCGAACCACGCCGTAAGGGAAGGGAGGAAGGTGGGGGTGGAAGAAGAAAGGAAGAACGAGGCGCCGTAGTGGAGGGATGGTTTATGGTTATGGGGTTCTAACGTCCCAAAGCGACTCAGGCTATGAGGGACGCCGTAGTGAAGGGCTCCGGAAATTGGGACCACCAGGGGTTCTTTGACGTGCACTGACATCGCACGACACACGGGCGCCTTTGCGTTTCGTCTCAGACGAAACGCAAAGGCGCCCGTGTGTCGTGCGATGTCAGCGAGTCAGTAAAAGTTTCCGGCATAGTTTCGGGTAGGTTGCATGGCGACAAACACCCGCAGAACGCTCCGCGAAGTCATGGTCTCTACAGCGTTTTCTTTTGCAGCGTTATTCGAAAGACGGACTCCCATGGCTCTGCCACAGCCAGGTAAAGCTGGCTGCACGTGCTTGCACAACATGTGCGCAGAGAGAAGCGCCGCGTTTCAATCGAAGGACATGAGAGTTACATGTTTTGCGGATACTTACTCCTGCCTATAGTCCACGGTAGGTTGGCTACAAACACTCGGAGAGCACTTCGTGACGCCATGGTCTGTAAAATGTTTTCTCACAGCGCCCTTAGCGACACCTCTCACCGTCGCTTTGGACCGTAGCACTTCGAAGATGGTAGCCCCGTGCGGCGACCGGCCAGACGCCGCAGACTCAAGTCGACCATGTAGCCGACTCGTTGGTTGCTAAGCTAGCCAAGCGATCACGGAGGCTCTTAGCGGCATAGTTTCTTATTGAGAAATTATATGCAGTGATCAGTGCAGTTGTTATATTATAGTTATATTAACTGTATGGTTACTAGGCACTGCTACTTGTGAACATGAGGAGCCAGTACAAGAGCGGGGGCTAGTTGGTGCCTCATACTGATCAAATCGCGCTAAAAGGCACAGAAAGGTACGCGCTTCGTCCGTCTTCTAGTGCACTGTAGTCCGTCTGTTTTCGTCTTTCTGTGCCTTTTAGCGCGATTTGATCAGCATGAGGAACCGGCTCATGGAGTTCTTTCCTTCCTCCATGAGCCGGCTCAAACGGAGGGTTCACTTCATGTATCAGCATGTTTTGGTTTTCACTGTCTCGGTCTCTCTGTAGTCGTGGGTTGTTTTTCGTCCCGTCTTGGGTGCGCTGCCAGCAAAAATGAACGTCGCATTAGAAGTCGCTGCCGATAAGGAAACCTGCACCGAAGTGAACCTTTCCGATGCTTGTATTACCAAATAAACTAGCGTGAAAAAGTTCAATATTCCACACCATTGAGCCCGACTAGGCTATTGTGCTGGTTTTTAGCTCATCTTATTATAAGGAATGCAGCGCCGTCTACAACTGAATTTTTTCTTTGACACGCTGCAACAAGCTTATACTCGGGGCGGAACCTCTCTCTTTACCTCGGCGTGCTGAAGCGGACAACGTGTCGGTGAAAACGCTGAGCAGCGAGGCATCATGGCATTCGGCGACCTGAAAACCGACACCGGTGTCGGCAAGCTGAACGAGCACCTAGTGCTCCGCAGTTACATCGAGGGCTACCAGCCGTCGCAGGCCGACGCGGCCACGTACGGCGCGTTGAGCGGCGCCCCCTCGGCGGAGAAATTCCCGCACGCTGCCCGCTGGTACCGGCACATCGGCTCCTACTCGGCATCCGAGCGCTCTGCTTTCCCGGGCCAGAAGGGCGAGCCCGCTAAGGCACCCGCCGCTGCCGCCGACGACGACGACGACGTGGACCTGTTCGGCTCGGACGACGAGGTCGACGAAGAGGCCGAGAAGGCTCGCCAGGAGCGAGTCAAGGTGCGTTGTCGATGCGCGAGCCTAACTCCTCGAGAGTAGCTTCACTCGTATGCCATCGGACGCCGTTTCAAAGCGTTAACAGAAAGCTAGATGCAGACAGACAATCTGCTGGCCGTCGGTTGTATAGAATGACATGTCGAATGGGAAGGTTCTTCCGAGAAAGCTACACGAGTTCACATCGGCAGACCACCTTGGAGAGTATGGCGATGTGCGCTACTATCTTGTTTCAGATTTAAACTGTTTTTATGCCCAGTACCAGCCGTCAAACCGCGGTAAAAGCGCGCAAGGTTCAGTGTTCACCACCGTTTGGTGTCCCTACTCTGAGCCGGTTACTGTAAATAAGCTGCAGTAATAAGTGAAGTGAAGCAACTTGGCCAGATATTCAACAATTTGCAGAACTGGAAGAAAGCTGACACACGGGAAGGTTTCTTTCAACTGAAAACCCTCGTTCCCAGAAGCCTCGACAGTAACCACCAGCTTTCAGGATAGTATAAAGGGAAGTTGTCCGCAGTCAGAAAATACCATTGGGAATTCCAGTTGGACACCATTGGAACAAATTGTGGTTAAACCAAATTGGAGTCAATTGGCTTCACATCCAATTGGCCTTAATGGTGTCCAAAAATCAACTGGTTCCAATTGGAACCAACTGATTTTTCTCCCAGGACTGCAGGGGGCACTGCTTTGTGCTCATGTGTCGGGAATTCAAGGGAATTGAAATCATACAAATTCAACACTATTAGAGAAACGAATCCAAGCAAGCAAGCCTGCATCACAAAGGGACACAATATATATATATATCTACAGAACACACTTTTGCTCCCACTTAGTACTCCATGCACAGGACCTTCCTGCTGGAGGCAGTGGCGCTTGTTAGTTGAGTGAAGTTATTTTTTTATTCAGGTTCGTGGGATGGTGGGAATGATGAAAACAATTGCAGCAGATAAAGCTGCGTATTTCTTTTTACAAAAACCTAATCAGGTCAGTCCCAGCCGAGCCAATCAATGGCTTGGCATTCCAACTGGAAACTTTCCACTTGTGTATTTGGAACCAGTTGGAATTAACACCCAGTTGGACATTTCAGTTAGCTCACTTGCAGTTCAAGTTGGAGCTTGCAAATACTCCTGAAAAATTTCTAATTGCAATTTTTCAGTTGCATCTTGACCAGTTTAACTTTTTTATGGTACAATTCCCAATTGGAATCGGCTGGGAATTTAATTGGACTGGAAATTGTTCCATACACCAGTCAAACTGGTCAAGATTTTCACCTGACACTCATTTTTTTTTTGTTATTGTTTACTGGTATACCTTATGGAATCCCAGGAACAATTTGGAATGCCCAGCTGCAAATTTCAAAATTTCATGTCATCTCTCCCAACTGGATTATCTAAATGGGCAACACAACACCAATTGGAACCTTATAATCAACTGGAATAGCCAGTTGGAATCTGCAAAACCAGTTGGATAACCCAACTGGACCACCAAGTTGGATTGCTATTTCCTATTGATTCCACTTGGGTCCAATTAGATCTCCAGTCAGACCCAATTAGATCTCCATTTGTATGTAACTGGAACCATTTGGATCCAATTGAAATTCCCACTTGGTCCCAATGGTTTTTTTTGACTGGGTCAAAAGGTTACAGTGATGTATCCTCTCGACTCATATTCACGCCCCTGCTCTATGGTGTCCCTTCAACAACTTCCCTCTCAGCAGATAAAGGAACATTTCCCCCCTCCTTATTCGAATACAAATGCGAGATTGCCGTCTGGAAACGAGGGTTTTTGGTTGGATAATTGTAGAGGGCGCTCGATATTCTGCAAGTTGGCAATTGTCAAAGAACAGGTAGCTATAGTCGGATGCAAGCTTGTAGTGAAGCTCCGCCCACATTTACGACCGCTGTATAGGATTCCTCCACGATGAAAAAGTAGTCCGTTGTTGAACGGACTACTTTCCATTTTCTCCCGTTTTCTTGTTGCGTAAACAAGAAGCTTAGCACAAGAGAAAAAATATAAGCTCTAGAGTTTTGGTTACTGTTACGATTAGCCAGCGGAGTAGTACAGGACACCACGGAAAGCGGCCCAGTGTTAGCAACTGCTGTTTTTTAAGTTGTATCCTACTATAGCTTATGCTTGTGCGGATATGTTACTCATGTGTAGCGCTCTTTGCCGTGCAGGCGTACGCCGAAAAGAAGTCGAAGAAACCTGGTGTCATCGCGAAGTCCAGCGTAGTGCTGGATGTGAAGCCCTGGGATGACGAGACGGACATGAAGGAGCTGGAGCGACTGGTGCGCACAGTGACCTGCGATGGCCACATGTGGGGCACGTCCAAGCTGGTGCCCCTGGCGTACGGCATCCACAAGCTGCAGATTGTCTGCGTGGTCGAGGACGAGAAGGTCAGCATTGACTGGCTCATCGAGGAGATTGAGAACTTCAAGGACCACGTCCAGTCTGTCGACATTGCTGCCTTCCAGAAGATCTAACCCTCCAATAAACATTTTTTTTCCCTCGGCCAGCTGTGTGCTGTCCTTGAATTGCTCACAGGTCATTCACCTACCTCCTCATCACTCATATTTGATGTAGTAGAGAGCAGACAAATAAGCATATACTCTCAATGCACGAAAGTGCACAGAAGAACATGCCTGGCTAGGGCCAGAACTGAAAATTTGCTGATGCCAGGGTTCAGTTTGTGATGGAAGGATTTTGAATTCGACTGAGGCATTCATATTCAATCTAACCGGAAGCGAAAAGTTCAGAATGTAGAAGGAGACACGAGACCAAGATGCAACAAGTGCAGTGTTGTTTTTGCAGTACTTAAGTGTTTGCCTAGTGTCCCCAAACTTCTGGAGAACCAACAAGCTCAAGCTGCTGTCCTGTCAAATCTAAGCTGGCTACCTTAGCAGATGACATTGTGTGTGCACCGCCTTTTGCCGTGCTATGTTCACCAAAATGACAGCCAAAAGTTTTTGGGCCTAGTGGTCACCGGGCCAACTGGTCCATGGTTCATCATTTGAATCCACCTAATGCGAAGTGCGTTGCTAATTTTCTGACAATTTTGTCAGGAGTCCTTGGTGTCTGAATACTTACCTCCTGACTGGCTCATAACAGGGTTTTCCTGTTTACAAAGAGGGTTAGTGTGCAAGCCAGAGTAATGACAATAAAACGAAATGAAAAAGCCGCCTAGTTCAGACGTTGGCAAGGACGGCTGCAGCAAGCCAGGCTATGCGAGCTCATCTTGAGACAGCGACTACGTGGTCCCCCAACAATCGCATGCTAAAGCAGTGCAATGAGGCTTTAATGCGAGAGTGTTAGACAGCCCATGTTGCAGAAAAGCCAGCATTGTTGGCCGTGAGCGAAAAATACACGAAAAATCCCCACAGAACCACCCAGGTGGCAAACTGCCCACCATGGCAGTTCAGTTAAGCATTGGTCATGACAAGTTCCTCAGGAAGAGCAACCTTGGTCTCGCAAGCCAAACCAGTATCAGCACCTGCCTTTGCAGAGCAGTGGCCTAACACTGCACCAGGGGTAGTACGAGGACTCCCAGGGATCATCATCATCAGCCTGACTACGTCCACTGCAGGACAAAGGCCCCTCCCATGTCTCTCCAACTGACCCTGTCCTTCGCCAGTTGTGGCCACCGTATTCCCGCAAATTTCTTAATCTCACCTAACTTTCTGCCGCCCCCTGCTACGTTTGCCTTCTCTTGAAATCCACCCCGTTACCCTTAATTAATAAGCACCAGCGGTTATCTTGCCTTCGCATTACATGCCCTGCCCAAGCCCATTTCTTCCTCTTGATTTCGACTACGATGTCATTAAACCCCGTTTGTTCCCTCACCTACTCCGCCCACTTCCGATCTCTTAACGTTGCAGCTATCATTTTTCTTTCCATAGCTTGCTGCGTTGTCCTTAACTTAAGCTGAACCCTCTTTGTTAGCCTCCATGTATAGGTGAGTACAGGTAAGATACAGCTGTTGTGTTCTTCTCTCTTGAGGGATATTGGTAAACGCAATATCCCAAGGATATATGAATGTAAAATCGAGAATGACGAATTCCACACATGTGGGCATTAACCCATTAATCGTACCGTGTCGTGCCCCTAAGGCGGAGCTCAAGTGTCCCCTCCAACTTTCTTCAACAACTGAAAGCTCCGGGGACTTGGTTTCCAAATTAAGTGGGCCTTCTGACCCACCAATTCCTTTGCTTTGATTTGCTTAGTTGCTAATGTACTGCTCATCAAATGCAACATTAAATCAACAAATCTCACAGTAGATCTGATAGCATCCCCGTGTGCTCCACAGACACACAAAAACGGACGCCCCTCCCATTGGCACTGTATCAAGTGGAAAAACAGGCTTTCCGAGGTCAACCGAGAGGAGAAAATTCCCCAAGGCAGCAAAGGATGAAACGGCTCCTGCCAGCAGCCGAGCATGGTGTTTAGTGTGGTGTTTGGAGGTACAAACCCGTACGGATACCTGTCGAAGGACAGTAGCGAATGTCTTGGACAGCACTGTGAGCCCGGCTGAACCATGTGCACTGAGGCAGTGAATATGGAGTACTGTGCCTCACACTTCCTGCCCTTCCATAATGAAGGGCCCTTTCCTGGAATTTTTGTCCCACCTGCCAAACACTGCACTCGCTACGCTGCACAGACAGTCCAAGCTGAGCTTCGGAGGCTCAGTGGTAAGGCGCTCGTCAACCGAGCCGGAGTACCCGGGTTCGAACCCGACCGAGGCGGCCGCGTTTCAATGGAGGTGAAACGCAAGAGGCACCCGTGTGCTGTGCAATGTCAGTGCACGTTAGAGATCCCCAAGTGGTTGAAATTATTCCGGAGACCTCCACTGCGGCACCTCCTTCTCTCTTTCTTCTTTCACTCCCACCTTCCTCCCTTCCCTTAATTTCAGGTGTCCGCCGAGATATGTGAGACAAATACTGCGCCATTTCCTTTCCTCAAAAACCAATTTTAGCTTATACTTTGGAAGCGTCCATTAAGCGTGTACATGTCCAAACAGGTGCAAGGTGTGTCCTGTTTCTCCAGAAAACAGAAAAAGCCTTTACTGCCATCAGACTATGTTACAGTTGTGCAGAACCTCCCAGTGCCTTTAAATGGAACATAAGCGGCCTGTTGCACCAAAACAGGCGTACATAGCACGAGTGCTGCAACGTCATTTTGCACCGCAATTATCGAAGCAGTAGTAAGTGCCGTTTTCGCCAAGATTATGTCAGAGGAAAGATGGGTGAACTGTCATTACATAGCCACCATCTCTGCATTTAGGACAACAACCAATCAGAGAGAACCAAAGTGGATATGTCCAAAATATCAGGCCCTGTCCATAGGTAGATAAAGAAAACAGCAGCAGGATGACCAAGAGTTCCTCAAATCCTTGTTCAAGTTCAAATGCCAAGTTCAAACACAGATCATCAACCGTTCTGTTGAAGCTCACGCTTGGTAACACATGTATCGCACCTCTAGTATAGAACAGCACAGACTCGCACACACAACAGTAACATGATGCCCTGCTTTCACTCAGTACCTGCCAAAACCCGGGCAGAACACAAATAGAACACTGAGAATTGCCTTCAAAGGCAGATAATAAATAAGTCTAAAATCTAAGAGTTAATAAAAAGGGGGACTAGAAAGAGCAACAACAAAAGGCCTTTCTACGCATCAATAAATAAGCACATGGGTGAACAGACACCGACAAAATAACACGGCCAGTGCCACCACACTGGTGAAATGAGAGCAGGCTCACACAAAGGCACCAACAGATGGGGCCACTGCACGTCGACTTGCCACAAGTGAGAAATGCGTGCCTGCTGGAAATAACTGCAATGCCTCAATTCAGAGCCATCTTTACGCACGAAGCTAACCTTGGAAAGTCCAACACACTGCAGGGTGTCTTCAACACAACAGACAACTAAAGTATGACTACATTTTCAAGTCACTGCTGCGAAGTGTGCACTCGAAGAACCGCAACACAGTGCTTTGCAAGTGCACTCAAGAAACCAGCCACCACAGACCCCACTGCCCTTGTGCTTTGTAACAACCAAGCCCACAGCACCACGGGCACTGGACGGGAGCAAATGCACAGCTTCTCAGCACCACTGGGCTCACAACACTTCACAAGGAGAGCTGAGATAGCATATCACTCTTACACAATTCTCACATGCACCTTTCTTCACAAAAATTGAGCCACAAAACGACATGCATGTCACAACTGTATGCATCACCAAAACAAGTCTAGCATCAGACCCAGCGTTATTACAATGACCAGATGATGATTAAGCCCTTTTGCACTGGCAGTTGATTTAAAGGACTACAGACACCGAATTTTTGCTTGCGCGTTTTCTTCTTTCAAATGATGCATTAGACCAGGGGTTCTCAAACTTTTTTTGCTTGGAGGAACCCCAAAAGCCTTCAATAAGTTCCAGGGCCATAAGTTCCAGGGCCTCTGGCCATAGCAACGACACTGGGGCCGTTCCTAGACTAGTTTTGATACCGCATATGATTACAACGTGTGTGTTAATTTGTGGCTCAAAATTTTCACAGAGAGCAGCAAAATGCTTCGACAGACACAAAAACAAGTACACTAATGACAACCCTTTCTGGAGGCAAAGGAAGAAAAATATGAAGATTTAAATACTCCTTGAAACACAAGGTGTGAAAACATTTTCGTACGATCACTTGGCCTCTGTGACCAGTACTGAAACGCAGGCTACCATGTTCAGTACACTGCGCTTCTGGGAGGAACATTTAGTGTTTTCTGCCTGTTTGTACATAATGTTGTTGACTGCACATACAGCTGTAAACTTGTTCAAAACAGAAAACAACAAGCTGCAAGAGGTCAGACGTGCCAGTTTCATTTAACAAATGCAATTTCATGCCTACAGGAGCCAGCTGTTACACGCCAACAGCAGAATTCAGTAGAAGCGATACGGAGCATGAAAATAAAAAAAGTTGCAACTAACAATAGTTAATGGTCAAGTACTTGTTCAATGGCGGAAAGCACATTTTCGGATACAAACACATGAGGGGGTAGGTTGTTCCATTCTGCTATAGTTCGAGAAAAGATAATGATAATGAATGATAAGATAATGATAATCAAAAGATAATGACCAGCTGTAACAACACTTTGCAAGCTATAGTATCTAAGCTTGAAACCGACTGCAAATCTTACGCAAATGTCTAAAACAAATGCCAGCACACAGCCATTCTAAGAAACAGTGAGCTAGAAATAAAGTTCCTAATGTGCACACTACTCCAGAGAAAGCGTTACGGCATATCCAGCCAAACAGAGAAAGATATGAAATTAAGGAAAAGACAGAAGTTTTAATTTTTTTTTAAGTTTCCGAAGTCAAACCAGTTTGGTGTGTGCACTTCGCCACACAGCCAGCCACAGTGCGAGTGAAGCCACTCCTGCTCACTTTCCAAGAGCCACAACCCCCTCCCTCCCTCACCCAAATCAGCACCTAAGGCCTTTCAGAAGTTCTTGCAAAAGTCTAGGACGCTAGTGGCAGCAGTCAGTATGTTGACTCATGCATTTCCATAGCACTGCAAAGCCAGGGATAACCTAAAATTCAACTAGTGTACACGACTAAAAGAAAGCTAAACGCAGCTAACGGAATTGCCAAAAGGCAAAGGCCATGTCACTGACCAGGTCAATTTCAGCTGCCTTTGATTTGCTCAGCGACGCGATCTTTGCCTTGACAGAATGCTTCATCCTCACCAGACAATGCTCTGTTGAACGTTAAGACGAAAGAAGGTCATTCAAGGCTTCTGAGCGAACAGGGTTAATACGGCCTGTGCCCCAACTTCAGAGAGGGAGAACCCAGTGGCTGTAGCGCAACTAACTGCAGGCCACCAATGGATGAGAAGCATTCTCTTCACAGCCTTGCTGCACAGACTGCTACAGCAAGGAGACACTACTCATCACTGCAATCCACCGTGGACTTACGTCAGTAAAACAACAACTAAGCCAAAAACAATCATTTAAATTTCCGTACAAGCAGCTGCAACACGAAGTTAGGAAGTAATGACATTCAATGGAAAGTGTGTTTTGAGCACACAGCAAGACTCGTTTCTTAATTAGACATGACTCCCATTATACTAATTCCTCCTCTCATCACTTGACCACCTAATTACCACCTACAATCAAAAAAGTGATTCCTTGCTGGCCACTCTTGAAGTAATGACTAACCGAGAAGTGCATCTTTCAACGACACCAAGTCCTTTAGTGGTCAGAATAACAGGAAACAATAATTGGCCAATGGCCAACCTATGAGGACGACGACTGATGTAATGAAATGATTCACTTAACACTAAGATGCATGGACACGTCAGCAACCAGGGCTAACAATACTATCCAATCAAGGATCAGCTTGGCGGACACGACCAAGAATACTGAAAGAATCCAAAGCAACTTTACAGAAAGTGTCCTGGCTGCCACAGACTTCCTGTCTAAATGAAGAAGATAACAAAACAACAAGCTGCCATAACACAGCTGCACTCATTTTTCCTGCTTAACTGCGGCATTTGATCTCTTGCAGCATGCATACAGCTTTCTTGTGGGCTCAGCGTTTGGTTAACTTGACTGCACTGCTGATGGTTTACACCAAAAAGCCTCAAGTCCCACGGCAGCCTGGCTTCAAGCCGTGGGCTGTGCACAATACTGGCCAACTGAGGTGGGGCCTTCATCGTCCCTGCAACAGCTACTGCAGGGATGTTCAGTCGCAGATCCAAACTGGGCCAGTGAATCACAGAACAAACCGTAAGCAACAGTAAGCAAACAAGGATGTGGACGGTCACCGCACTCGGGCCCCGTTCTCTGCATGAAAGCAGGACCACCGATGCAAACAAAAACACGGTGCAAACAAAAGAGGCAGTTCGCGTCTAAATGCCCAACTCTCCAACAAGCAACACATGGACAACAACGTGGTCGCCAGGCAGTGGAGTGGGTTCGCATCTCTTGGCTGCCACTGAAGCGGGGAGCTTGCAAAGGGTGCTGGGACGGCTGGGTCACTGAGCACGGGTGCTTGAGCGGCACACGGTGGAGTATCTTCACCCGAGCACTGCTCCGAAAGTGTGCCACTTGCAGCAAGAGACTGACATGCAACAAGAAGCGCAACTACCAATAGCCCATTCAAAAACGTAACTTTTAGTTTAAAAGCATTGGCTACCCATGTAGATGATGTGAGCCAATCCTGTACTGTGCAGAGCTGCTTTGATAAGGCAGGGGAGGGTGGGGACAACAGCACCTCTTCTTTTTTTGTTCCGGACTACTGCAGATGCGAAAGGAGTCCGCTACACAGCCCGCAGTCAGATCTGACAGAGTTCACACTTGAGAATAGAACCAACGGCAGTTGCGCTTCACACAGCGTGTGCAATGCCAACAAAGCTTTGTCACTCTCTTCTTACAAGCGGGCACACTTTCGACATGGCAGCTCAACGGTCAACCTTGTTCACAGCCTTGCCATCACCCGTTCACCTTCGCACTGGCATCGCGCAAGTCCACGACGAGCGCCGTGATGTTGTCAAGAGAGCCCGCGCTGTATGCCCTCAGTGCCAGTTCCCGGGCACCATGGAGCGGCTCGTTTAGATGCACCAGTGCCAGTGCTGCCGCCTGCTCATTGCTGAGCGCATCCCAGAGGCCATCCGAGGCGAGCACCGCGCACGCGGCGCCCCCGGACAGGTCGAAGGTCAGCACGTCAGGCTGGGCCACCAGCAGGTGGCGCTCCTTGAGGGGGTAGTCGCCCAGGGCACGCGATGTCGCCAGCACCCCCGCCACGCGCCACACGCCGTTGAAGGTGATGAAGCCACCAGCCTCACGGATGCGCTTGTGCTCTTTCAACTGCACCAGCGGGCAGCACAATCATTTGTCACCACTACCAGCACCACCATCGGCCTAACTACGCCCATTGCAGGACATCATCATCATCAGCCTGACTACACCCACTGCAGGACAAAGGCCTCTACCATGTCTCCCCAATTAACCCTGTCCTTCGGCAGCCGCAGCCACTGTATCCCCGCAAGCTACTTAACCTCATCCCCCCACCCAACTTTCTGTCGTCCCCTGCTATGTTTGCCTTCTCTTGGAATCCACTCCGTTACCCTTAAGGACCAGCGGTTATCTTGCCTTCGCATTACATGCCCTGCCTAAGCCCATTTCTTCCTCTTGATTTATACTAGGATGTCATTAACCCGCGTTTGTTCCCTCACCCACTCCGCCCTCTTCCGATCTCTTAACGTTACACCTATCATTTTTTCTTTCCATAGCTCGCTGCGTTGTCCTTAACTTAAGCTGAACCCTCTTTGTTAGCCTCCACATTTCTGCTCCATAGGTGAGTACTGGTAAGATACAGCTGTTGTATACTTTTCTCTCGAGGGATATTGGCAAACTGCCATTCATGATCTGAGAGAGCCTGCCGTATGCGCTCCACCCCCCTCTTGCAGGACAAAGTGGATTCCAATAGATGGTAGCAGAGTCGAGTGGGGGGATATAATTAGTACGACGCTTGTGGGGAAAAGGTGGCCACAGTTGGCACAGGACAGGGTTAAATTTGGGAGTGGCTGTTCAATCACATACCGCGAACGGCCACTGCCAATGTATGCACTGAAGTTCACAACAAAGAGCTTGACAAAGGCCCAAATGGCAAGAATTCTGGATTGACAACCCCGCACATGAAATTACCGCGATGCACACACGCAGTTGCCAATGGCTATAAGCACACACAAAGCTCAGGTACCCGAGACAAAAATGGGGGAACAAAAAATGCATTGAGAAAAAACGAAAGTGCTGTACTCCCTCTATGCTTATTATGCTCACCAGAAGGCCATGTGCAGAGGCAACAACCCATGCAAGTGTCAGTTTAGAGAGAGACGGACCACAGGGTTTCTTTCACTATCAATTAACCATCACATGATTAAATGGCCACTGGCCAGGGGTCTGGACATTTTAGACGAACATGCCCAGTGCATAGACGAGGCATCGAAGATAACCTCTGCAAAATGCCAGAGCCATGCGCGTCCCGAAAATCAGTAAAAATTCAAAGCAAAGCCCGTTCACTCTTTCCTTTCAGAAGCATCCCCATCCTCTACTCTGGCTTCCGAGCCTTCAAGCTGACGTTATCTTGAAAACCTTCGCGAAAGGCATTCCACTGGTGCATCATTCTGACCGGCGGGCGAAGGGTGGACGTACAGTAGAACCTCGATTATACGACGTTCAGGGGACCGCGCGAAACCGTCGTATAATCCGGGTGTCGTATAATCGAAAATCAAAGAATGCGGCCAGTGGCGCTCGGCCTTGCGCCGAAAACTGTTGACCGGCTTCAAGCCCGCGGCAAGTACGCCAATCAGATTAAAAAAGACAAAACCCAGCATTTGTTTGAAACAGATTTGCAAAAAAATCTTTATTACCGTTTAAAAAAAATCGGTAATTTTTTTTTTTTTTTGCACCTTTGCCCAACCTCGGCGCATCAACTTTCTTTCAAGGGCTGCCACGTCCGGCAGTAGGTCGCCAACATCGTCGCGCGCGCAAGCAAAGCGCCGGATGTTGTCGACGCTCTGCAACACGTCCGCGTAACTAGGAATGGGAGCGCAAACCTCTGCATGTTGTCCACTTCGGAAGTTTTATCGTGGGGCACAAGCATCCATTACTTCCATTACAAAAAGCGCCGTGGACGCCGCTGTCCTCGCTTGGGCGAGCACGGCCTCGCCCGCTTATCTGTTTTTTCATCAGCGTCGGCTCCTGCAGAGGCATCTGTTGCTAGGACGCGCGTCTTATCTTTTCTCTTTATCTTTCCTCTGATCTTTTAACTCTCCTCGGCAGCGGTGGTGGCTTGGCTCACGCCAGTAGGCGGGCCCGTGCGCTTTCCTTTTCATCCTTCTCTCAGTCGCAACGACAACACGCAGGCCGCGCCTCCTTGGGACTCCGACTGTACAGGCTCGACGAAAAAGAGAGCAAGTGCACTTGGCGGCCTCGGCAACGCTCTCTTCCGCGCAAAAACGGGGGTGCTTAGATTCGCATGCAAAGTTTTTTTTTTTTTTTTTCAGAAATTTTTTTCCGAAAATAGGGGGGGTGCTTAGAATCGCGAAAATACGGTACATCCCGGCCTGCGTTTGCTGACGACCTTTTTTGACGGACGGTACGAGCCAGCCGTCGTACGAAGCGGGGTCCTTCTAAAATTTGCGTCGTATAACCGAGGTTTTTAATGCATTGTCTCTATGGGGGTTTTGCCGGGACCGCACAAATTCGTCGTAAAATGCGGGTCGTCGCATGACCGGGGGACGTATAATCGAGGTTCCACTGTAGCTGGGGCATTGCGTCGTCTGCTCCGTGTGCGCGCGCTTTTTACTCGTGCCAGTTCATGTATGCTTCAGCGTGCTCTGTGCGTGTGCCGTGTCGTGTGTCGTAGAGCCTTTCCCTCGCTCCACACTCGACCGCTCCGCACACACATTGCTTCTCACTCCTCCATCTTGTCTACACTGTCGAGACAGGAACTCAGGAGCAGAGAAAAGACAAAAACACACAGAACCCGTAAACACACACACATAGAATTGCAAATGTGCATTTCCAAGAAATGCCAGATGGTTTCCCGGGTCCGTGCATTGCTGTGCGTTTTGAACAAAAGCAACTCCCGCCCCTTCAGTCGTAAAACAGTCGGGAGGCCTCACAGAAAAAAGAAAAAAAAAACTACATGCAGGAAAAGGAGGCTCGCTTACTGGGGATGTCAATGACAAAAACAAACAGATATATGAACAGATGCACTTGCTAACATGTTGAGGTGGTCGAGCCTATACCGTGTCTCGAGTGTACGGAGAAAATGCAAAGACGCTGTTTCGACCTTGGATGTGCACACAGCGACCGGAGTCGAACCACGATCCGGCACAGATTGCCAGAAGATTATGCCTTGAGTCGTGTCTGGCTCCAACGCATCGGCTTTCCACATTCATCGGTCAAGAATGCGGTGGCTTGCAAAGGACACTACACTCCGGATGACTACGTCCATGATCCAAGGCTACTTCAGGCAATGAACAGCCTCCTTCAGTGAGGCTAGGGCGAAGAAAGACAACGAAAAAAAAGTACGAGGAGACCCAAGGATCAAAATAGGCAGGTAGTTGGGAGACCCCCTCCCATGAAATACCGTATTTACTCGCATAATAGGCGCACTTTTTTTCCAGAAAATCCGGCTCAAAGTTCGGGGTGCGCCTATTACGCGGGGTAAAATTTCCGGAAATTTTTCTACTGGCAAAATTGAACACACCGCGTAAACACTCGTGTACGGGCCGCACCCCGTTTTCGCGAAGAAAATGTTAAAAAAAAAAGGTCCGTGTAAGGGCCGCACCGAAACTTTCGGAATGCACGCGCCGAGGCCTCCGCGATCAGCTCCAGCTGCGCGCAACGGGCGCTTGATCGCGGAGGCCACACACGCGCACAGGAGCTTCCAGACGCCGCCCAAGGACAAGCTCATCATCATCGTTTTCCTCCGCCGCGAGCTTTCGCTATCTATATCGCCATCAGCATCTCCAGCTCGGTTTTTTTTTTTGTTGCTGTTGTTGCTGTCAAGTGCCGGGATTTGCGGTAGCGCGATAGTTATCGTGGTTTATGGCTTTGCCGCGGAGCGTTGATGTTTTAGCTCGACGGGCAAGCACCTTAACAGCTACACGGCTGGGAGTTTGCTCTCGAACGCGGCAAGCGTGCGGCAGGTCGGAAAATACGACGTGGCCGAGAAGTGCGGCAGTTGCGACTGCGGCGTCCCTAAATTTTCGTACGCGACTCCAAGCGCCGAGGTTTTCGCGGGCCTAAGTCGGGAACGTTTCCGGCTGGAGATGAAGCTTTCCAAACAGACGTTTAAAGTGAGCATCCCTGAAAACTGTGTGCGGCTGTTCTACGCGATGTCGTTGTACGTGCTGTGGGTCCGCAGCAGCTGCGACGGCAGCAGCACTAGTAGGGACTAGTAGTCAGTTGAGCAAAAACTTTGTCAAAATAAAGATTGGGAAGCGGGGGGTGGCGAGGCGTCGGCTTGCAATCGTGTAAATACAGTATTGATCACAGTGCCAAGTTCGGGGTGCGCCTATTATGCGCGGAAATAAAAAAATCTGATTTTTCGCGCCCTAACTAGGGGTGCGCCTATTATGCGAGTGCGCCTATTACGCGAGTAAATACGGTATCCCGGGTAGCAAAAAGCAAGAAAAGAATTCTTTTCAAGGCGAGGCCATGATGCGATGTGCTCCACCAGACACCACGCCTCCGGCTAACATCGGAGGAGGAAGGGTGCCTTTCCCTTGCGGAGCCTACTTGAAGAGGCGTGCGAGAGAAAAATTTTGCGGAGGGAATGGAAGGAGAGGAGCATGGTGAAGCAGCTTGATTGCGATGGCTGTAACTACGCTATTAATGAGTATGTTCAAAAAATATTTGCGGCCGTGCCTTTCCGGGACGATGCCTCGCTACCCGAAAGCTAGGAAATATTTTCGACCAGAGGGTGATCAGTGACCCTTTAACATGAAGTGTGCCATATGGATGGTAATGCATACACAAAAAAATGACCTGCTATGGCCTGAAACAAGTTGGTGGCCAAAAGTGCACTACAGATTCATCAGGCTCAATCAAGGTAGCGAGAAATTCTGCCCACGCATAGGCTCCCTTTCAAAGCGCCCCAGAAAAGTGATAAAAATTCTATGTACCGCATTTACGTTCTTCCTCGCACAATGCAGCACTTGCAACAGTGTCACAATGCAATGTCGCAACGAAGATGTAGCAAATTTGTGTCCATACAAACACGAAGTGCTCCCAACCAATCCAAGCCTGCTATTTTATCATATTCTTTATCAGAACAAGAGATGGCGACAACATCACCATGGACCAAAATCTTAATTTTACACAGTGCTAGCAAGAAGCCACGATTAGCTGTGTTTCTGAAGAAACTGAGCTATAGGTAGTCGAGATAACGCGAGTTACAAAGGCGACGTAGAACAGGTGATGTAAATAAAATATATTTGCTAAGCTGTTGAGATTCATGTTGGAGCTGTGCCAGAGGAGGAGGGGGGGTGACTGGCAAGTCAGTTTTGGGGTGATGGAAAGATGTCTTGTCTGTATGTACCTGCCGATACAGGATAGCATCGCGCATTCGGCAGTCCTGACGGCGCCCGCATAAGTACTCTGCGCAGAGAAATTCCCAAAGCATCAGGAGAGACCCTTTACTCGCACGACGAGGTCTCTGAAGCTGGTGAAGCTGAAGTGTTTTGTAGATCCAAATCCATCACCTTTTCTCCTTATGCACCTCATCAGATTGATTCTGGCGTATACACAGCCGATGTGCACCAATTTTTACTTCATTTGATTCCGTGGCTCTTGCCGTAAATTTATACCTCTTCACTGCAGGCAATAAATTAAAGTGGGTAATTTCAAAACATCCCGCATTGAGCAAATTTTGCAGTTTTTATTTTATATACTGACATCACGCAGAAAAGTGAACAGCATAATACGGCTGATTAAAATTCATTTACGATCAGAATTTCTTATGGTCTGAACTCGTTTGAACCCGCTCGAACTGGTCCGATGTGATTCGAACCGGTTCGAACCTGAATGTCGCTATGGAGCCGAACCCGGAAGAAGTGTATCCGAACCCGAAAAAATTCCGGTTCAACACCCTACATTTGCTTATATATTAATTTTTTTCTCCAGATTTCTTTATTTCGATTTGTTATCTTGGTTGCTGTCCATAAGCTAGGCTGTTCATGACCTGGTGGGCAGGTTGTCATGGCGTCACAAGGTCACGAGGCCTCTTTTGACCAATAAATCTAATTGCCACCTGCCACGGTGGGCAGGTTGTGATAACATCACATAGACCTCTCTAGACCAATCAGGGTGGCTAATCAGGGCAGGTTATGATGATGCCACAAAGTCACATGGCCTCTCTCGACCAATCAGTGAATTTTGTACTGGACATCAGTACTGTTTTGTTTTGGTGCGGCGATGACTGTAATACTGCTTAAAGGGTCATGACAGCCTATTTTCGAAATATACCCTGCCTATTGCATTTAATTCCCAACACGTTAAATTACAATTCCCCGCAGTTTCGGTAGATTCTCTGCGGTAGATATTTCTAAAATGACAGAACGGCATGTTGACGGCATCTGCATACCGACCAGCCCACCGACCGTCGATCTGCGTCACATCGGCATAGTGCAACTGGACCCTACGTACACTGAAGAAAAACTATGTTACTGTTATTGATTTTGCGGCACTAGTCACTCATATATGAGGAACGGCTGCTACTTCGATCACCCGCGAAAGTACAGGGGACAGGAAACCTCGCTGCCCGCATTGCAGCAGCGATAGCAGACGACGTTGCTCCGTGTATGCCCTTGTGACGTCACGAGAGCACTCAATATGGCGGTCACTGCCAGTGGGAGCAGTTTCCCGGTCTCCATTTCGATCACATATTTTGGAACATACAGCACGTCCTGGGCACCCAAATTTTGGAAATTGAACCTTAGGCTCTCGCATCAGTTGCTGAAGTACAAAACTGCAATATGAAGAACGACCACGTCATGACCCCTTGGAGACAAGGTAGAGAATACCAATGTTCGAGCTCTCACATGTGTACATGCCAATCAAAATTCATCATCATCATCATCAGCCTGATTATGCCCACTGCAGGGCAAAGGCCTCTCCCGTGTCTCTCCAGTTAACTCTGTCCTTCGCCAGCCGCGGCCACCATATTCCCGCAAATTTCTTAATTTCATCCGCCCACCTAATTTTCTGCCGCCCCCTGCTACGCTTGCCTTCTCTTGGAATCCACTCTGTTACCCTTGAGGACCAGTGGTTATCTTGCCTTTGCATTACATGCCCTGCCCAAGCTTATTTCTTCCTCTTGATTTCAACTAGGATGTCTTCAACCCGCGTTTGTTCCCTCACCCACTCCGCCCGCTCCCGATCTCTTAAAGTTACACCTATCATTCTTCTTTCCATAGCTCGCTGCGTTGTCCTTAACTAAAGCTGACACTGCCATATGTGCTTCACCCCATTCTTATTCTTCTAGTTATTTCCCTCTAATGATCTGGATCAGCTGTCACTACCTGCCCTAAGTAGACATATTCTCTCACCAGTTACAAGGCAGGTTCTCAGAGACACTGTCAGAGGTGGCAAGCTAGAGCAGGTTGCCTTCATCACCAGGCCCAGGTCCAGAGACACAGCACCTACCTGCTGGGGCTTGTGGTCAAATGAGAGGGGCAGGGCCTGTCCCCGGAGGTCGGCCAGCACACCACGCGAGTCACCGACGTTGGCCACCACCAGGCGGCTGCCGTGCACCAGTGCCACCAGCAGGGTCGACCCTGCACCCCACCACAGGAATCATCCACACTCGGTGAGAGGCAGTTGCATGACAGCCCACCAGGCAGCAAGCGGACTTGTGGTGGGCTACAACCAAGGATTAACACCTCTTTTTGGGGGCTAGTTGGTGCATACTTGAATTGGAGAAAAACTAGCGCCACACCATGCACACCACAAGAAAAAGAACGAGGACGAGACACAAGCGCTAACTCACAACTGAAATTTTAAGGCGAAAGCCTTTAATGCCTCATACTGTCATTAGCAGATGTGTCGGCAGATCTGTCCGCGTTTCGGCGTCACTACTTAAAAGGAAACTGCATCGAGGCTGGGAATCGATCCAGGGCACTTGGCGTCTGAAGCGGAGACACTACCACTCCGCCATGAAGGCTCAAGGTTCGAGCATGAATAAAGGCCCATCTAGTGAATGCATGGGTTTCATAAATAAAATAAAAGGAATAAAAAAATTAAAAATAAACATAAGAAAGGAACAAAAATAAACAATAAAAATATGAAAAAATAAAAGAAAACAAGGAAGAATAAAATAACGAAACAAAGAAAAAACAAAATGAAAATAAATGACGGAAAATAAAATAAAAACATGAAAAATAATAAATAAAAACAAACAGTGCACCAGGAAACGCTTTCGCCTTGCAGCACTTTAGAGAGCCAAAGTGCCCCGGCCCCCCTGAATTTTTTCTTGTTTATTTTTGGCTGCCTGCCTGTTTCTGCGTTCCCAGATGGTTGCCTTTGTTCACCTCCTCATCCATATCACCCTTCTTTGCCCTTGAAAACTTCACCTTATATAAGGTGCTTCCCGACTTCAATAAAATTTCAGTTGTGAGTTAGCGCTTGTGTCTCGTCCTTGTTCCTTTTTCTTGTGGTGTGCATGGTGTGGCGCTAGTTTCTAATTCAAATACAGTCAAGAAGAGTGGCACATCCCGGTCAAGTGATGCAAGGTCTGTTGTACAGGTCCACCACAACTGCCATTTAACAGATTATTATTATTCCGCAAGAGGAATCAGGAGGCTCCGGTCAAGAAAAGAGGATTCCTGTTAAAGTGAAACTCTGAAAAAAAAACACTGGCCAAAACAGAAACGAGAAAAAGTAAGTGTGTGTGAGTAACCTAAATTGTGGATACTAATCAAATATTTGTTTTCTGTTCGCATTCATATTTGAGAATTTCTGAATATTCGAGAGCCATAAAATAGCATGCAGACTTTCATAAATTCCTCCGTAGCAAAACTGCAATAACTGGCCAAATAATCCGAAGTTCAAGTTTAGACAGTCAAGAAAACAGTGCAAAGATGCCCTCTTTGCTCTAATACATTTTTTCCCCATTCTATAAGCACCTTGTTACTGTTATGGATATCTTTTAACAAATTAGTTATTCCATCTTCGACTCTAATGCGCCCAGTATGTCCCAGAAATGTCCCAGGTGTAGTATGTCCCAGATGCAGGAGAAAACCATCGCACTCTGTCGCCAATCTTCTGGTTCCGGGCAGTGATGTGACCACAGCAAATGCACGCTCTCGCTGCCTTGCCCGACAAATACCTGGGGGAGGGTTTGCCGCGAGAATGTGGCGCGCACAGGAAGACCAGTTATGCAATGCTGCAATTCTCAGTGCGTGGAAATGCTCGCCGCTGATACTGCCTCAGTCGTGCCCCTGCCCCAGCCGATAAGCTGAATCCCTTGCTATGTAGCCTTCTTATTCTGAGGAAAACCTCGATGTTTTGTAGCTAGCTCACCCACTCCGTGCACTACCTGCAGGAGCAATAAATAGCATGAGTGTACACACGTTACCGTCCCATGTTGATTCCCTCGACCATGGAACCCTCCATGGTCAACAAGCGATGACGTCACACCAGCGGAGTTGGAGAGAGGGGTGGAACACTGCCCCCCCCCACATCACCACAAATTAACCCTGCCAGCTGTGGCCACCGTATCCCCACAAACCTCCTATCGAAAGGTCCGCCGTCCCTGCTATGCCTGCCTTTCTCTTGGTACATATACCGTACCGTCCTTGGTCAGTCTGTCAGAGCAGAGAGCATCCTACCAGAGAGGTCGTGGCGCTCCTTAAGGATGGCCAGCAGGTCAGCGTCGAGCTGCAGGATTGCGTCTGTGAGCAGCTGCGTGAATTCGGCCAGCAGCTGCTCCACTGGCTCGTCCGGTCGGCGCCGCTTGGCCGCTGCCACCAGCTTCGGCATCAGGGACGCAAACAGGTGCTGCTGAGCGTACTCTGAAGCCACCTGCAGCCACACGACATGCACCAATGGCTACACTCTCTCGCCTGAGAGCCGCTGGATGAATGCTATAGCATGCCTTGTACTGCAGTGACCTGGATTGCTGCTGTGCCATTTGTGCTCTGTTGGCTTGTGCCATGGGACAACGAAGGAGGAGAGATCACAAGAGGCAGGCTGCACCACATCCAACAACACCCGAGGATCACTGTACGTGGTGTGCAACATCCAGAAGCTCCAGTGGGCTTCCAGGAATGCAGTAGTGGTGGTCTCCGGATTAACTCTGACCACATGAGGTTTTCAACGTGCACCGACATTGCTCGGCAGCGAGGCATTTTTGCATTTACAACCTCTGCTCTTACTTGCTTATTACTTGTATTGCTGGATGGTCACAGTGTACACACATATGTCCGCTTCGTCCTTTTGCAATGCCCTTTCAAAATCTGCGTTTGCCCTTTTCATTGCTACAGGATCACATACTCCAACCCATCATGTAGTACCCCACCTAGAGGCCTTAAGGGACAACAAATGATGATGATGACTTTACCTACACAAAAATATGGCTGCCACAGCCAGGATCGAATACTGTGGTCATGGGCTCAGCAGCCAAGTGCCAAAGCCACTGGATCACCACAGTGGATTGTGTGTGAAGAACAATAATTTTAATGAACGAGAGAGAAGATCGTTTGCAAAACACACAAGCAGCATGAGACTGGGGCAGCCAGTAACATACTACTTTCATGGTGTCATTCCAGCTGTTACACCAAGCTGAAGAAGAAGCTCCTCTCCGCTCACTGTCTATAGGCCTCGAGCCATCTGATAAAACTAGTAAAGCGCAATGCTTTCAATGAGTTGCAAGTGCTAACAAGCATTCTTTTATCTGATTAAAGCCGTGCTAACTACACTAGTACGTAGTATGCAGTTTCCTCTGGATGGCATCAAACAAGCCTTGCAGGCTCTGCTGTTTGTATAGGTGATCACCACCTACAGTACCGTGTGCCTCTGTTACAGACTGTTAACCCTCACCTGTACAGTGTGTGCACTAGGCAAATAAAGCCTTTTACTAGGGGTTAAAGCAGTCATGGCTTATGCTACTCCATTATTTACTTGTTTGCATGTGCTGCCAACCTCGGGCAACAGCTGTGGCAGGATTCAAAACATCAGCATGCACACTTTCCAAGGCACACACAATGTATTTCCAAGAGTGTGGTGCACTCGGTGGACACAGCAAGGCCCAAGTGTAGAGCGACGACATCTATAACTCAGAGACACAAAGTCCATCACGTTGCTTCCCAGATTAAATGAGCTCCCTGAGAGGTGAACTTCATGTCGACCTTGTAAAGCTGCCGCCTAAAATATAGGTGTGAGCGAGTGCCTGTGTGCGTAAATCAGAAACACAACAAAAATAAGTGAAAAGCAGTTCACAAGAAGTTCATTAAGCACAACGAGAGAAAAATATTTCCACGACCTCACACAGCACCTGCAGTTTTAAAACTAAGGTGTTGTGGGCTGGAGCCTTTTCAGTGACAACTCCTTGTCTGTCATACAGAGTGGTGTGTCCCCAATATTTCGTGAGCAATGCCTGCAAACCTCGTAATTTTAAAAACTGTTGCACTTACACCTTTACACTCAGATCACAAGTTAGCTTGTCAAGCCATTCAGTTCCCTTCACTCTTTCGTTATCGTGCCATAGGCCATTGGTCATATATGACTGACGTTTTGAGCCTGCTACCAAAAATTCAAGACAGCGCTCCTGGGCAAACCACACTATCTGGTTCGCTTCTATAACACCATCTCTGTGGTTTCAGTTTTGTTTTAAGGTGCAAGCCTTACTTGCCCCCATTGAGCAAAACCCTCCTACCCTTCCCCCGTCTCCCTGTCTGTCTCTCTCTCTCTCTGTGTGTGAGTGTGTGTGTGTGTGTGTGTGAGTGTGTGTGTGTGTGTGTGTGCGCGCGTGCGCACTCCCGTATGAGAGTATCTATGCATTTCTTCTCTCCATATCACCCTCCTACAACTTTGGCGTTCAAACTCTGGAGATGAATGGCTGACCTGACCTCCGCATCAGACCTAGCACCGAGTGGTACTTCACGACAGCAGAATGAACATTTGGGTATGTTTGGTTGTGGTTCATTCTGGACAAAAAAATTGTGCAAACAAAACGGAGGATGAGTGTAAGGTAAGCACTTGTTCTTTCTTGAACCTTGCACCATTCTACTTTCTCTAAAAAAATGAGAGATGCCTCCCTGTGGGACTCACCTCGCCCCCATGGCCATCGAAGACTCCGTACAGGTGCAGGTCGTGTGGGTGATCACTGAGGATGCTGAAGCGGTCCTCCATGCGGGGCCGACGCCCCTGGAGTGCATACACCCCCGCGTGCTCCGCCTGTGAGCACAAGAGGGTTGTTTTTACATGCAGCATACAGCACTCTTAACAAAGATCGACCTGAAGATTTTTCCACTAGGGCAGACGTGTTATCTGGATCTGCATTTTGTAACATTTTTTTTTTTTTCGTTTTCTGGGACCAAGTACTTCACTGTTTAGAGTAAAAATGAAACAGATTTTATACTGTTTCATTTCATTTCATTTATTTACCCTAAGGGCCCTTTCGGGCATTACATAGGGGGCGGAGTACAACTGTTCAAGGTTGGTTATATATGAACGTAAGCAAAAACACACTGATAAGGTAACCATAGAACATATAAAAGGAAAAAATGTAGGAAAAAATAAACTAATTTGGAACCTGTGTATTTATACAATAGATATATAGATTTGAGTGATTACACAAGGCTATAACAGAATTAGCCCTGTACATGAAGGAAAAAAAAACGAGATAAGTAGTCTAAAACAATCAATAACAACAAAGCAATCAAAACAGCCTAACATAAGATACCTTCTAAAGCCTTGAGGAAAGATGCATGATTAAATATGGAGGCGACATCTTCAGGCAAACTGTTCCATTGTGAGATGCCAAGTAAAAGAGGTGAATATCTGAACAAATTTGTGCGCGCGAATATGGGGCTGATTTTATATGGGTGGTCTAAACGAGAAGATATGTGGGCAGCAGGACACAGAAACAATTCTCGAAATTGTGATGAACCATGATATAGTTTGTGCATGAATGATAGGTGGGCATTTTGTCTTCTAATCTGGAGGGGCAGTAAGTTACACTGTTGCTTAAGGCTATTTACGCTCGTTTGAAATTAATCGTGGGCAATAAACCTGGCTGCTTTATTCTGAAGTGATTCAATGGAGTTTACTATGGTTGAAAAACAGCGCACAAAAGACTAGACACAAGAGTAAAGGCAACGACAGGACAAGCGCTGACTCTTGTGTCTAGTCTTTTGTGCGCTGTTTTTCAACCATGAACCTATACCAACTCGCCCAACTTAAAGTTCTACTAAGGAGTTGACTAGTTTTCTCAGTGTTGTGCAGGATGTGGAGGTACTAGGCCTCAAACTGAGGCGCAGCGGCTATACGGTGGTGAGATGTGGAATCAGCTTAGATTTGACTAGGAAATGGGGAAAACTGGTCGAGAAGAAACACGTGTATGGGTTAGCGACAGGACGGCAAAGCACAGGAGTTCAGAATCTCGCTCAACTGTTTCACTTTAAGCAAGGAAGCTTAAGCTGAGCTCACTTTAAGCTGAGCTCACCTGCCTCAGTGAACAGGCAATGAATAACAACCTAGCCGATATAATCAGAGTGCACAACAGAAGTCGCAGGTTGGGTAGTTGGGCAAGATGCTAGCAAGCTCTCCTGGGTGACAAAGGATCTCACTGGGAAATGCCAAGGCGTCAAAGTCTTGAACCCCATGGAACAGGGAGGACAGTCATCAATAAATGCAAGGTAAGTGACACAACGAAGTATGATACTGAGAGGACTAGAAGGACCAAAAGAAGAGGAGAGAACAGCATCAGCAAAACAGATAGGACTTAAATTAGCCAAGAAATGGTACACTTGATTCATACAGCAGCCGAAACCAGAATGGTAATCAAGGAGGCAATGAAGCTGAGGAAATAGGCTTTTGCAGGCAACTATCGCAAGTGGACTCATGATAATCGCTTTATCGTGAACTTTTGCCACTTTTTAAGCGAGGCTTGTTTACACTCCTTCTAATAACTTTCGCTCCCTTTTTCATTGTGACTAATGGCAAACATCTCGAATAATAATTAAAAAAAAGACGTTTCACGGGTCACAAATGAGGAAGTAGGGAAAGCCTTAAAAAGAAAATGTGACAGGAGAGGACCGAGTGACTGCAGATCTGTTGAGGAATGACGGAGACATTGTGCTGGAAAAAGCTGCTAGCCTGCACATATGCAATGCATCACAACTGTGAGCATACCACAAGCGCAGGAAAATTCAAACACCATATTAATCAACTGCATAGGGAATGTTAAGGGGACTGACAACTGAATAAAATGTTCCATGACATTATCACGGAATCGAAAAGATCTTGCCACATACTGTCACAAATGAGCACTGCAACATTGAAGAAACGAGAATTTCCAATTTTACTTGGCGTTGCAAGTCACAGACAGATAATTACTAGCCTCCCTTTTGTACCGGGGTGGTGACAAGTGTCACCGAGCCATTAATTTCTAGTGTGCTCAATATCTTCGGAATAACTGCCAATTTTCTTCCCATTACTAAACTACTCTCTTGACCTTCTCCATCAATCCTCAAGCCGTCTCTTGCTTGTATTTACTTTTTGAAAACTGAGCATGTCCTGGCTATTCTAAAAACTTGGTGCTTCATGGATTCCTGCCGTGTCATTGTGCACTGAGTGTTGGAGTACTGGATTAGAATATGTTCGTCATTTCCCCGTCTTACATGCAGGAACAGCAATTGTCATCTGTGGTGTCAAATTTTTGCCGGTAACACTTTGTCCTCAAGCACCCAGCCCTAGCTTCGAAAAGTAAACCACTCCCTTGAGGTGAAACCCTACCATTATTGCTGTATTCCACCACATGACCATGTCTCAGTAACATATTACCCTGATACTACTGATATGCTGCTAAGTGCATATGTTTTTCTCTTTCAGGTTAAGTCATATTTCATTACAGTTTGCACTCTCTCCAGTGCACCCTGCGATTAAAAGCAATTCACTGTTCACACTGCTCATGCAGTGTTTTTCAGCTTTTGTGACCAGATGGCACCCCAGCGCTTTGTAGTTCTTGGTTTGAAACAGCAGCCACGGTCAACTAAAACGACCCTCGATAGGGAGTACATCACTGTGCTGCAACAGCTCAGGGTGCGGAAACTGAAAATGAACGCTACTTCACACTAAAACTTCACTGTGAAGACTGGCAACTAACCAAGACGAGTTACAAGATTATGGGCGAAATGAAAAGATCTTGCCTCACATTGTAAGAACTGAGCACTGCAATGTCGCAGAAACGAGCAACTAATTCAAATTTGCCACTGGAAGTCTCATAAAAAAAAACTGAAGCGCCATCTTGCGGTGGAACCTTGCCGTCATCAGTGCATCCCCCCCACCCCTTGACCGCATCTTGGTAAAATATTACTGATTTGTTGTTAATTGTGCGAGGTTCTTCTCTTACAGGAGAGCTTGTCAGATATTATTATGGCTGACACTCTCTCCAGTGCATCCTTTGATGAAAAGCAACGCTTCCTTCGCACCACTGATGAAATGCCTTTAAGTTTTATCACTAGATGGTGCCAAAGTGTTTCGCATTTCGTGGATGAAGTGGTGACCATGGTCCACCAAAGGTTTCATCAATGAGGATATATCAACATGCTAAAACAGGTTTGGGTGTAAAAGCTCAAATGGACGCTGCTCTATATTAGTTTTTGGTAAATAACTTCTGTCGGCATGCAATCGCCACCATGCTTGCTGATCATGGTTTCCAGCTTTGATTGGGATACATAAAAAGGGGGCATCCACTGACAGCGAACATTATCAGTAACAACCCTCTACAGGGCTTCTAACAAAACTGCTGCAGAGTCGAGCACCTAATACAGTAAGTTTTCTATTGTCTTGGAAAAAAATTGGATGCTTGAAATTCAGTTGTCGGTTCCTTTAATGTCTGGTGGCTAGGAGGATAGTAATTTTTAGTTCATCACTTTTAGCAATGTGCAATCGCCACTGCACTTGCTGATCATGGTTTCTAGCATCGGGATACATAAAAGTTGGTGCATCCACTGACCGAAAAATTACCAGTGAAATTTCCATACGGTTTTTCCAACAAAACTGTTGCAGAATTGAGTACTCTAAGTTTTCCATTAATGTAAAAAAAAACTGCCGCATAAATTTAGTTGTCTGTCTCTTTAAAGACTTGAAAAATTAGACCAATTAGGTTACTCACAAGGTACTTTTACTAAGGTAGTAGAACTGCAGCAACACGACACTTCAATCAACCAAGGGAGCAGGCTGATTTTTTGAAGGGAAAACTCAATGACAGACCAATGTCACACATCAATGTGGTCAAAGGGAAATATGCAGAATATAACCGTCCCCTGTACACAGCCTTCAAAGATTACGAAAAAGCATTTTATTCTGTCAAAACATCCGCAGTCAGGTAGGCATTGCATAACCAGTGTATGGTAGGGTATATTATGATATGAGAATATATCTACAGGAACTCATCATCATCATCAGCCCGACTACACCCACTGCAGGGCAAAGGCCTCTCCCATGTCTCTAAAATTAACCAGTCGTTTGCCAGGTGTGGCCACGCAAACTTCTTGATCTCATCCGCCCACCTTTCTGCCGACCCCTCCTACGCTTCCCTTCTCTTGGAATCCACTCCGTTACCCTTAAAGGGATACTGAGGCGGTTTTCGAATCAGCTAATCTTCTAGGGTTCTGAAGTAGGGTCATGGCTGATCATGTCTGTGAAATTATTTTTTCGATTCTGCCTAAAACAGTGGCGCAATCACCAATTAAAAACGCAATGTTTAAATCTCCCACGCCCCGCACGAGCGCAGGAGAGGAGAACAGCGGAGAGGGAAACCTCGGCCATATCGGCCAACGTGACGTCACGTTGAGGAGCCAGGGATACTTCGGCGCACCTGAGCGAGCTTTCAGCGAACGTTTCTCGTGCTGCATGCATTGTTCCTCGTAGTGCATGCGTTGTGACATACAAAGTGTGTCAGCTGACCTTGAGCATCAGGTTCAACACGAGGTACTACTCTACGTTCATGTCCATGAACAATTACGGCCGTGACTGTGTCGTCTTCCACTGTTTTCCGCAAGCTCGCAGCGCAAGCGCTTGCTACTGTGACTAAGAATTCAAGCCAACCAAAGCAAGCATACTCTGCTCGAAGCACTTTCGTAAGAGCGGCTGCATGCAGAGCTTGTCCCTAATGTGATCACTGGAGATTTCTGTCGAAAAGGCACGGCTGAACCATGACAAAGTTCCTTCGATTTCCTCGCGCATGAGAGGCGTGTCACCATTCCAAAGAAGTGCCTCTTCTAAATGCAAAAACATGCTCACTTAGCCCCTGCAGAAACCTTTACAGAGGCTCAAGCATGTGTCGCTCTCCTCAGCTTAGGTGCGGCCAGACCACCTGCAGTGTGCTCAGCAAGGCTCGGTTTGACGCGTCCAAGCAAGCAAGCATCGAAGCTATTCATAATGCGGCATCTCATTTTTTCCACCCGCTGCTGTCTCGTCACTGTAATTGTAACTAAGCAATTAAAATGAAACTATTCGACAGAGGTCTGTCTGATTTCGGATGCAAATTTAAGAGAGAAATGAACGCCAATAAAGTTTGTGCAAAAAACACACAACGTTTCGAAATTTTGCTCGGTTTCTTCATCAAGTTGTGGCAGCGGGCGAGTTGCAGCTTGGCTTTTAAACACACTTATAGTTGACCACCAGGTCACTGAACCTAAACTTCAGATCTAGGAAGGCCTCCGCTTCTGAGGAAGCGATTATTATTTCCCGGCATCTGCTGTACGCGCCATGACTAAAGCAGCATCCTTGAGCGCGGATTTGTCTTTGTTTCCAGCGCACAATAATTGCGTCACTATCCTGTGGTCACATGCCTCGCAGTGCTCGGCCACTGCGCTTGGCTCATTTTGAAATCAGCTTTGTGCTGCTTCATCATTTCCTTGAAATACTTTCTTGCCCCAACCTACAACGCCGAGTACTGAGAGCAGAGTTTTTGTACACAACGCCTTGAGCCTTTTCTTAAGGATGACGCTCTTTCGGGCGAGCCAGGAGGTGTCCGGTGGTGGTAATCGGCTTGAGTATTGTATTGTATTGAGGAAGAAGTGGGCTTGGGCAGGGCATGTAATGCGAAGGCAAGATAACCGCTGGTGCTTAAGGGTAACGGAGTGGAATCCAAGAGAAGGCAAGCGTAGCAGTGGGCAGCAGAAAGTTAGGTGGGCGGATGGGATTAAGAAGTTTGCGGGAATATGGTGGCCGCGGCTGGCGAAGACCAGGGTTAATTGGAGAGACATGGGAGAGGCCTTTGCCCTGCAGTGGGCGTAGCCAGGCTGATGATGATGATGATTGTTCACACCCCTTCCTTTCCGAGAATACGAGCCGAGGTTGTGTGGGCACCTTTTACGCATGGAATGCATACACATCCTTCACACTGGCGTATGATTGTGCTAGGTGTAAAATTTTTTGATTGCGTCTTCTTTGGTTTCAGGTGATACTTGGAACGAAGAAACTGTAGTATCCTTTTCTTTGGAGGTCAGGGAAAAAATAGTCGCCCTATTAGCTGTTACAACACCACGGAAAGCTGCGATCTGCACTCAATGCTGCGCCGGATCCGCATCGGCAGCTTCTCCGGTCTTCAGTGTGTCGTCACGACTTCTTTGACCAATCACAGGCGGTGGCACGCACTACGGTGTGCCCTGCGGTGCAGGCCGAATATTTCTGCTAAAAAAGGCAATTCGCGCTCGGTTTTGACTTATTTCGGTCCGATATTCAAGAATATTCAATAAGCAATATTCAACCATGATGATCTGGAAGCAAAAACAAACACTGAATTGTAAAAAATTTCAAGCTGGTTTTTTCCAACAAGCTAACAATTAATTCATGCAAAACCAAATACATAGTATTTAGCTGAAGAGGAAAAGTCATTGATAGCAACCAAATTAACATTTTTATTAATGACCACTCACTTGAACGAACACACTCATTTAAGTATCTTGGAGTCATTCTAGATGAACATCTTCACAGGAAAAATCAGATTAACACCGTCTGTTCGAAGTTGGCTTCTGGCTGTTATGCCTTATTACAGGCCCGTGATTGTTTTAACACACAAACACTGCGTACCCTTTATTTTGCACTTATTAATAGTCATTTAACATACTGTGTAGAATCATGGGGTTTGACATACCGTATTGCGCGTTTTTATCGCAAAGACTTTCAAAAATTTCCCCGCCTCAACCGCTCGCTCGTTTGCGGTGAAACTGCGCACAGAGCTTGTGCAATATGGTAACTTTTGTATCGTAGCAAATTTTACAACGGTACTTACTTAGTTGAGCCATGCATGATGTGAAATCGTAGTTGTCTGCGTAGAGATCGTCGAACCGAAACCCGCAGACGCCGTTTTTTCGCTGAATGGCGGCAGTGGCGCCATCTGTTTTCAGCAGTGAAAAGCATCACGACAAGGCGCCGAGGTAGCCGAGGTGAGCGTTGCATGAAGCGCGTGCCTACACTGTATGCGTGCCCTTTGAATATGCCGTTTTTTTGGCTAACTGAGCGAAAAAAGATATCAGAACAACTGATTTAACGAGGCTTTACCTTTCAGATGATATTATTTGCAAAATCACCACGGCGCCTTGTCGTGACGCTTTTCACTGCTGAAAACAGATGGCGCCACTGCCGCCATTCAGCGAAAAAACGGCGTCTGCGGGTTTTGGTTCGATGAACTCTACGCAGACAACTACGATTTCGCATCATGCAGGGCTGAACTAAGTAAGTACCGTTGTAAAACTTGCTACGATACAAAAGTTACCGTATTGCTCAAGCTCTGTGTGCAGTTTCACCGCAAACGAGCGAGCGGTTGAGGCGGGAAAATTTTTGAAAGTCTTTACGATAAAAACGCACAATACGGTACAACACTTACGTTGATCCTACCGGTGATTACAAATACGGGCTATCCGAATTATAACACAAAGCAAGTATACCGAGCCAAGTAAACCACTTCTCCAGTTATTAAATATCCTTCCTTTTGACCTTTTGCGCTCTTTAAAGATAGCGGTGTGTGTAAACAACATAGTCAAATATAATCAACCTTTCAATGCCTCCCTGTTTCGCTCTTCTTCTCAACTCACAAGAAACCTTACACATAGTAAATTTAATTTGCCACCGAATAATAACATCTACAGCGAAAGATTGGTGCAGTTTTCAGGAGAAAAGTTTGGAATGCTTTACCCCCAGAAATAAAACAGTCTCATGAAACAAATAGAGCATTACGAACATACTTTATGAGCCTTATTTGAGATATGTGACAGTCGTTTTTGGTTTGTGTCTGTTGTACCATGCTGTTCATGACAGATTTTTATTCAATCTGCTGTAAAATGCAGATTATTTTATTTTTTCCTCATTGTATGATGTATTTTGGTTTTTCGCCGTGATTTTGTGCTTTTCATTTTACACAAGTGCTGTGTCATTGCCATCATGTATTTTGTTTCTGAACCCCATACTAGCCTCTGGCATGGGTTCAGTCAGTGTTTTGATAATTTGTATGGCAAGAGTAAAAATGAAATGAATGAATGAATGAAGCATGAAAAACTATAGGACGCTGCTGCCAGCCGTATTTCCGCAAAAAGTGCTTCAGTGTCCCTTTAAGGACCAGCGGTTATCTTGCCTTCGCATTATATGCCCTGCCCAAGCCCATTTCTTCCTCTTCATTTTGACCAGGATGTCATTAACCCACGTTTGTTCTCTGACCCATTCTGGCCGCTTCTGGTCTCTTAACATTACACTTATCTTTTTTCTTTCCATAGCTCGCTGTGTTGTCCTTAAATTAAGCTGGACCCTTTTCGTTAGCCTCCACGTTTCTGCCCCATAGGTGAGCACTGGTAAGATACAACTATTGTATACTTTTCTCTTCAGGGATATTGGTAACTTGAGGTAACTGCACAGCAACAATTGCCCCCCACAGAAAAGTGATACACGACAATCTCTCCACTGGTATTGACTGCATGTTCACACGAGGTACTCAGAGGGTTAGAATTAGGAAGAGCTCAGAATAACAGACAGCGTCTTAACAACCTCCGATCTGAAGATGCCATTGCTCTGCTAATTCAGCGGAGGAATTGGTGCGTATGATTCAGGACCATACCACTGAAAGCAGAACGGTGGGATTAAAGGGCATTTAGTGACCGCAGATCCGTACACACCGTTGGCGTGACGGTTACAACAAAACCCCACGATGAAATCTCCTTAAAAAAACATCATTAAGGTGCTGTAGCACATGAACTGCCACCTCATTCCGCATTGTAAAAAACGCAATACCGGCTTTTCCAAACAACTTGACATATCCAGTGTCATGACACGAGCCGTGTATTTTCTCCCCGAAATACCTGGAGACGATTTGTGACATGGCATTCATTGAGATGCATCCGACTTGCGAGGCTGACACCTGAGCGCCCCACTGCGTTTGCGAAGCCCGCCAGAGGGGCTGCGGAAGGACCCCGCACGGTAGCACCGACCTTGGCCTCCCAGGAGCGGCGCTCGGGCGGGCCCCGGCGCAGCATCTGCTTGACGGCGTCGCCCCGCAACTCGCAGCGTCGCAGCAGCAGCCGCAGCCAGGCCTCCGTCGTCGACTGGCAGAGCAGCACCGCCGCCAGCAGGGCTACGAACACGGCCAGCGTGCCCGGCCGCAGCACGTACAGGCGCAGGTAGAAGGCGGCAGCATCCGCCATGGGCCGCAAGTCGGTGCGGGCCGCGCGAGAAACCAGACTCACGTGCGCCCAGAAGATCTCCTGCACGAGCTCGTCCTCAAGCTCGTCTTCCATCGCACCTGCGCTGTCACCAAGGGACTGCCCGTCGACACGGCGTTGATTCACGGCTCCTCTATGGTAACATCACCATGTCCGATGCGACGACAGCGACGAGGCCGAGCAGCCCAGCGGCCAAGCAAAGATTGGATTGGATCGGATCGGCGACTTTAGTGTTTGTATCGGGTGGGCCATGGGGGAAACAAAACAATGGGTGGACTTTGCATGGCCTCCTGGCCATGACCTTTATTTCTAATTTCTAGACACTCTAATTCACCACTAAAATTCTGAAAAAAAAGAATGAAAATAATGAAAATTAGATTTGTGGAAAGGAAGTGACGCATAACTGTCTTACATGCCTACTGTTGCGTAAATCAAAGGAAATCGAAAAAAAAATTATCTCGGCCTAACCGCACGTTTGTTCGGGCTCAAACTTCACATAGATGTTGCATTTGATGGTCAATTTTGTTTTGCACTACATTTAGGTGGAGTACTTACCTGATTCGATCAGAATTATTTGGAAATCTCCATCGTCTGCGGTGACGGCGAACCAAAACCTAAAGACATGGAGGGAGGAAGGAAAATTTCCATACCTTAAGTACAGTGACCTAGAATACTCTACCTAAAGACTCCGCAGCATGGAGAAGTTCTTTCCTTCCTCCATGATCCGCAGCAATTCTACCCGTGGCGCCATCTCGCAACCACCGGAGAAACAAGCCCTCTATCGGGGAGAGTGGGAAGGGGGGGGGGGGGGACTGCGCGGTTGCTTTAAAGGAACTTTCTCGACTGCGTTATCAATGTTGGAGCGGTTAAGATGGAAACCACTCCCAGAAGATAATTGGATCCATTAATACGCGTAACGCTTTATTTTAATAGCTGAAGAGGCTGCGATAGCGCTAGCATGTACAAGTACCAGAGCCAAAACTATTCTCTCAGACAATAAGGCGGCTGTTAGGGACTTCAGCAAAGGCCTAATTTCGAGGCAGGCGGCCAGTCTACTGAGGAAGCACCCCCTAAACCTGGAGGTTTCAGTCACCCGGGTTCCAGCTCACGAGAGTCTACCAGGCAATGAGGCTGCCCATCGCCTCGCTCGAGATGTATGCACCCGAGCGGCCGTAGAGACCCCGCTCCCCGGAGACAAAGAAGCCCTCATCACCTACAAGGAGCTCTCTGAGACTCCCAGACTAGGCCGAAGGATCTATCCATCACCAGATAGGTCCCTAACGCCCTCAGACTGTAGGGCCTGGCGAAAAATTCAGGCCAGTCGCTTCTTCCTTTATGTTACTCTGCATAATGAGCTTACAGGCGAGTGATGTGGTTGATGTGCGTTGACCACGTAAGATCGTCAGACAGGTGTAATCCAAGATATTTGTATGCTCTAGTAGCATGTAAACGAGAACCTGAGGCAAAGTAGCTACGCGGTATTAGGTTGGAGCGTCTAAATGCATGACAAAATATTTAAAGATATTTGCCATTTTTCACACCAGTTTCATACTGCTAGTAAGTCAAGCTAATACTGTCTTACGACAGTATTAGTTATACAACAGGTTGGTAGTTATACGAGTGCAATTCGTACGTTGCTGTCGAGGTGTCGGAGTCCTGTCGTGCCCTCACAGTTACTTTTGTACTTCATGACTGGCACTATCATTCAATTTGAAATATAGTGAGATAAATATACATGTTTTGTTTGTGTGTTTTATGGGTATTTAACGTCCCAAAGCGACTCAGCCTATGAGGGTCACCGTAACGAAGGGCTCCGGAAATTTCGACCGCCCGGGGTTCTTTAACGTGCACTGACATTGCACAGTACACAGGCCTCTAGAATTTCGCCTCCATCGAAATTCGACCGCCGCGTAAATATATTGTTACAGGTTCTATTTACAAAGGTTATTTACATAGGCAGGTCGACCCGAGCCTGGCGCGTCAGCGGGAAGATACCGAACTGCCTCCTTTTCTTCCTGCGTGCGCACTTCTTCGTTGTCCCTCAGGGCCCATGCGTAGAGCGTGACAATCCCCTGTTCGCAGACGAAGCCCTCTGGGCGTCAGTCAATCTGGGTACCGAGAGTCGAAGGGCTTTAGCCGTGCGACATGCACGACTTGGGTTTTCCTTGAACTGCGTCCTTGCGTACATTGGGGAGAGACCACATAGTTCAGGTCATTGAGGCGAGCAAGAACGATGAACGGGCCTGTGTAGTGGGACAGCAGCTTTTGTGATAAACCACGCTTGCGTAGAGGCGTCCACAACCATACAACATCACCGGGCAGGTAGCAGACATCCTTGCGCCGGCGGTCGTAATGCTGCTTAGACCGATCCTGCGATGCCAAGGTGCGCATCCGGGCAATCCTACGGGCTTCTTCAGAGCGACATAGAGTGTTTGCAATAGAAGGCTCGGTGTCGAGAGAGAAAGGTAAGATGCTGTCGAGGGAGCTTCGAGGCGGACGGGCATAAAGAAGGAAGAATGGGCTGTAACCAGTTATTTCATGCCTCGTGTTATAGGCCTATGTAATGAACGTCGTCCCAGTTCTTATGGCGGGAATCGGCATGCATGGCAAGCATGTTCATAAGTGTCCGATTGGTACGTTCAAGCAGTCCATTCGTCTGGGGGTGGTACGGTGTCGAGTGGCGAAAATGGCATGAACAAAGACGCAGAAGCTCTCCCACAACGTCTGCCGTAAACTGGCGACCACGGTCACTGATAACAACTCGAGGAGGTCCATGCCGGAGGATGACAGCATGAAGAAGAAAGAGCGAGACTTCAGCAGCGGTGGCGCAAGGTTGGGCGGCGGTTTCACAGTAACGGGTGAGGTGATCAACGCACACGATGACCCAGCGGTTACCGTTGGACGAGCGGGGAAACGGGCCGAGCAGATCGAGACCAACTTGCTCATATGGTGTGCTTGGCGGTCGCACAGTATGCAGGCGTCCAGGCGGAGAAGTTGTGGGAAGCTGGAACCGCTGACACTGCACGCAGGTGGCCACGTAGCGCTGAACCATGCGACGCATTTTTGGCCAGTAAAAACGTTCTTTGATGCGGTTACTGGTCCTGGCAAACCCCAAGTGACCAGTCATGACGTCATCGTGCATTGCGTGTAGAACCGATGAATACAGAGTAGCCGGAACGACGAGAAGAAAGCGCGCACCTCCAGCAGATTAATTAGTTCTATGGAGTAAATCGTCGCGAATGCAGAAAGGGCTTGCGGATGTCAGGTCATGGGCTTCAGCAAAAAGCGGCGCCAAGTGGTGATCCTTGCGTTGTTCGGCCTGGAAAGTGCCAAGATCCGGAAACTCTTGGGAAACGGCTGCGAGATAGTCGTCGAAGTTTTCATCATCGGAAGTAGTAACCGTGAGCGGCAGCCGCGAGATGCAGTCTGCGTCGGCGTGTTGGCGGCCACTTTTGTAAGACACTTTGAAGTTGAACGCTTGCAGGCGTAATGCCCAGCGGGCCAACCGACCGCAGGGGTCGCGTAGATTCACAAGCCAGCACAGAGAATGATGGTCTGTGACGACTGTAAAATCACGTTTATAAAGGTACGAACGAAACCGTTGTACGCCGAAAACAACGGCGAGACACTCTTGCTCTGTTACAGTGTAATTGCGTCAAAAGGGTGGAAATTTGGGCTGGTTGGTGCATGATCTGAGGCTAAAAACAGCGCTAACGGGGACGAAGCGTTCCGACTTGCTGATGGTGCGACTTGCATAAGCGACAACTTGTTGATTGCCCTCATGGCGTTGGAAGCACCCACGCTGATGCCGCTGGCGTCCGTGTGGAGTTCAGTGGGCGCTGTCGGGCAGAAATGACGCAATATTGGCCGCGAGGTAAAGAGAAACTTGTGCTGGCGAAACGCGGAATTGCATTCGGGAGTCCAGTGGAAGGGAGTGTCTTTCTACAGGAGAGAAAACTTGGGAAAGAAACGCCCATGACGTAAAAAATAGCGCACAGGGAACACAAGGGACGGAAAGTAAACGACGCAGACTTTCCGCTTTGCGGAAAGAAACGCCGAAAGTATGAGCAAAGTCCTAAGAAACTCCTGAGCTCTTTCACTGATCTGGGCTCGTTGACACTGCTTACAGCTTCAACCTTCTGCGGGTCGGACCTGACGCCATCCTTGTCAACGAGATGACCAGGCACAGTAATTTGGCGTTCACCGAAGCGACACTTCTTGGAGTTCAGCACGAGGCCCACTCTCTCTATGCAGTCTAGGACAACGGCTAAGCGGCTGTTATGTTCGGCGAAGGTCCTTCCAAAAATAACAACATCGTCCAGATAACACATGCAAACTTGCCACTTCAGGCCACGTAAAAGCGTATCCATAAATCGTTCAAAAGTTGCAGGAGCGTTGCAAAGGCCAAATGGCATAAAATTAAATTCATACAACCCGTCAGGTGTCACGAATGCTGTCTTCTCTTTGTCTTGCGGGTGCATCGGGATCTGCCAGTACCCGGACCGTAGCTCCACCGAGGAAAAGTAGGAGGCCGAGTGGAGGCAGTCAATGGCATCATCAACGCGTGGGAGCGGGTAAACATCCTTCTTTGTGACAGTGTTAAGCCGGCCAGCGCCATGTGCCATCTTTTTTTTTTTGACGAGGATCACTGGAACAGCCCACGGGCTGGAAGATTCCTGAATAATGCCGCGGTGCAACATGTCACTGACTTGTCCATCGATTATCTGACGTTCGAAAGGCGAGACGCGGTGTGGCTTCTGTCGAATCGGTTGTGCATATCCAGTATTGATCCTGTGATGGGCACGGGAAGCTGGAATCGGCGATGGTTGGTCGCGACCGAAGTCACACACGTCTGCATGCTTCATAAGAACGGCCACTAGTACCTGGTGGTCGCTGGTTGGTAAGGATTTGTTGACCATGGCTAAGAATTGAGAGTCGCTCATGTCGCGGCGTCCAGTTGTGCGTTAAACGTTGTCAGTGATCACGACAACTGGCACAGAAAGACGTTCTTCAAAGCCGGCAAGTTTTAAACCACAAGGCAACACGGCAGGTTCGTTGAAATGATTGACAGTCCAAAGAGTGGCATGGCCCTTGGTCACACGGACGAGATCGCGGAGTACCAGGTGTGGTGCAGGTGCTGCGTCGATCACCACGGACCCTTCTAGAAACCGCTGCAGCCGAAGAATTGCCCGATTGCCACCGTTGCCCGTGCAAATGACCAAGGAAGCCGCCGCACGTCCGACCGGAGCAGCAGTGCCCGCTTAGCAGCACTACCGTGAGCCGCGGACGTTTTCCGGGACTCTGTGTCCCGGGACACCACTCCGGACCTCACGTTCGTCAAGAACGACGTCCGGGGAGCGATCACCTGGCGAAACACGGGAACCGACCTCGGCAGCGACCGGGTCGCTGCCGAGGTCGTGGAAATCAGCATACCGGAACACAACGACACCAGCATCAAAACACACAGATGGGTCGACTGGGATGCCTTCCGAGACGCCAGAAGCCAGAAGACAGACGCTGACGGCGAGATCGAAGACATAGAGACGTGTACGGCCGAAATCACCAAGAGCGTACGCGACGCGACCAAAGAAATTGAAACGGACGCTGCGATTGATAAAGTAGACAGCCGGCTAGCGCATCTCATCGAAGCCAAGCAGTCAATACTCAGTCGCTGGAAGAACCAACGGCTCAACCGCAGACTCAGAAAGAAGGTGGCGGAGGTCAACCGAGCGATCGAGGAGCACTGCCGCGCTCTATGCACGCAACAGTGGATCGAGATCTGCAACGCGGCAGACGGGCAGATGCATAGCGGGAAGACGTGGAACCTGCTGCGGCACCTGCTCGACGAAACCAAGACCAAGTCGCACCAGAGGGACAGACTCGCCAAGTTCATACATCGGGCTGTCTCGGTACAGGGCGCCGATGCAGTCACCAGGCGCAACAATGACAAATACCTGCCCACTACGCCCACCGAACAACACGCGCCGTACGGCGGACTACCCAACGCGGAACTCGATCGTGACATCGACGTCGAGGAGGTCCGCGCGGCCCTGCACGCCCTCAACAGCCGGTCGGCAGCTGGCCCGGACCTCGTCACGAACAAGGCGCTCAAGAACCTCGACGACAGCTCGATTGAGAACCTCGCAAAATACTTCAACAAGTGCCGGAGGGCGGCCGCGCTACCAAAGCAGTGGAAGACAGCCAAGACTATCCTGATACCCAAGCCGGGGAAGCCACCGGACACGGACAACCTTCGGCCCATCTCGCTCACGTCCTGCGTGGGCAAGGTGCTGGAGCACGTCCTGCTCAACAGGTGGCAAGACTACCTGGAACGAGAAGGGCTGTATCTGGCCACGGTGATCGGCTTTAGACAGCACCTCAGCACGCAGGACGCGATGCTGCAGCTCAAATACCAAATCATAGACAATGGCGGCAGCGCCCGCGACAACAAGGCAATCCTGGGTCTCGACCTAAAGAGCGCCTTTGATAATGTGAAACACTCGGCGATTCTGTCCCAAGTCTCTAAGCTCAACATGGGCGAAAGATCCTACAACTACATCAAGGACTTCCTCACGGACAGGACCGCCCAGCTACGAGCAGGCGACCTACAAACGCAAGAGAAGAAGCTCGGGAGCACCGGCACACCGCAGGGATCGGTCATTTCGCCGATGCTGTTCAACCTGGTAATGATCGGAGTGGCCGAGAAGCTCGCGGACATCGAAGACGTCAGGCACACCATCTACGCGGACGATATCACTCTGTGGGTGACCGGCGGCAGCGACGCCCACATCGAGGGCGCTCTGCAAGCCGCCGTCGACGCGATAGAAGACCACCTGGAAGGCACCGGCTTGAGATGTTCGCCGAGCAAATCGGAGCTCCTCATACTCCCACCTACCAACAATGGCAGATGCAAGACCAGACAACGCGAATGCGAAAAAATCAGAATCGTAACCAAATCCGGCAACGTGATCCCCGAGGTCAGCAAAATCAGGATCCTAGGCATGATCATCGAAAAGCATGGAAGAAACGGCGAAACCATCGCCCGTCTCACGGCAAAAGCGGCCAACGCTATGCGACTCCTCAAAAGAGTCACTTCCCGAAAGGCTGGCATGAGAGAGGAGAGCCTAATCAGGCTCGTCCAATCCTTCGTCATCAGCCACGTCGCGTACGTTGCAGCCTACCATAGATGGCTGCAACACGAACGCAACAAAATTAATGTAATCATCAGGAGAGCGTACAAGGCGGCGCTGGGCCTGTTCGAGTCCACGAGCACGACCCGCCTCTTACAACTCGGGATCCACAACACGCTCGAAGAAATAGCCGAAGCGCAACGGACCTCTCAACTGGAGCGGCTGTCCACGACCAAAGCCGGGAGGAAGATACTGGACGACCTGGGAATAGGACACTCGAACGACGCGGAGACAAAGCTCCCCGTCCCCGAAGAGGTCCGACGCCAGACCAGAATCGATCCCATACCCAAGAACATGAACCCCGAGTATAACAAGGAAAGAAGAGCGGCGAGGGCCAAGGCTCTCATCGACCTGCACGCCAACGACGAGCACGCGCGGTACGTGGACGCGGCCGAATACCAACGGAACGCCTTCGCAGCGGTCGTCATAGAGGCGTCGACCGGCGCCACGAGGACGGCAGCGAGCGTGAGAGGCGCCGGAGCGGAACAAGCGGAGGAGGTGGCCATCGCCCTGGCCATCGCCGACGCAGACTGCTACACGGTGCTGAGTGACTCGAGACAGGCGGTGCGAAACTTCGCCAAAGGCCAAGTCTGCAGGGAGGCCGAGCGCGTACTACGAGCGACTAAACTGCAAGACAGAAGAGTAAGAATCAAGTGGTTTCCGGCGCACGCGGGCGACGCGTCGGAACGCAGTGCGAACCACAATTAGACGGCACACGCAGCGGCGCGAGCGCTAACCAACCGCGCCCCGGCAACACACCGTCCGACGTGGTTCGGAGCCAAGGACCGCATGACCGACTACAGCGAAATCACGAAGACCTACCGCCTGGCTCGCAGGACTCTCCCACCCCCGCACCCGAGGCTGAGTCGAGCGGAGGCGGTACTACTGAGACAGCTCCAGACCGGATCGCTACCGAGCCCGGGACTGATGCATCGCATGTACCCCGAGACCTACCCGACCGATACGTGTAGAGTCTGCCGGAGGGAGCCGGCAGATCAGACGCACATCTTGTGGGACTGCATCAGAAATCCAAAGGAAGCAAGATCAGGAACAATCCCGCCGCGGCTGGAGGCAGCAGCGAAGAGCAACGACCATGACCAACAGCTATGGGCCGTCCAGCAGGTCCTCGGGGCGCTCGAAAGGCAGGGACCCAGCGAGCCGGCAACGGCGAGCGGAGACCCGCGCCGAGTAACGGCAGCCTCGTAGACGACGTAGGCCCTCGTCGGGGCGCGCGAGCGCCCAACTGCAGGCACAAATAAAGTTTACTCCAATCCAATCCAATCCGGGAAGGCTGGCGAAGATGTGGATGATTGGCTCACCAATTACCAGCAGGTGAGCAAATACAACAATACAACCGTTGTGTCCGATCATGGGCCTCAGTTCACATCAACCGAGTTTGAAGAATTCCTGCAAGAGAGAGGTATAAAGCATACTTTTCCCGCTGTCTACTATCCACAAGCGAATGGACAGATCGAACGGTTTAACCGCGTGCTTAAGGATTACGTCCAGGTGTGTTTGCAGGAAAAGCGGCCCTTAAAGGATGCCATCACAGAGTACCTTGGAGTACAAAAATTATACTGGTACAACATAAATGAGAACGTTATTAGGTGGATAAAGGAATATTTGAGCGTTAGGCGCCAATGTGTTGTTGCCAACGGGAAACAATCGCATGAGGTGGCTGTAACATCAGGGGTGCCTCAGGGATCCGTCTTGGGCCCATTACTGTTCATAATTTACATGAATGACATCTTTTCAGGTATTTCTTCATACATGCGTCTTTTTGCGGACGATTGTGTATTGTATAGAATTATTAACGATCAAAGTGACTGCGATGCATTACAACAGGATTTGTGTAAAGTGGCCCAGTGGTGTGAGAACTGGAGAATGCATATTAACTTACAAAAATCTGTACATATGTGTTTCACTAAAAAGAAGGTTCCCCATATTTTCACTTATAACATAAATAATATCAGACTGCTTTCAGTGTTGGAATTTAAATATCTTGGTGTATATTTAACAAGTTCAATGTCTTGGCATCGTCACGTGCATTTCGTTACTGCCAAAGCCTGTCGTGTTTTAGGTTTCCTGCGACGTAACGCTAAACTTTTCCCTTTAAAGACTAAAGAACTGCTGTATAATACAAACGTTAGAAGCATACTTGAGTATGCTTGCACAGTCTGGGATCCGAAAACCTTGCATGACGTTCAAAAGCTAGAAAGAGTTCAGAATTTGGCCGTTCGTTTTATTTTCAATAACTATGGGCGATATTTTAGTGTAACGAGCGCTAAAAAATCTTTGGGTTGGGACTCACTTCAAAAACGTAGGAAAGTACTGCGTTTAAAATTATTTCATAATATATTTCATTCTAGAACTGGAATAGACAGAACCAAATATAGCCAACCCTGATTACGTGTCTTTACGTAGAGATAATTCACTTAAAGTTAAAGAATACAGGTGCCGGACTGACCTTTTTAAAATGTCTTTTTTCCCCAAAACGGTTTCGGAATGGAACAAGCTGCCTGAGGAAGTAGTGTCCATATTATCAAATGATTCATTTTCTTCCATGCTGTGACATTTTTTTGTGTATAATAATTCCGTGTTCTTTCTATCTCATTGTTATCTTTTTTTGTAATCACCTGCACGCGGTGGCATTTGTGTACTTTTTCTTATACCCCCCCACTGTAATGCCAGCCAATGGCGCTGTGGGTATGATGATAAATAAATAAATAAATAAATACACCGGTGCACCCCACACGCGACGACAGGAGAAAAACCTGCCCTGCTTTTGCATGGGCGTCACCCAAGAACTAAGCTGGATGTAGTCGGAGCTCCAGGTGCCCAGTTCTTCCAGAGGCCAGACATTGAGTTGCAAGCGTTGCGTCACAGAGTGGCCGAACATCAGCAGACAAGCAAACAATACACGGATAGGCGACGAGCTGCCAAGCACGCGGCGCTTCAGCCAGGCCAACGAGTACGGGTCAAGTTGCCAGGGCACATTCCCAAAGGTGCTCTTAGGTATTCCCAGCCCTTGACGGTTGTTAAGCAGTGGCACCAAGACACCTACGAACTGGAAGATGGCCGCAGGTGGAACCGAGAGCGTTTAGTGCCGTACCCTAGGGAGCATCTGCCCGCTGCCGTCGCAAGTTTTGAGTTCGGCTCTACCCGGAACTTCGTTGGGCCTCATTCGACAACAGCACCGTCAACAGAAAGCTGCGCAGCTCACGCATCACCAGCGAGAACGGAACCACCCGTAACTTTGCGACGATCAACGCGAGAGCGAAGGCAACCCTCGTGGTTCGCGCACTATGAAATGTGATTGCTGACAATGTGAAGTAGTCAAATGAGCCGCCACCTTGGCTCATTTTTTAGAAGGGGAAATGTTAACCTATCCTGGAGGGCGCCACGGGCTACCCTAGCTGTGTATATAATGACGCAACTAATCTATTAAAGGGTCTTCTTCGTTCGGCTACTGGCGTCGTGCTTGCTTGGCTGGCTGCTGCTCTGCGTGTGCCAGCCGGCGATACAACAGGGATGCTACTTGCAGCTGGCCAATGTCGCTTTCTTTCTGGATGGCACCGCGTTAACTTGGTTCGAAAACCACGAAGCCTCTTTAACGAGTTGGGACCGCTTCGTGGAAGAGCTCCGCAGCTGCTTCGGGGATACCGTTGCGAAACGAAAATGCGCTGAGCAGTCTTTGCTTCAGAGAGCGCAAGTGCCTGGAGTGACCTGCATGACATACATAGAAGAGGTATTGAAGCTGTGCAAAGTCGTTAATCCCAGTATGTCCGACGAAGATCGCGTTGGCCATCTCCTCAAGGGCACCGCAGAGGACGTCTACAGTTTTCTTATTAGTAAAGAAAATTTAGACTCTCCCACGGATATCATCAAGCACTGCCGCACCTTTGAAGCTCTTAAGCTGCGGTGAATTACTTCCAAGTTCGGCCGCCTGCCTAACGTCACCACCGTCGCCAGCGTGGATTTCCACGAGCCTGTGAATGATGTGACTCTTCCTGACGTCATTCGTCAAATCGTCCGTGACGAACTCTCCCGACATCAAGATCTTGTGCGCCGCAGTGACGTTTCGTATGAGAGCTGTTCTCTGCATGCAGCTCCGGCCTACCGCTCCTCCCCTTGGAGTTTGTCCAGTCAGGCCCCTATCAGTGCCACTCGCATCGATTACAGCGACACTCCCCGGATCACCCACCCCAACTCCAGTTGGTCCGCAACGCCACCTGCGGCAGCCGGAGTACGATGGCCACTTCGACACTGGATACCAGGAGTGTTATTTCGAGTGTCCCCGTGACCCACCAGTTTGTTACCGAGATGGTTCGATCGGTCTCATCTCCAGATTCTGCCGTCGCCGGGCCCAGTTTTCCGGCTACCAGCGCCAACGGTCGCACCCTAATCCCAGTTGCAATGCGCCTGTTCATGACCGCGTGCTAACGTCATCTCAGCGCCCATCCAGTTACGTGCCACCACGGAACGACTCCCCTGCCTCTGACCGAAGCCTCACTTCACCTCCACACCGCTCTCGCCGCTCGCTTTCTCCCCAACGTCGTTCCCCACCGTCGTCGGGAAACTAACGTGTGCGGCCGATGGAGGTGCGGTCGCCCGGTCATCGGTATTGTTATGCCAACGGACCGCATTGAAGCTTTAGTGGGCGGTGCTTGTGTCATGGCCTTAGTGGACACTGGTGCCACAGTGTCGGTGATGAGTTCAGCTTTCAGGAACCGTCTGGGTCGTAAAATAACGTTCGCTTGGATAGTACTGTCATATTCCGTGGTGAAGGGGGAGAATCACTGGTTGCGATTGGTATTTGTTTTGGGAATGTAGTAATCGCTGGCCACGTGTTCCAAACGAATGATGTCAAACCACGATTGTTGATAGGGCCGTTGTGTTGAACAGGTAGCCTTGAGGGATGAGAAAACGTGGCTTCTCGCTCCCCATTTCTAATTTCGGGGTCATGTAGCGTTCTAACGCGGCTTTGGCACGGACAGCTTTTTATGGCAGTGCAGCCGAGGCGGGAAAGGGAAGGATATGGTCCTTTGTCCACGTGCCGTAGGGAGCGGGCTGTTCGTTGTTTCGGGCTTGGGGTGCGGAGGGGCGAATGGGGCAAGTTAGAGAGAGCATGCGGTATCGCTAGTGCTGAGAAGCCCACAGCCCACGGCACGGGGACAAAGGGAAACTCTGCTGCCTTTTAACTGAATGAAGTTCAGTGTCCCTCTGCTGTTGATATCTCCATGACTACAGCGCAACGAACGGGACAAGAAGAAGGACACAGGCAGAGACACAACACAGCGCGGTTGATATCTGTTGGCAACTCGTTTTAGTCCTTTGATGGTGATGATGATGTTGCAGCCATCTCCTTCGCAATGAATGGGTAGCTTAATGAGCAGTGTCCGACTGAAGCTCAAGTAAGGAAAACAAATATGTAGCCAGAAACATCAAAGACTAGGAGGAAAATTGAGGAGCAACGCAGCAGTACGCTGCCCCGTGCAGTTGTATTCTTAAGATGAAAGGTGAACGCAAACACAAGACAACCAACAAAGAATAGCCACGGACAACCTCTTGTCTTTGTCTTTTCTCTGTGGGTTGTCTTGTGTTTGCGTTCACCTTTCATCTTAAGAATACTATGCACCAGATAGCCCCAACCGAAACTCTATTGTGGGGATGGTGATGATGGTGATGGGAGTAGCGCCCCCTCAGAGTGGCGACAGGGAAGAAGAGAGAGCAGCCACGATGCATCAATGTTTGCGCAGTGCACAGCGGCGCCTGTTTGGCGACCCCGAGGCCGGATGCAGCGTGCGGCCGGCGAAGGCGTTCCCTTGGACCGGCCAGTGGTCTTCGGCGCGCACCATGACCCACTGGCTCTTGTTCGCCGGCCTCCTGGGCACCGCCGCGACCCTTGTGCTGGTGGTCTCTGGTGAGCGCCGGCATGCTTGACTCGCGGCGTGCACGAACAAGACCTATCCCAGTACGAGTTTCAGTACGCCATTTCTGTTAGAGGGAATGCTCGTAGTTGTAATTCTCAGCGGCGGTCGATGGTCTGTTGTGAATTGCAGATGAATTGCGCTATAATGCGAGAGCGCATGGAGCTCGTCAGGCCCTTTGGCGGTGTCGCCGTCTCGTGTCACACCTAATGACGCCATTTATGACACGTGATGCGTGGTCATGACAAGCGTGCCAAATATAGACTCATCATGACTGCACCAGCGTGGTATCGCATACCAATTGACGCCACCAAACTTTCTTTACTGGAAGTAAAGCCACCGAACCGGAAGTGCTCCTACAACGCCTCGACAGGCTGCTTGTGGTATGGAAAGAAAAATGATAGGTGTGACGTTAAGAGATCAGAAGCAGGCGGAGTGGGTGAGAGAACAAAAGCGCGTTAATGATATTCTAGTTGTGATCAAGAGGAAGAAGTGGGCTTGGGCAGGGCATGTAATGCGAAGGCAAGATAACCGCTGGTGCTTAAGGGTAACGGAGTGGATTCAAAGAGAAAGCAAACGTAGCAGGGGGCAGCAGAAAGTTAGGTGGGCGGATGAGATTAAGAAATTTGCGGGAATATGGTTGCCGCGGCTGGCGCAGGACAGGGTTAATTGGAGAGACATGGGAGAGGCCTTTGCCCTGCAGTGGGCGTAGTCAGGCTGATGATGACGATGATGAAACGTCCTGCGAGTTTTTTATCTATTTTTTTTTTGGTTTGTTGCGCCTTTCCTCATTTGTCGTAAAGTTGAATGATACCGCTATGGCCCTCGCCAGACCTGTAAGATACCCTATTTCTTCCAGTCAGCTACTCAGCTGTCTATTGGCTGGTTATTGGAATGATAGTAGCTGTCTTTGCGAAGTGTGTTGAAATATATGTCAACACACTGTGTCTTGTGGAGTGACAAGACACACAAGGCAACAGTGCTTTCTTCGTCCTAGGATAATGATCCCAGCCCAAATCCCACACTGAACCTTGCTGGCCGCAGCAAGGCTTGACCCTGCGCACTGCGCCATCTCAAACACCTGCCCAAGCAGGTTAATTTAAATCACTCCGGAAGGCACAGTAGCTGTTGCCCATTCTCTTATCTCTAATTAGTCCCATTTTTACACCACCCTTTCCTTCAAAGCGTAGGCCTTAGCCTTCGCCACACTTCTCCCGGCCACATCACTCTAACCCTGACATTCAGCGTATAGGTTATTGCTGACCACGCGTTTCACTCCCACAGTCCACACTCAAGTGTCATTGGTAATGTCTTCGCCCTTGTTTCGTCTCTTGAAGAGGACCTTCATGCTCAACGCATTCCGACAGCCGTTTTCCTTGGCATCACGGCCGCTTTTGACTGTTTTTCACCCTGCCATGCACGCAGCCTTGGGCAATCTTGGACTCGGAGGGATGCATAAAACTGCTTAAAAGAGCAGCAAATTTTAATGAGTACTCCAAATAATCCAACTTTGGGCTACGCAGAGGAGAAGGGTGAACCTCAGTTAGCCGTACTTAGGCCTCTCCTATTCAGTATCACCCGTGTACACATAACAAGGCCGCGAGGAGTACGCATCGCATTTTCTGCGTAACGCTCGCGTTGCATCAATCAGCAACGTCTTCAGAGAGCGTTACTGAACATCGCCATGTATTTTGCTCCAAGAGGGCTTAGTCGCTCGGCGGAAAGAAGTGTTGCCATGGCTTTCACAAGGCAAACAATGACCAGATATCCGTTCCTGATAGCGGCACAGTTGCTACCTTATACGTACGGTCCCAGCGATTCCTTGGCGTTGTGATGACAGAAATATCTTGTATACTTCAGGTTAAAACACTCCGTAAGAGGATAGCATCACAAATCTTCAGGCTGGTGGCGGGCGCATGCAATGGGGCAGCAACTGCCGCTCAATGGTTCGACTTAAAAAAAAAAAAACAAACCTACGTTGAAAGTACATTAATTGCGGTATTGTTTACCAGTACTTCACAGGTTATCTACAACAAGTAAGAAGACCCAGAAAGCCGCGCAGAACAGCTGTCTGCGGATCTGTCATGGCCTTTCAAAGGGATTCTTTGCTTCGGGAACAGTAGCGGAATCAGGATGGAGAGGGTAGGGCGAAAGCGTGAGAAGGCGCTACCGGTACGTGGTTGCCATGGGAACCACCAGGAGGGTAGTTACCCTAGAAGGAGGAGGAGGGTTGCCGTGGAAGGAAGAGGGTACGGCGAGAGGAGGAGGTCATGGCGACAGTGTAGGAAGGCGAGTCATTAATCTCTTTGTGTGCTCAAGCCAGCCCAGTAAGCAGTTCCTTTTAGATGTCATTTTCGCTGTCTCTCTGACTGCAGTCACCACTACGGGGCAATATCGTAAAGTATAAATACATCAACAGCTGACGCTGAATCTTGAGTTAACCAGTGGCACGGCCGCTCAATGGAGGCGCACTTGGTGCGACCCGCCGCGTCGCGCCTCAACGGCTGGGGAAGCGCGTATTGGGAGAAGTTCAAGTTTTCGCCGTTATTCTCCGCGGGGGCGCCACTACTCCGTGACAAGCCGCCGCCGGCACGGAGCCAGACCAAGGTCATTTGAAATAGGTCGCGAAGCCGGAGCTTGAATGCGGTCCAGAACCAAGTGCTAGCGACATCAAATTAGGGGTGGAACTAAAGCGCCAAAATGAAATGAGTGGACAAACACGACTAGAAGAGGAAAGTAATTAGGACATATTTTGTGTTTCAAAAGCATTCAAAAACAATTGCAGTGATTCCTTTTTAAAATGTTTTAGTAGTGTGCATTTTCTTAGAAAGTATAGCGCTTGCTTTGTAAAAATTTTATGACAGCGTTCGCTCAGAGCAGCGTCAATGGCAGCGGGACGATGCCAAGGTTGACGGTGCTCTGATGTCATATTTTTTTTGACCATTCTGCTTGCTTTTGTTTGAAACTCGATTCTGCTAGCCCTACTTTTTCCTCGTTGCTTGTTTCTCGAGTTCTTGGTGTGCATCGTGCGTGTACAGTTTCCGCTTTTCCCTTTTGCCAGTGCTTCTGTGTAGTTTTGTTCGGTTGGGTGCAGTTCTGTCGCTTTTGCCCCAAAAGGGCATCGTCTGTGGCCATGGGGCCCCGTACGCAAAAAAGAGGTGTGCGGTTGCACGATGTGCGAGCGATAACCTGTCTGGCGGCGTCACATTTCATCGCTTCAGCGCGACACCTGCGACATTCAGCGCGACACCTGAGGTGAGGACGAAGGAAAAAGGCACAACGAGAACTGACTACCTAAAAATAGCGTTGGTGGTCGGCACTCGTCGTGTCTTCTTTCTTCGTTCTCGTGTCGGGTGTCGCGTTGAAGCGTCGCGGCGTTCAGCAGTTAATTTTTCCCGCCAAGCAGCACGTGACGCTGACGTCACAAATATGACGTCACTAAAACACGTGACTTTGACGTCGCGTTTTTGTTTTAATTATGACGTCACTTTTTAGTTGTCCACGCATTTCGAAGACGTCGCTGGCTGCGCACCACAAGCCGTCATGTTTTGAACGTATGGGCTTCTATGCAGCCTACGCTACCATAGTACATCTACCTTGGCCAGACTACGCGGAAGGACTGCGCTGGGCTGTGTTGGCGTGTGTTTTCGCTGTAACTGCTCTGCATGACCGCGTGGTTCTGCTAGTTCTGCGTGCTTGTCATGGGTGCCTGTGTCGACAGCGTCCTAAGCGCATGCGACACCATGCCACGCAACTGCTGAGTGCCGCTGTGCACCACAAACGCAAGAAAAGAACCGAAGATCGGTTTCCATGAGTTCCCGCAGAAGCAGCAAGCTATGCAACATGGTGGTTTCAGCCCTTCTTCCCTATTATGAGCAATGTCAGGAGTTTATTTGCGAGAGAGAAGACAGCAGTCACACTGAGGACCTCTGCAAAGCCTTTCTAACCAAACTAATTAATTCGACCACTGATGACCAATTGGGCAGAAAACATCAATCTTACGGTGCAAAAAATCATACTTGGTCATAAACCGTTTTCGAGGATTGTTCTTCGCTTGTAAAATAGGCTGGAATTCCTTCGGTGCATCGCGTGGCTTCAAAATAAAACGAAAATCATTGGCTGAGCCTGCTGGTGTCTAGTTGACCCGGCTGTCTTGTGTTTTTTCCTTTTGCAACTGTTTGTGTCAGCAGTATATTTACGAGGGTAATCCCAAAAGTAACGTCTCCAAAGGGCTGCGGCCGCACGGAAACTATATGCGTGGCTGCTCGCCATACTGCTGTGTTCATTGTTCCCCGTCTTCCAAACAAGCCATGACTCAGCGGGAAAGGGACTGTCAGTCTTGGCCCGGAAACCATTTGAAATGGAGCTCCCGTTTGTCGCTACCGCCAGGAGCGAAGTTCACGCAAATGGCGTTCAACCAATCGAAAATTATCGCCAGTTGACGGAAGTGTACGGAGAGTCTTGCATGGATGTTAAAACCTTCCGCAAGTGGTGTAGAGAGTTCGCAGCTGGTCGCACTGAAATTCACGACGAAGAAAGAAGCGGAAGGCCGTCAATTTCTGATGAGACAGTCGCGAAGGTCGACGCATTGATGCGGGAATATCGGAGGATCACACTCGACGAACTCTGCATTTCGGTTCCTGGCGTTTCTAGAAGCACTATTCATAGGAGTTTGACTGCAAAGTTGAAATACCGGAAGGTGTGCGCAAGACGGGTTGCGCGAATGCTCACAGACGACCATCAACAACAATGCGTTGACTCCTCCCGCGAATTTCTTCCGCGTTCTGGAGACGAAACGGAGACATTTTTGTATTCTATTGTTACGGGGGATGAAACATAAAACATTGCACTTCACGCCTCAGACCAAACAAGAATCACGTGAGTGGCGGCACTCCTCTTCGCCCAGGCCGCGAAAATTCAAGCTAACACAGTCTGCCGGCAAAGTCATGGCAACTGTGTTTTGGGATCGAAAATGCATATTGTTGGTGGAATTCTTGGCTCCTGGCCCCACAGTAAACGCGGACAGATATTGTGAGACCCTTAATAAGAAACTCAGACGGGCGATTCAAAATCGCAGAAGAGGAACAGCGCTCGCCCCCACGATGCCTGTCAAACCATCGCTCTCCTAGAACAGTTTGTATGGGACGTCATAAGCCACACCCTACAGTCCGGACTTGGCACCAAGTGACTGCCACTTGTTTCCAAAGCTAAAAGAACCCCACGCTGTAAAGCGCTTCACTGATGATGACGAAGTGAAAGATGCGGTCAAACGCTTCCTCAACGGCATAGCGGCGAGCTGGCATGACATGGGCACTCAAAAACTGCCCCAGCGTCTGTAAAAAATCATAGACCGCAACGGCGATTATGTGGGAAAGTAGAAAAATGGTTCCCTTTTAAGTGAATGGTCTCCCTTTTAAGTGATTTGTAATTTGCTTAAACATGTCTTTCGATCTATAAAAGAACTGCAGACCCTAATTTTGGGATGACCCTCGCATGTGGTGGTACCCACTTGAAACTATTTCCAGCGAAAACGGAGCAAGTGGCTGAACTATAATGCTGAACGTTACGACCACAAACGTAAATTTACAAAAAGTGCACGTTGAATAAGTGGCCCGAAACCTTGTCCCGAGTTCAAGAATGTAATATGCAATAAGTTATTACAGTGGTTGAAACGCCCGTAACCGAATGGATGACTGCTCGGCGAAGCGCACTTCTGCCTCGATTCTCGGTGAAAACGCACGTGCGATTTGGAAAAGCGCAGTGATGGTGACATGCCGCTATCACGCTATCAATAGCAAACTTGCACGTGACATCGCCATAATGTGTGAAACGCAGCTCATAAATGCTAAAATTACAAAGCGCCTACCGCGCGGACGCCTAAACGAAAGCACTGCCTCGGCCGCTGTGCACACCTCTCCCGCCCGGACCCGTCCCGGAGCGGTGGCGCCGCAGCGGTGGCGATGAGAACTAGGCGCAATACGGCTCTTTCGGGCGACGCGACGGGCCGCACCCTGTGCGCTCTCCATTGAGCGGCCGTGCCAGTGGTAACCATCCTGTCAGTTTTGTTGCGTAAGCAACACTACGCCAGCCAGCTCGGCTCGTCGCGTGGTCGCACTTCAGCCGTATGCCGTGGCCCACGAACGACCTTGAGCCGCCGTTGCCTAGCAACGCCGCAGCCGCGCTCCAACAGATGGCGCCGCCGGCGACGCTGCTTCTGTTTGAGACCAGATGGCGCCACACATGCGCTCGGAACACGGCGGCATTACGAGCCTCGTAAGTCGCCGGCGTGTAACTTCAACGCACCAATGAAAATATCGTGGGTGGCTGCCGAATTTGTTCTTCGTGCGAAGATGGAAAAGGCAGAGGAAATCAGTGCTGTGTAGTGAATTGCAAGAATTGCGGCAGAGAGTTAAAGGTGCGGGATGCGATCGTTTGCGGGCTTCACGGAACCGAGCTGCACAAGCAGGTAACGCCAATGTCGCGTCCGTTCGCCAGCACAGTCTCCGCACGGGCGAACGCAACAAACACGTTCGCCGGCGCTAGATAGTCAGCATTGAAAGGTTTCGTTCTCGGAAAATCAGCGAGGGTAAGTGCACAACACAGCCGCAAGAAGCTCTTCCGCCACCGAAACCACCACTCGCGCTTTCTGCTGCTGTGCACTGAGCTGAGACCCCAATGCTCGTAAGTTATGGTTTGTGGCCATTAGTAAAAGGAGCGCCCGAGGCCGAATTAGGAACGCTGACACTCCTGCATGCCCCGACTGTTATGCACTGCACAGCGGTGCGAGCGGACAGTGCTTACCGTCAGTGCGTGTATTACAAGCCGTCTTGGTGCTACTGCTGAACTTCGTCCAAGTAGCACTTGTTTGGTGGACCATATTCGGAGTAAAACATGTGCTCTACGGCTGCTGTGCTGGGTGGTTGTCACTGGCTCGCGGTCCGTGCGAGACAGTCACTAAAAGTGACTTCGCACGCTCAGAGTGAAGCTCAATAATTACAACCAACGAGACCTCGAGCATTTCCATATCCGCATATCGAGCGTGGAGCGTGCGACAATTTTATATGTGAGGATGACTGAATTATGAAATTCGTCTAGTTTGAACGCGTTGCCATGCGCGCGTTATAACAATTATGTCGCGGAATCCTTCGAAACGATTGCACGCCAGCTTGTGAAGGCTGCTTATGCATGGTACTGCTACCATGATAGTCAACCTTTGTGTGTCTGTTTTTGCCGCCTTTCTGTGTTTAACAAAACCGGTAGAAAATATTTTAGGTTTCCTAAGCACCGTTGACAGGTGGTAAACAAACGCGTACGATATGCATGTAAGCGTTTTAGAGCAGTGTATGCATGCAGGTACAGAATAGGACAACGACTTGCGTGGCCACAGGAGCATTGAACCTTGCCGTTTTATATAATAATAATAATAATAAAAACATTAAGCAAAGCCTTCAGCGCATGCAAAGGCAAGCATTCAGGCGATCCATCAGCAGTCTCGAAGAGGCGGAGAGCTCAGCGGCTCTCCGCGACATGAAACCTGATCCCGTTTTCACGCTAGAAGTGATCAAATTAGGGTTCTCACATGTACTTCGAAGCTTTGGCCAAACCATACTGTCTTCCCACTCCTTTACAGAGTATCAGCCGAAACACTGCCTGTCGGAACCGAACCTTCAGACGCAGCAGCCTTCGCGACGAGACGCGCGCCGAGCAGTCAGGAGGCGCGTAATGCATGGCGTAATGGCGGTGTGATCACATGATCAAAGATGGCAGCCCCCATTATACGGCGCTCTAAAGCGTCTATATATATATATATATATACGCTTCGTCTCAGTAGATTCTAGTCGTTATGGAGGGCGCGAAAGAGAGGCAACAACGAAAGAACGAAGCGAGGAAGAGACAACGCGCTCAACTGCTTTCGCAATTAAACTAGGGTTAACCAGTGCTAAACCACAGCCAATATTTTTTTGTTTGCCTATTTAGACGCTGGTTTACCCGACAAAGTGTATTACCGCCTCACATCTCACCATTATGCACTCTTCTTGCAATGAACGTTGTCAACCCTGACTAACGAAGTTTTAATATCTTCTTGTATTACTCGTTGATGCACCTCAGCCCAAAATCAATGCCCGTTTATTGTATATTTTTTATCATTTGTTTCTCTTGTTATTCTTTTACTTCTTTACTTTATAATTTTGTGCGCCTCTCTCCTGTTTTTCTATGCCCAATTCCGTTCTCCACGCGGAGTAGCATGTCAGCGAATTTTACATGCTGGCTTAAATCTCTTCTTTTCATTAAATCTCGCTCTCTGGTATACCTCTACCCCCCCCCCCCCCCCTCTTCTTGCACACCAACGCACACACGCACGCACACTCGGACTACCCGCTATCAGCCATCGACGAACGAGAAGCGCGCCTCAAGGCACTTTCCAAGGCCCGGCTCCTTCACACCCCTCAGCGATCCTGTACGACGAGATGAGGCACAGCTTCCACCATATCGATCGGGATAGTCGCGCACCACATGTTCTCCACACAACTACCTCCGATCCCGCCAACAGCACCTTGGCTTCGTACGACGGGATGTCGTTCTCTTCAAGAGTGGCTGGCTGCCCCTGTAGAATCTAACGGGTAACATGCGGAAGCGCCCCTGTGGAACGTGCCCGGTAGGGCCTCCCGCCTGATTGAACGTCATCTTTTGTCTGCGTCTTTTTCCCCTCAGTGTATTTTTTTCTCTTCCCCTCCCACGATAGGAGCTCTCCAGTAAGCGAGCGCTACTGCGTCGCAGGCGTGCGCACGGCTCGGGAGACCATGGCGGCCCTGGCGGCGAGCCAGCCGAGACATCCCGCGGCCGGACACGCCACCGGCGGTGGCAGCTGCGTGGCCTACCGCACCTGCCTGTGGTTCCGGCGCGCCACCGTCCAGGTGCCGCTGCTCAACCTGCTGCTGCCAGCTAGCAGGTGACGACAGCACTCCCTTGGTTGTACCCGAGTCCAGGAAAAACAGGCACAGCGATGCGAGGCTCCGAAAATGCGCATATGTAACCTCCGCCGTTAACTTTTCTCATCAAATCACTTGCGATTTATGCGGCTGCGAGAAAGCTACACCGTGTAGCTCCTCATCGACAGCCTGCAGCTACTTTCGTCAATTTTCTTTTTTCATTTCCTCACGGAGAGAAAGTGGTACGCCGTCCTATCCCAGCCGAAAAACACCGCGGAAAAGTTTGTCATCACAACAGAGTTTCTGCAATGCTTTTGAACAAGAATTTGTAACAACAGAACTTTGGTTTTGTGCAGGGGGTCCAACCTCTGAAAGTGACTATGGCTATGAGGGACGCGTGCAGAGAAGGGTTCCGGAAATTTGGATCACTTGGGGTTCTTTAACTTGCACTGACATCGAGTAGTACACGGGCCTCTAGAATTTCACCTCCATCGAAATGCAACCGCCGCGGCCGGGATCGAAGCCGCGTCCTTCGGCTCAGAAGCCGAGCACTCTAACCACTGAGCAACAGCGGCTAACAGAAATTTGTGTAGTTACTATCGAAAAGTACTGCAGAACTTCAGACTACTGTAAAGTTCTGCAGAAAAAACTACAGTATTACAGAAAAATACTTGAAAGCGACAGAAAAATCTGGTTTGGTTTATGGTTTATGCGGTTTAACGTCCCAAAGCGACTCAGGCTATGAGAGACGCCACAGACAAACCTGTCTTTATGACAAAATTACAAAATATTTTACTGTATTTTTGACGCAGTATTTTTTTGACTGGGATGGTGGAAAAAGGTGTTGATACGCCAGCGAATGCGCGGCGAAGCATATGCAGACTGTTCTGGGCCCAACGCTACGTTGTGGTGGGCATCTTCGGAATGGCGAAAGCCATAAATTGCCTCCGATTGCGGTGCCACGAGTACTAGCCCGAATGCGCTTCGGCATGAGCTCCCGCCGTACAATTCATATCTAGCGCGATGATAGTTGCACGCGCATGCAAATGCATACAATTTATCATCATCATCAGTTGACCACGCCCACTGCAGGACAAAGGCCTCGTTCATGTCACCAATTAACCCTGTCCTGTGCCAGCTGCGGCCATCATATCCCCGCAAACTAATTAATCTGACCATGACCAGTCCTCAACCGTGATGTTGAGAACTCGCTCACATCGTATGAGCGGGTGACCGCACACAACAAATGGGAAGGGAACAACAGACTGAAGAAAGCGATTTTCTATCTGATGGGCGTACCGAATCTGTGGTACCGGAACCATGAGGCGGACATTACATCATGATCCGTTTTCAAAGAAAGCTTTTCTGAAGTCTTTGGCCGTCTGGCTGTAAGAAAACTCGCGCCGAACAGAGCTTGCATGCGCGGTCTCAGCAGATCGGCGAGAACTTTACGAGTTACATCGATGATATCGTCGACCTGTGCAAGAGAGTGAACGCACAGATGTCTGAAGCCGATAAGATCAGGCACATTCTCAACGGCATCGATGTCGACGCATTTCAGACTCTCTACTACTCTACTCTAGCAGAGGGCTCTGACTCGCGAACACACCACGAGCATCGACTCGCTTGCTGTCCTGACGATGCAGGCGACCAGGCATCGCTCCTGTCGCACATCAAGAGCTTCATCTGTGAAGTTGCTAGGCAGCTCTCACTTATTTCACGCCAACAAGAGCCACCACAACACTTGGGTCCGAATCTGCGCCAGATTATTCAAGAAGAGGTCGCTGAGGCTCTTCCCCAAGCCCCTCAGCCCACACGTCTCGCAACCCCGCTGACATATATGCGGACGTTGTTGCGAGACCTCGACCACCTACCTATGCTCCGCCTTCTGGCCACGTTCGAGAGTCCGTAGCTTTTATTCGACCGCCTGCTCAACTGGTACTGGTGCATGCCTGCGCGCCCGATCTGCTACTTCTGCGGCTTGCCAGGTCATATGGCGGGGCTTTCCCTTCGACGCGTGAACGTCACCCGACCGCTTCCCGAAGTTTCTGGTTACTGGCCCCAACGTCAGTGCTCACCTCCTGCCGTTCTCTGTCTCCTGAGCGCACCGCCTTCTCCGGATGCCGTTCGCCTTCTCCACGTCGGCGCTCCATTTCGCCAATTAGACGGCGTCCTCCGGCAACTCAAGATGTCGCAGTTCCTGAGGCAAGAACTGCGCAGTCGTCGAAATTTGAAAGGCCTCGTTTGTCTGCCGCTAACTTAATTGGAGTTCTTATAGAGGGAGTATCTGTATTGGCGCTTGTCGACACCGGGACTGCGATCTCTGTCAAGGATGCAGCGCTTTACCGCTCTTTGAGTAAAGGGAAGACGCCCCTTTCTGGCCTGTCGTCAGGAACTGCAAGCGCGCACCTCATTCAGCCATTAGCAGCGTGTACTGCTCGGGTAGTCACATTTTACATATGATCGAGTTCATCGTTCTCCCATCATGTTCGCATGCGGTCATCCCAGGCTGCGACTTCCCATCACTGCACGATGCGATTATCGACGGTGGTCGGGCTCAAGTAGCGCTCTCTACGCTGCCTAATTCCGTGGCAGAGGCCGGACTTTGCGATGCTTTTGTTTCTGCCAAAGCTCTTGTCACCGACAGTATCGATATTCCTGCGTGCTCTTTTGTGACTGTGCCTTTCTCCTATGATTGTGTTCACGATGCAAGGGTCGTCTTCACGCCGTCTCCTACTTTCCTGCGCCGCCATTGTCTGCCTCTGCCTTATGCCCTGTCCACTATATCCGCCAGCCTCACCGCGTTGTGGGTCTTCAACTCGTTTTCAAACCCCTTTGCTTTGCGCCGCGGCGAATGCGTCGGCACCGTGCAGCTCTTTGATTCTGTTTTCAACCATCCCGATGTTGCCGCAGAGTTACCGCCTGTTGCCATGGGCGCCCCCAGCCCACCTACTTCTGCGCCCGCCCCATTCTCGACCGACCTATTCCTTCGCTTTACTGACGCCACTCTTCCTCCAACTCAGCGAACCCGGATTCTTGCGCTTCGTGAGGAGTTTCGCTCCTCCTTTGATTGCCACCAACCAGTTTTGGGGCGCTCGCCGACTGTCGAGCACCACATTAACACCGGGGCCCAAGCCCCTCTGCGACAGCGCCCATACCATGTTTCCGCCTCTGAACGACAAATTACTGAAGAACAGGTGGACACCATGCTTAAAAGCGCAGTTATTCAGGCTTCCAAAGCCCATCAGCCTCCCCTGTTGTCCTCGTCAAGAAGGATGGCTCCGCTGGATTTTGCGTCGGTTACCGCGGCATTAATGAGATCACGTGCAAAGACGTCTGCCTTCTGCCCCGTATTGATGACGCTCTGGACCGTCTACAATGAGCGGAGCGCTTTCCTTCGCTTGATTTGCGTTCTGGTTATTGGCACGTCCCAAATGGCGGCTGCAGATCGTGCCAAAACCGTGTTTGTAATCCCTGACGGCCTCTACGAGTTTACCGGCATGCCTTTCGGCCTATGTAGCGCTCCTCCTACTTTCGAGAGAATAATCCATGAATATAGCTTTGCGTGGCCTCAAGTGGAAGACATGCTTGTGTTACCTGGACGATATAGTTATCGTCTCGCTCGACTTTCAAGCGCATCTATGTCGCCTGAAGCACGTCTTGACATGCCTCACAAACGCGGGCCTGGAGCTGAATTAAAAAAAAAATCACTTTTGCTGCCCGTTAACTTATAATTTTAGGTCACGTTGTGTCGAAAGACGGTGTACGCCCTGATCCCACCAAACTTCGTGCCCAAACTTCGTGCCGTGAATGCATTTTCAAAACGTTCCACAACTAAAGAACCCCGCAGCTTCCCAGGGCTCTGCTCTTATTTTAGGCGCTTCATTCGCAACTTTGCATCAGTTGCGGTCCTTTTGACTCGACTGCTCGGCGGCAATGCTGATTTCTCGGCTTAGTCCCCCGCATGCGACGACGCCTATAGCACCTTGCGTCGTCTCCTCACGGAACCGCTCATTTTGCGTCATTTCGGCCCCGACTGAAGTCCACACGGATGACAGTGGTATTGGTCTCTGTGCAGTGCCCCCCCCCCCAGCCAAATGTGGATTCGATGAATATGTCGTTGCAGATGCTAGCCGCACACTTACCAAGGCTGAGTCCAGCTACTCTGTGACTGAAAATGAGTGCCTCGCCATTGTATGGCCATAGGAAAGTTTCGCCCTTACGTATACGGCCGTCCTTTCGTGGTCGTTACGGATCGTGCCCTTTGTTGGCTTTCTTCACTGAAAAATCCTTCCGGCCGCCTGGTACATGGGCGCTGCGTTTCCAAGGATATGACATCCGTGTCGTCTACCGGTCGGACCGCAAGCATGAGGACGCTGATGCCTTGTGTTGCATCGCTAAATGCACCTATAGTAAAAGGTTCTTTTCGGCTACACCGCTGGCATATTCATGCTGTAATCTGACGCGTGAGATGGTATTTTGTGGTTCCTTTTTGTTCAAATAATGTTCGAGTGGAGTACTTGCGTCTTTAGATCAAAGTTATCAGAAATATTCATTGTCTGCCACTACGAAGAGCCGAAACAAGCGGAATACGCAGCAGTGGTTCTGGTGGCGCATCTGCGCTTACTCTGGGTAAACGACTTGTCCGCCATGAAAGGAGTGGTAGTTTACCCAGAGGATGAGGCCATATGGACTAGATCCATTGCTGCCTATCCCGCTTGTTTCGGCTCTTCATAGTGGCCGACAATGAATATTTCTAATAACTTTGTTTCAAACACGCAAGTACTCCATTCAAACATTATATTAACAAAAAGGAGCCACGAAATGCCAACTCGCGCGTCAAATTACAGCATGAATATGCCAGCGGTGAAGCCGAAAAGAACCTTTTACAAGGAGCATTTAGCAATGCAACACCCAAGCCAGTTAACGATTTGCCCGGGTGTACGTACGCTCGTGCCTCGACTGCCAACGCTGCAAGACACCCACCAACCGTACTGCCGGCGAGTTGCAGCCGCTTTCTTGTCTGCCTCGCCCTTTTGACCGGGTTGGCATTGATTTATACGGGCTTCTTCCGTATACTGCTTCTGGCAAACGATGGTTCATTGCTGCCGTTGACCACCTCACGAGGTATGCTGAAAACGCCGCGCTCAAGGCTGTGACAACCCAGGATGTGGCATCCTTTCTTCTGCATTGGTTCATACGTAGACACGGTGCCCCTCGTGAGCCCCTCAGTGACAGAGGCCGCGTCTTATTATCTGACGTCATCAAAGCTCTGCTCCGCGAGTGCAACGTCATCCATCGGACTTGCACCGCTTACCACCCTCAGACAAACGGCCTCACTAAACGCTTTAACCACACTCTGGGTGACATGCTGACTATGTACGTCGGTTCGAACCACACGAACTGGGACCCGATGCTCCCCTATATTACGTTCGCGTACAATACTGCTACGCGGTTCACAACAGGGTTTTCTCCTTTCTTCCTTCTTTATGGCCGACATCCCTCCGTTCCCAGCGATACTGTTCTCTTCTACCGCCCTGACACATTTGTGCGCACCACTGTTTCCCAAGCCGCCAGGCTCCAAAGAAACCACCACGATGAAGATCACCCTACCCAGCATTTACCGCCCGGCTCTCTTGTCTGGCTGTGGATGCCCCCCCGTACTCAAGGCCTCTTCCGGAAACTTCTCGCTAAATATCAAGGCTCCTATCGCTTCTTGAAGCAAACATCTCCCATCAGCTATACTGCTGAGGCACTCACGTCGTTTCCCGATCTCAGACGCCATGGCCGCGAGACAGTCCATATCCAGTGCCTCAAGACATACCACGACCCCGCTGTCTTGTCCGCCCCTTAAGTATAGCCAGGATGGCTCCTCTTCTGTGGGGGACCATTGTAAGGAAAACGACAGGCATACGCGCGAGCCGCATGGCCTTCGCCTACAGTGCACGCCCTGGCTGGACTGGCTGGTCTCGGACTGCTGTTGGCCCTGCTTCCGTCCCGAAGCTTCTACAAATAAACCCCACCTTAAACCAATAATACGCGAAAATGACATGACACACAGTTTGTACCTGTTATTTTTTCCTTCTCTGCGGGCCAGTGTACGGCCTATATGCAATCGGAATTCTTGAGTTGGTTGAAAACAAGCTCTGGTTGCTTTGAGAGCTGCCATGTAAGAGAGACCATGCCTCAAGCTCACAGCACTTCTTTACTGCACTAACAGAAAGTTTATAATGCACAATTTCCAAAGATTTAGTCGGCGCAAAAGCACTTGAAGTATTCTTACACTGAAGGTGCTGCTTGCGGTGGGATTTCGTGTTCATAGTTTCCACCTAGTTCAGCGGTATCATGCTGCATCCACAATACGTTTTTTTTTGTGTTGACTGTTTTTAGTCCCACAACAGGAACTGTTGAGCGAGTTGGCTGGCGTTTCAGAGGTTGAAAGCTGCGTGGCCTTCAACCTTCGGCGTAGTTGTGCTGCCACTCGGTTCTGCCTCGTCCTGCAGTTTTCACTTTGCTTCCATGGGCGATATTCCATGGTTCACTTCTTTTGGGCTATGCTTTGTCTTTGGGTTATTGTTGTTGCTTCTGCCGTTGGCCTACGTGCGATGAATGCTATTTCTTCTTCATCGAATGAATGAACACCTCGACATGTGTGGTGGGCCGCATGAAAAATGCTTGCGCTGAATACAGACGTCTTATTCGGCTGGGGAAAAAAAAAAACGTTCAGAAGAATCGAGTGGTGGGCGAGTTGGTACATGACTAGATGATACAAACTGCAAAAAGGACAGGACGAACGAAGAAACCACACGGACGAGGCGCTTACTGCAACTAATATTTTAATGCACGAGCTTGCCTTTATAGCGAAGAGGCATCACCTAAACGGTGCCTCATAAAACACCGTGACCTTTTGTACCATGTGAGGGCGGGGTTGTTTACAGCATTCCTTTGTCTTGCGGGAGACAGTACATCGGACAAACTGGAAGATGTTTTAATGAAGAACTGCTTGAGCATAATAATGACATGAAAAATGGGGCCATCAAAGGCCACCTTGCTGCACACTGCAGAGGGTGCGAAGGATGTAACCCTATCTTCTCCGATGCACGTGTCGTCACAAGACACAGACAAAAGGACACCACGGAAATTGTCGGATCATTCCTAATCACAAAAGCTGGTGAAGCATGTGTTAGCAACCCCTCTGTGGCAATGACAAGAAAGGAACTTGTGTACTTGGGCGAGAGTGTGCATTGATATCAGCTATCGTCACAATTGTCGTGTGTTTTGATTGTGTGCCTGTTGCGATTTTTTCCCTTGCACCATGCTATAAAGGCAAGATCGTGCATTAAAATATTACAGTTGCAGTAAGCGCCTTGTCCATGTGGTTTCTTCGTTCGTCCTGCCCCTTTTCCGCTTTGTATCATCTAAAAACAAACGTTAATTGTGGCGTATACGCAGCGGAAGAGGCGATACTTACTTGACTCAAGCAGTCACAGGTAACTAAAAAAAGTAGGTAAAGTAAGTAAAAAAACTCAAATACAATCGTGCTGCTTATTCTTCAACAAGGCCTCCAAGTCCCAGGAATTCCATTCTGAATCATTATTATTTGCGAAATATTTTATCCCTTGTAAATGTGTTTAGCGGAAAGAATACATTATGAAGGAGTAGCGTGACCTTTAAACGTGGTTTTAGAGAAACGAAAATGGTTTTCTTTCTTCTACATGGTTCAAGAGAGGACGTGGAGCCATGGTGATAGCAAAGCGCGCGCAATTTCTATATCCCTCTCATAGCTACTAGCATATGTCGGTCAGGTGAAAGGCCACTAACATATGTTTATGAATTGCTAAATGCGGCAAATACTGCAAAAGCAGTGGGTCTTTCTCGCTCAATTCAAGACTGGCATTCCATGACTACAGCGCAACGAACGGGACAAGAAGAAGAAGGACACAGGCAGAGACTCTGCTTGTGTCCTTCTTCTTCTTGTCCCGTTCGTTGCGCTGTAGTCATGGAGTATCGGAACCAACTCGCCCACCAACTTACCTTGTCAAGACTGGTGGCCTCTAAATTTGGTGGTACCAATTGGACTCTCACTGGACCTGAAAAATTCAATGACCGTCGGTTATCTTGCCTTCGCATTACATGCCTCGCCTAAGTCCAATTCTTCCTCCTGATTTCGAGTAGGATGTCATTAACCCGTGTTTGTTCCCTCACCAACTCTTCTCTTTTCCTTTTTTTTAAAGCTACACCTACCGTTTTCCTTTCAATAACACGCTGCGTTGTCCTCAGTTTAAGCTGGACCCGTCTCTTTAGCCTCCACGTCTCTAACCCATATGCGGGTGCGGGTAAGATACAGCTGTTATATACTTTTCTTTGGGGAATGCTGTCACATATAATATTAAGTTTTAAATAAAAGTATGAACTAAAGAAGTTTGGAGAAGACGACGAGCATGACGTGTATTAACCCGAAAATAAAGAAGATGAAGAAGTATTTGGTGAGGTGGGAAGAGATGATTGGTGGAGAAGAGAAGACGATGGAGACGACGACAAGGATGACATGTACCAACGCCAAGACTATAAAAGCGCGAGGGATAGCGTGGCACGGGGGGGGGGGGGGGGGGGGGAGACCAGAGAAGCTGAGGTTCCGGCGGGTGAGGAAAGCCTCGGCTGGAAGAGAGCAATGCCGACTACTGCTCCGGTGATCTCGTGTTCTACGGCGTCGCACCGTAGACTTCCTGCCGTTCCTGAGCCCGTTCCGGGGAATCAACAGCTGACGCAACCACCTGCTATGGCCAGGGGTGCTTTCATCGCTGTTACCACCCATCCGGGTGGTGTCCACAACATCGACGTTATCTTTACGGACTATATCAAAGCATCTGATAAAGCTCATCGCGGAAAACTCATTCAAAAATGAAAAAAAAAAAACATTTATCTACCAGACATTTAATATCATGAATTGCAGACCATCTTACCAATAGAGAGCAGTTTGTTTCTGTCGATGGGTGCAGCTACATTTATCTCCCAGTCACCTCTGGTGTGCCCCAAGGAAGTGTCTTAGGGTCTTTCCTTTTTCAGCTTTGTATAAATTATATTGTCAATGTGGTTACCCCCGGAACACATATGCGCTTATTTAGTAATGAATGTGTGGGATTTCGTCAACTTGAGTGTACTGGGGACCAAAATGAACTTGATCTGAGTAAAAAAAAATGTGCTCGATTGGTGCAGTGAGTTTGTCATGGTTGTTAACGCTGAAAAAAATAAACAGCTTCGCCCCCTTTTGGATGACCACTAAAGCAGATCAATAACTACAAATATCTAGGAGTAACAGTAAGTAACAATCTTTCCTGGAATTCGCACGTATATAACATGTTCTTCCGCGGTTAGAAAGCTATGTTTCCTGGGGCATAAACTTAGAAATTCTCCTCCTAACTTAAATCTATTGTCATATAACACATACATCATGCCAAACCTCGAATATGCTTCGATAATAAGGGATTAATTTACTAAACTTTCGGTTTATTTATTGAAAGTTTAAAATCACCGACTCTCCCACTCAGCTTCCGGCGGCGTCTCCAAATACTGAATCACTTGAAACGCGAATAAGAAAACAACGTCATGACTTTCTTTATTCTTTGCTTGACCAGAAGTTAGCTTTGGTACCTGCTCAGTACTTATCCCCTTTATCCACCCTACATACCCGGCATCATCAGAATCACTCACTAACACCGTATTTTGCGAAAACTGACTGTTTTAAGTATTCGTTTCTTTCCGCGGACAATATCCTACTGGCATCTTGTTATGACGTTGTTATAGTTAACTAACACTTGCCACTTTTTTCTTATGCATACTTTTCTTGGTCGTGTTCTGAGTTTTTTTTTTGTTTCGTTTCGTTTTATGGTGTATGACGTCCCATAGCTCGCCGTAGTGGCATAATTTCGACCCTAATTTCGGCATAATTTCGACCACCGCGAGTTTTTAACGTACACTGACATCGTACAGTACACGAGCCTCTGTAGCATTTCGCATCCATCGAAATGCGACCGCCGCGGGCGGGATCAAACTTGTGTGTCTTCAGGGTCAGCAGCCGAGTGCCATAACCACTGAGCCATCGCAGTGGCTCCCTCTGCATCTTAATTTACATGCCTGTCCTGCTAGGACCATGACAAGGGTCTGCAGTATGTGGTGCTGAATAAATAAAACGAATAAATTTCACAGCAACTGCCTTCACCTTCCCGCTGGCGCAGGTGGTTCTCCGGCGGCGATGGTTTCCTGTCGGCGGCCGCCAGCGGCGTGGCGCAGGAGCCCTGCAGCCGCTTCGGCGGCGACTCCTGCTCCTGAGCGCCCTGTTTGCTTCGCTGAACAAGCTTTGAGCACACTCGACTCGCGTCGTCATTTTACTCAGGGGGCGCGCATCTCCTTGGGCGCCTCCGCCGGAACGAAGGTGTGGCCCCGGAAAAGACGCCATCTTGAGGTGCATTCGCTCCAGCGATGCGCGAAGAGCGTGCGACCGGCTGCCGCTTTTTACCGAAGAACGGGCCTCCTTCGATAGAGTCAAAGATTAGTTAGCGGGCCATGGTTCATGGCTGTCGACTGCTGGTTTCTTAAGTTGTATCTTAGCAAGCGCGACTTCCAGGTCGCTTAATTTCTCGGATGGTCTCGTTCGCAACGAGAGCTGTCCAATCAACCAATCAATCAATCAATCAATCAATCAATCAATCAATCAATCAATCAATCAATCAATCAATCAATCAATCAATCAATCAATCAATCAATCAATCAATCAATCAATCAATCAATCAATCAATCAATCAATCAATCAATCAATCAATCAATCAATCAATCAATCAATCCATTCATCCATCCGTCCATCCGTCTGTCCGTCTGTCCAATCTTTTTATTTCAGGGTATTTTTTGCGGACAGCATTTCTCATAATATAGAATCCGGGGCACTTGACATAGAAATCGTGGTCTGCACTCGATGCACAACAGAGAAAAAATAACAGTACATCAGATAACAGAAAAAGATGATGATGATTTTTATGGCACAAGGGCATCTGTGGTGAAAGAGCGCCATGTCAAAAGGTTTTTTTTTGTATACTCAAGGTGAGGTCAAAGACCCATTTCTCAAGCATTTCACCCTATTAAGCCGACCACTAGGCAAAGGAAAGCTTGTACCCATTGTATCCCCGGTGGGTAACCGGCAGCACTGGGGATCGAACCCCGTGCCTCCCCGCATGTGAGGCGGATGCTCAAACGATTAGGCCACCGCTGCGGTAACCGAGAGAGCAGAAAATCAGTAGTACACATATACATAGCTCACGCAGAGATCACATGCACAGCAAAAACTTAGTCAACCTAAACACGCTACAAGTACTAATTAAATTGTAATGCAGCAGTACGCAGTCACAGTACTTACCAAACAGAAGGGCTGTGAAGCACAGCACTTGGTGAATATAATGAGGACAATACGGAGCAGTATGCATTTCACATGCGGTTATACTGTCCTTAGAAAATTTTTTGCTTTTTATCTTACGAGGACTACCTGCGCAATTTATTAGATTTTCATGTTTCTTCAGAATCTGAATACCTTGGTACTATAGTGACTACCATAATTGGTTGCAGTTTTCGGAAGCCTCATTTTTAGATGCCTAAAACCGTACTGATGATCAACTGTCGTGCCGAATTGTTTATACATGTTTGTGGCGCTAATATGTTGGACTATTTTATACAAATTATAGTATAAATAAATTTAATTAAACGTGAACATGTCGAAGTTTCAAAAATATCTCTTCGGTGCGTAAATTGCAGATATCTCGGGCATAATTTTCTAAACTACGTAACACTGGCTTTTGTAGTACCCTCAGTCTAGTGTAGTCATGCTGCGTAGTGGCTCGTAATGTTAGCGAACAGTAGGGCATATTTTGAGAAATTAAAGTGTAATAAAGGGTTTTTAGTGCATTACTTCACGAGGTCAAACCGGCTCACCGGTTTGTGAGATGCTTGACCTTGTACGAGGTCTGTTAGAAAAGTATCCGACCTTTGGCCGTTGAAAAAAAACTTGCATAACTGGAGCGTTGCAAACCAAGTCATCTTTGAAGTAGTCTCCTTGGGACTTCACACACTTCTCCCAGATGTGCTGCCACTGTTGGAAGTATTCCGAAAAGGCCTTTTTCGGAATGGAGTTTAGCTCAGCTGTCGTTGCAGCCATAATGTTCTTCCTTGTCTGAAATCGCGCTCCTTTCAATGGCCTTTTGATTTTTGGAACCAGCCAGAAATCGCAGGGGCCATATCAGGACAGTAAGGAGTCTGTTGAACTACAGGAGTCTGGTTTTTCACCAAAAAATCTGATTCGAGTGCGAGGAATGTGCAGGAGCATTGGCGCGATGGGTGCGCCAATTTCCTGTTCACCTCAGCTCCGGGTTCTTGCGCCGCACAGCATCACGTAGGCAACGGAGGACATCCCTGTAGTACTCTTTGGTCATTGTTTGACCCTGTAGAGTGCGTACTCGTGGTCTGCCACACAGAGGGTGTCAAAGAAAGCAGTCAGCATCACTTTCACATTGCTGCGCAATTGGCGGGCCTTCTTAAGTCTTGGTGACGTGGAATGCTTCCACTCTGACGACTGGGATCTGGTTTCCGGGTCGTACCTGTACACCCAAGACTCGTCACTAGTGATTATGATGTTGATGAAGTCGGGGTCACTGTTTGCGGAATCCAGCATGTCCTGTGAGACTTCAACACGAAGCTGCTTTTGCTCTACCGTGAGCAGCTTCGGCACGAATTTCGCCGCAACTCTCTCCATGGCCAAATCTTCGGAGATAATGGAATGTGCGGAGAAATTGCTCATGTCCACCTCTTCCTCAATTTCTCGGATAGTCACGCGACAGTCCCGCATCACCATAGCGCTCAGTTCGGCAATGACCTGGTCATTTTGGCATGTTGATGGCCGATTGGAGCGTGGCTCGTTCTCCACCGATGTGCGGCCATCTTTAAAACAATTGTAACACTGCTTAAACTGTGTGCTGCTCATAGCATCTTCACCGAAAGCCGTCTGAATATTTCGAATGGTTTCCACTCGGCTGTCGCCAAGTTTATGGCAAAATTTGTTGCAGTAGCGCTGATCCTTTCACTCCGCCATTTTCCTTGCAATAAAAAACCGACGAGAGCACTGCACACTGCCTCACTCAAACGCTGCTTCCAAGCGACTGACGCTATCGGCAGGCGGGAAAAAATTCATGCATGCGCATGAAGGTTCAAGGTCGCCTGATGCAAGCGCGCTTGTCTCATATCCATCAGATGTTCGCAAAAAAAAAATAAAGTCGGATACTTTTCTAACAGACCTCGTATAGTGACCTGGGTCAAACCATAAATCTCGGTGTCGAACCGGAACCGAGCCTGAACCGAACCTTGTGCTTTTCAGATGAATGTGACAGCAATGTGCAGTGGCAAAATGTATGCAATTTGTCATGAAAATAAAAGTTATGTACTTTACTTACCCAAACACTCTGCTTTCATTCTAGGCTGCGTGTTTTATATGTCGGCAATGCACAGCATGAATAAAGGAAGGACTTCATAATGCTTCATTTCTTCTTCACCTGCACTGCTACTGCGCATGCTTGAACGCCTGTCAAGACGCGTTGATCAGTCACACATAGTGGGAGTTTGGATGAGGTTGACAGCTTATATTCAACATGACGCTCCACACCATCTTTTTGGTTATCAGTGTGTGTCAGTATTACTGGACTTGCCAATATGGTCGTCTGGGACCGCGCTACGCTCTTGTAACGTTTTGTCCAAGCCAATGGCGACCAGCCGCATCACTTGAATACACGGATAATGAATGAATGAATGTTTATTTGACAGAAATGCAAAGAAAATCTGTCGAGGAGGTTGACAAAAGGCAACGAATGCTTAAGTGTCAGTCCCCTTTTCGAATACGCAAAACACTCAAGCAACATACGGTAAGCAAACTACATAAAGTATATACTTACACCAAAAATGGAAGGTACATGCAATATCTAACAAATAGTGAAAGCGTATTGCACTTTCAAGTTAGACAATCATATCTGAATCGATAACAAATACAAGTTCACTTTTTTTTGAAGTTTCCTAGAGATGATGATTCGTTTACAACAGTGTGTAATGGGAGGGTGGTGGTTTAAAAAATATGGAATTATGAAAGCTTGCTTTTGCATACCGTAGTTTGTCCGTATCTTGCCCGTGTTGTACGTAATGTGCCTCGTATTATATTTGTGTTCTTTTGGACGGTAGGTTCTGAAAAAGGCGCTTTCATCACGCCTGATCTCTCGAAATATTACAATGGCTGCTTTTCGTTCATAAGATTTCCTATTTTTATAATACTATTCTTCTTGAAAAGAGGCGCAGAGTGACTTCTACAGGGCGCATTTTCGATGACACATATCATGCGTTTCTGTAAGGTTAGCAAGCTATCGATATCAGTTTTCGTCGTGGTACCCCAGACAAATAAACAGTATTGGAGGGGTGAATACACTAGCCTATAGTACAACTGTTTTTTCAGTCTAGAAGGTAAGAGATGCTTTAACTTATTAATAGTGTCGGTGGATCTTGCAATGCTGTTTTCATGCTGTCGACGTGAGCGGTCAAGTTTGTTTTCTTCAAACGGAACACCAAGGAACCAATGGCAAGTGGAGCGCTGGATGACTTCATCGCGGAATTTTATTACTATGTTGTGATCACTACACTTGCTACAATGGCGAAAAGCGACGTCTTTTGCATTTTTAATGTTTAATTCTAGCTTTTTTGCTCTAAGCCATTCTGAAAGATTACCGAGACAAATTTGTTTCTTGTTGGAGAGCACACAAGTTTTCGCCAGAAAAAAAAACAGTGTCATCAGCGTATATGATTATGTCAGTTGTTAGAAGCACGTTTTTAATGTCATTAATGTATAACAGAAAAAGAATCGGCCCCAGAATGGACCCCTGCGGAACACCGAATTTAATTTCACCCAGTGATGATATGGAATGGTAGAATGTCGGTGTACTGTAGTCGGTTCGTTAAGTAGTTTTTAACTAGTTTAAGAGCGGCACCCCTGATCTCATTGTCATTTAACTTTTGAAAAAATATATCATGCTTAGTAGAATGAAGCGCCTTTTTAAAGTCTCGAAATATTCCTACTATATACAACTTGTCCTCAAAGTTACTTATTTTTTCTTTAATGTTTAGCAGCGCCGTTTCGGTACATTGGTGTTTTTGGAAACTGTACTGTTGGTTTGTTAAAATACTATTTTGGGTGCAAAATCCTGTCATTAATAACTTTCTCTATGCCTTCTGAAAAACTTGGTGGAACTAAAATCGGCCTTGGTTCATGTAGTTCCTATCTCCCCCTTTAAAAAATTAGCGGTACTCGTTCAACTTTTAACTCATCTGGAAATGAACGAGTACACAATATTAAATTACATATGTGTGACATGGGTTTAATAATATGCGTCGCCACAGCTTCTATTGGCATCTGGCGCACCGCAATTTAAGAATTGCTGATTAAACTTATCTGCCAGTGCAGTCCCTGTGAATGAAACGCTTTGTCAATGAGCTGAGAAACAGAGCTTTATTCACTGTGTGGGAGCAGATTATTTAATGTTTCCCAGACTTTTTTTGGATCATTAAGAATATGAGTGAACTTATTTCTCATAATAGCTCTCACGTGCAAACTTGATGTCGCGGCTTAGATCATTCCGAACCTTTTTGAATTCCGATAAGTATCCAGGTTGCCTTGTCTTTATGAAAGTGGGGAAAAGCCTTTCTCGTTTATTTATTTCATTTATTCAATACTGCAGGCCTTGCGGCCAAAGCAGGAGGGGCATAAGAGTTATCAAATACAACTGACAAATACAAACGGCAATTACACATGACAAATACTGTTGTTCCAGAGACAGAATAAAGCGAAAACAGTAACACAACTCTGATCGTATCTGAGCAAAGGACGTGGAAATGTTTAAAAATGAATTGAAAACGTACGCGACGGCTACACGTTGAATATTGCCTTACAAAAAAGCAAAGCAAATGAGAAGTAATAAAATGCAGCAGATGTGTGATGTTATTAATTTAAACCTTCAATGGCATCAATGCTGCTTAGTAGTGATTGTGGAAGGTTGTTCCATTCGCTTATTGTTCGTGGGAAAAAAGAATATTTTAAGACGTTTGTTCTGGTGCTATATGGACTGAGAGAGTCATGGTGTCAATGGCGTGCTCTGCGTACAATAAGTGGTGTTATATACGGGCGGGGAGTTAGAGCGAGAAGGTTTTTTTAAGAAGGAAGATAAATCTTAGGCGCTGCATTTTTCTTCTCATTTCAGGTGTCTAGATTCCACGTTGCCTCATTAGAACTGTTTGAGAGTCAGTTGCACGGTACTTGAAAAAAATAAACCTAACTGCCCTACGCTGTATTTTTTCAAAGGCGTCGATGTTAGCTTTAGTGTAGGAGTGCCATACAATGCATGCATATTCGATCTTTGACCCAATTATTGATGTATAAGCTAAAAGTTTAGTTTCGGCAGTTGCATGCTTTAGTTTATAGCGTAGAAATGAAAATTTCTTGAAGGCATAGTCGCATACATTAGTTATGTGAGTATTAAAGTTTAGACTGTTTGTTAACGTGACTGTCACCCACACTTCGCGCACGTTTACGTGGGAAGCTCCCAGACACCCTTAGAGCGTGTGGGGGTAGCGGTCTCGGGCTCAAAGGAGATGCCCTCGACTCAGCGTGGCAAGCTCAGCGGAGACCAGCTACCAAGTGACAAGAGGTTTTTGGGCGTTCGGTGTCCAGCTTTCGCTGGTCGCAAGCCAGAGAATGGGTCGGAGCCAGAGGTTTACAAAACAAAACAAAGTTTATGCAGCAAAGATACGATACAGAGGGTTACACAATCACTAGTACAAGCACATACAAAGTGATTAACAAACGATGCAACTTGTGCAAAGTTAAATTAGAGAGAGAATACAATACAGAGGCAATATTGCACCTAAAGTGCACTAACGCAAGAGAGAGAGATAAACAAACAAAACACAATTTGTTCACCGGGCACTGCGGCAGTCCGACGACCAGAGTTCCATGACGATGCCGTCCCGCAGACTGGCGAACGTTGCCTCGTTGGTCCGTGGCTGGCCGAGTGGTGTTTACCCCGGGAGTCGAACGGGCGCGCTTCTCCGAAGCTTAAACGGCGGTCCGGTCTGACTTGACAGCGGTCAACGCCCTTCTTTTATAGGCTCGCTCTCCCGTCTGTTCGTTGTACGCGCCAAAGTAGGCGCGCACATACACGCAGCATTTGCAGTGCTGTCTCCCTTCTCTCTTCTCACTGGCCGCGCGTCCCCATTGGTCAGAGTCAGGAGTCGTTTCGCGAAGGTTCCAGCGTGTTCTAGCGTGGCGCCGTCGTGGCGGCGTCGCCGACGCCCGAGTGCAGAGGAGGGGGACATGTCTTAGCGCACGCAAGACATGTCCCCCCTATTCCCCCCGTCAGCTGTAGAACCGACTCGCATGTTCGAGAATATTCGGCGGGGATGACTCATTTCCTCGGCGCACGCCGCGGCGGTGGAGAGAGAGGCACGCGCTCGGCGGGGCTTTCCCTCTCCCCCGTCGGGCTCGCGCCGGCGAGACGCCGTGCGCGCGGCGGTTTTTCTTTGTTTGTTTCTAAAATGCGCCGAATTTTGTGACACTGCCCCTTCCTTTAAGAATATTGTGTAACAATATTCACAAAACACAAAATTCGCGCGCCCATGCATGCGCTCACAAAGTCAGTGGCGTATGCCAAAATACATACATCAATACCTTGATGCTTTCACATACACAACAAAATGCAGTGTTCCCAATGCACTTCAAAGCACGCCGCGATACGGGGGTACAATTCGAGCGCACATGCATGCGCTCACAAACTGCATGTGAAAATACATACATCAATACTACGATGTTTTCACATACAAAACTCAATGCAATGTTCATAATCCCCATAAAAACACGCTGCGTTTGGGCAGTGCATTAACACAACATTGCAAACATGGAGAACACAGATACAAGGCACACTTCCGCCTATACTTCCAAGTTTGGCCTATACAGCGGGCTCGGAACAGGATTGTTTCGCTCAAGGTTTCAGTCGCGCTTTTAGTTCTCTTACGCACGCGACTCTGACTTTTCTTTTTGTCGCGAGCTCTGCTCTTCTTTCGCCTTGTGTTGAGGCTTCTCTTCCTAACGCTGTTTTGGCCCAGCTTCCTATTCGTACTGCTCTCTGTGCATCGCTTCATGCTTCGAACCCTCCCTCTTTTCCTGTGGCTAGCGCGTCTGTTGCGAACAAATTTTACGCCAGTTCGCTCACGACGGCTCCGCTCCTTGTGTTCTCTTTTTCGGTGCGCGCTCTTCTGTCTTCTTTTGCGCCTCCAGACTGAGTCCTTGCTGAAAGCTGAGCTTGTTCGTGTGAACTTTTTTCTCACATTGCTGCGATGTTCCCGCAGTTCACTTGGACTCGACTCAGCTGTCTTCAGCTTTGTTCTGTCCCTTCCAGTCTTCTTCCTGAATTTTCTCCAGGGCTTCTGCTTTTCGGCTTCACCTGCTTTGGTGGTGTCCGACTCATTTCTCTTTCTTTTTACTTTCTTCCAAGTTCTTTTTCGGGTCAACCCCGGTTCACTGTCAATTGCGTCATCCGCGGTGTTCTCTCGCGATGAAGCCACTGGTTCAGCTATCTTTTGTTGTTCGAGGGCTGAGCTTTCTTCTTCCAAATCCTTTTTCTTCTTTTGGAGCCTACCTTGTGAGGGGCATTCTGAGCCTGGCTCATTAGCCGTTGATGACTCATTCTCCTCACTTTCGCTCAGTGTTGCTTTCTTAGCTTTCTCTGATACTTTCCTGAGCTCGTTAGTTTCAGTGCAGTGGTGCTCCATTCCTTGTACTGCACTGTCTCCTTCCTCCGAGGCACAAATTTCCTCGCCTTCCTCTTCGGGAAAGCCCTCCTCGCTGCTCGAGGGTTCACTCGGAACGGCTTCCGGGTCTTCACTGAGTGCGCTTTCCTCAAGTATTACTACGTCTGAGCTTTCACACTCAGTGCCATTGGACCACTCTTTCTCGTGGTCTTCACTGCCGGACTCAGAGGTGTAGCACTCGGACTCCTCCGTGGAGATCTCGACTGCTTCTTCGTCCTCAGGCGGCTGCTCTAGGGTCCCCTCGGACTGCAGCGTCAGGTCGGCCTTTACTTCAGTGCGTACTACCTCAGCAGTAGCTACACTTTCAACTTGCTGAGGAAGCGACACTCCGGTCTGTCCTTCCCTCTCTGTGATTTCAGCTGCAGGAACAGGCTGTTCCACAACCTCACTCTCACTAGTGGAGCTAGTTACAACCTCTTCCGTGGTTGTCAACAAATTAGACTCGTTAGTCTTCCACCCGGCCTCTCCGGGGTTAGGCTCCACTGGATCCCTGACGTTCCTCAAACGCCGAATTTCAGCAATCTTCCTCTGAATGATTGCCATCTCTCTTTCAAAAGCCCTTTCGGCCTCTTCCTCTCTCTTTTTACGTTCTCTCTGTTCTTCTTCTCGTTTCTTTTGCCTCTCTTTCTCAGCGGCTTCTCTAGCGCGCTGTCTTTCTTCTTGTTGTTTCTGCCATTCTCTCTCTCGTTCCAAAGAGAGCTTCTCCGCCGCTTCTTGTCTCTTCTGCCATTCTCTCTCTTTCTCTTCCTCTCTCCTTTGCCATTCTCTTTCTCTTTCTCTCTCTTCTCGAGCTCTGTCTCTTTCCTGGTCCACCCATTCTCGCAGTTCGGCTCCGGTCATCCCCATCTGGAGACCGGCCTCTACTAGCTCCTTTAGCTCCTTGAAGCTCATGTTTGGAGACCGAACTCTACATTCAAGGCAATGAATACCTCTCCACGGTGAACCTCACTAACCGCTTCGGCGCGGCACCTCACAATATCGCTCTGCTGCTAACACTCGTTTACGATTCGTGAACTCCTTCCGACTCTTTCTCCGTTCTCTGTGCTTACAAACACCAAACGTCCTGTCGCGGACGCCAGCATATATTGTCACCCACACTTCGCGCACGTTTACGTGGGAAGCTCCCAGACACCCTTAGAGCGTGTGGGGGTAGCGGTCTCGGGCTCAAAGGAGATGCCCTCGACTCAGCGTGGCAAGCTCAGCGGAGACCAGCTACCAAGTGACAAGAGGTTTTTGGGCGTTCGGTGTCCAGCTTTCGCTGGTCGCAAGCCAGAGAATGGGTCGGAGCCAGAGGTTTACAAAACAAAACAAAGTTTATGCAGCAAAGATACGATACAGAGGGTTACACAATCACTAGTACAAGCACATACAAAGTGATTAACAAACGATGCAACTTGTGCAAAGTTAAATTAGAGAGAGAATACAATACAGAGGCAATATTGCACCTAAAGTGCACTAACGCAAGAGAGAGAGATAAACAAACAAAACACAATTTGTTCACCGGGCACTGCGGCAGTCCGACGACCAGAGTTCCATGACGATGCCGTCCCGCAGACTGGCGAACGTTGCCTCGTTGGTCCGTGGCTGGCCGAGTGGTGTTTTCCCCGGGAGTCGAACGGGCGCGCTTCTCCGAAGCTTAAACGGCGGTCCGGTCTGACTTGACAGCGGTCAACGCCCTTCTTTTATAGGCTCGCTCTCCCGTCTGTTCGTTGTACGCGCCAAAGTAGGCGCGCACATACACGCAGCATTTGCAGTGCTGTCTCCCTTCTCTCTTCTCACTGGCCGCGCGTCCCCATTGGTCAGAGTCAGGAGTCGTTTCGCGAAGGTTCCAGCGTGTTCTAGCGTGGCGCCGTCGTGGCGGCGTCGCCGACGCCCGAGTGCAGAGGAGGGGGACATGTCTTAGCGCACGCAAGACATGTCCCCCCTATTCCCCCCGTCAGCTGTAGAACCGACTCGCATGTTCGAGAATATTCGGCGGGGATGACTCATTTCCTCGGCGCACGCCGCGGCGGTGGAGAGAGAGGCACGCGCTCGGCGGGGCTTTCCCTCTCCCCCGTCGGGCTCGCGCCGGCGAGACGCCGTGCGCGCGGCGGTTTTTCTTTGTTTGTTTCTAAAATGCGCCGAATTTTGTGACAGTGACACCAAGGTATTTATACTCATTCACTTCGGTTAGAGGTTCTGTGCATAGGGTGTAGGGAAGAGAGAGGTTATGAAGCTTCTTGGCTATTTTCATGCACACAGTTTTGTTAAAGTTCAGTTTCATGTCGAAACGGTTGCACCACGAAAGAATATTTTGAAGATTATTGTTTAGGTCCACCTGATCATCCTGGCAGGATACTTCCCTGAAGAGCACACAGTCATCTGCGAGCAATCTAATTTGTACTGGTTCTGTAATTACACTCACAATATCATTAATGTAAATCAACTGTTCGGCCACAGCGCTGGTATTAATGTAAATCAAAAATATCAAGGGCCCTAAGACGCTGCCGTGAGGCACACCGGAAGTTACTGGAAGCTCACGGGAGCAATAAGTATCGATATTAACAAACTGTCTACTATCAGTAAAGTGACGAGCGATCCAGTTAATGATGCAGGAGGAAAGATAAATCATTTTAAGTCTATTAATAAGCTTGGAGTGAGAGACACGATCAAACGCTTTCCTGAAGTCTAAAAAAAATAACGTCCCTTTGGCTAGATTTGTCTATAGTTCGATCAAAGCAATGAATTATAGTTGCCAACTGTGTGACCGTTGAGAAATTCTTGCGAAAACCATGCTGCACAGGTGAAAGTAAATTGTTATCGTTTAGAAAAGTTCTGATGAAGTTAGCTATGGTGTGCTCCAGCATCTTGCAGCAGGATGAGGTTAGCGATATTGGGCGGTAGTTAGTAACCAATAGAGAGTCCCCTTTTTTAGGCACTGGCACTACACGTGGCGTTCGCCAGACTGAGGGCAGGGTCGCTGAATACAGTGACGCACGAAAAATTACTGCAGGGAAATGCGAGAGCATTTCTGCGTCAACATAGACAAACATTTGATATATTGTCTGGTCCAGGAACAGATTGTGTTTTAAGGTTAAGTAGCACAGAAAGCTCGCCCTGAGATGATAAAAAATCACGAGGTACATTGTATAAAGGCGAAAAAGGCAGGAGGGTGCTGTTCTTCAGTTCCAAATACACTGTCAAAAAATGAATTGAAATGCTTTGCAATACTTTGCGCTTCAACAACAAGAATAGCATCGTTGATTATCTGTCTCACTGCATTGTTTTTTTTTACTCAGAAACTGCCAAAAATTTTCTGGTGCCGTGCGAATAAATTGCGGTAAGGTGTGCGTAAAGTAATGTTGTTTGGTGTGTCCAACAGGCGCTCTCAACGTAGCTTGCAAATGCTGTACTGGGACTTTCGACCCATTTCGTTGTCTTAAGCGCTTTATTTTTCTTTTTAAGTGGATGACTTCACGAGTTACCGAGGTGTTTTCATTTTCAATTTTCTTTGTTTTGGTTAAAATAAAGTTTTGAATGCAATAAGTGTAATTTTTTTTAATCTGTTCCAAAGTTCCACTGTGTTATTTTCGTGGAAGTTGCTGACGTTTAAATTAAGATAATCTAAAACACTTTCATCCCTGGCATGCGAGAAGTCCTTCACTTGTACAGTTTTTCTTTTATTAGGAGTGGTTTTTGGAGACGACACGTGAAGTACATTAATTCATGATCTGATACTCCATTTTCAATTGACACTAAATTTATCGATTCATTTGTTCGCGAAAATAAGTTAGCGCTTGTCTGTGTCTCCTCGCTTGTCCCATCTTCTCTTGTGCGCTATTTATTTCCCTTAAGTGTGCCACTTTAGATGCTTTCATTAATTTAATCGTCGCGATGTGGCGCCACTAGTGGGGAACGGTAGTTCTGTCATGGCGCGAGCGTGAAGCAGTGTCTTTCCCGTGACCGTCGGTAATCTTGAGTTGCGTGTTTCTTGCTGGTTGGCGTGCCATGTTCGTTAAGCTCGAAAGTACTTAAGACGTAACTGAGCAGTTCACCTTTTGGAAGTCATTTCCATGCTCCGCCCGTGTCCGCATGCCGCCATGTCAGCCATTTTGTTTGTTTACATTTATCGAATTTGTTGTTGACTTTGTGCTTGGCTTGGCTTCTGATGGTTTTCTACACTTCTAGCCTTATGTCACCACACTGCTTTTGAGCCGCCAATCTTCCAATCGCTTTCTGCTGACTTGCACTGCAGATTTATTTTCATTACCATTGTTATCTTTAAACCCTAAGGCCTCAGGAAGAGTGACTGTGCCATGCATCGACATCCGGATGGATGCCATCACATTTGAATATCAGGTGTTCAATTGTTTCCACAGATCTACCACACACTGCACATGAGTCATCTTCTTCGTTAAATTTCTTTTTGTAGCTGCGCGTTCTAAGACACCCTGACCTAGCTTCAAACAGTAGGGCACTGCCTCTTGAGTTACCATAGAAAAATCCTTTCCTGATCTGCCTTTTCGAGTATATAGTTCTACACTATGCTTCTTTTCCATTGAATTAATCCAGTTTTTAACTTGGGCGTTTTTAACCTGTCGTTTAAAAACGTCATGCGTGGCGCCAGCGCCCTCCCCTGTTAGTTAAAGCAACACAACTAAAGAGGGTGCATTGCGGGGAAGCGAACCACCAGGGAAGAGTTGGGGGTGCACTGCGGGGAAGCGAACCACAGGGGACGAGTCGCGTCCCTACTGGGTGGATGGGTGAGTGGATGGATGGATGGATGGATGGAAGATAGGAGCCTCTTCTTTGAAACGGGGTTGTGGCAGTTGCCACCATGCTCGACCTTTTTTAAGGTCGAGCATTGTTAAGGGCCCCGTGCGTTAAGGGCCCCGTGTCGCAGAAAAGCCGGTGTCGCCGTCGGCGGCAATTGGTCGTGAGCGAAAAATCCCAGATGCATTTGTAGTTTAGGACGTCTTCGAAGGCGCTGCGTCGCGAACGGCTGGCGGTACCGGATCGGTTCAGTCCAGAGGCAGCGATCAGTCCCTGCGGCAGCGATCAGCGCACACGCACGAGCATCGGCGCCGTTGTCTTCGTCCTCTTCTTCCTTAAGCCGGCCGCCGAGGGTTCGGGAACCGAAGGCCTGTCTTACAACGACCCCCGGGAGAAAAGGCGCCATCCTGGCGGTCTAGGGTGACGTGACGACGGCGGGGTCGTAGTATGGTTTCAGGTGGTTGGTGTGGACAATTTCGCGGCCTCGGTGGCGATGATCAGTAGACGGTGTAAGGGGTTCGATGAGGTAATTGACGGGGGATATCTGCTTAAGAATGCGGTAGGGGCCCTGGTACTTGCTAAAAAGTTTGGAGGAAAGGCCGGGACTTGAGGAAGGAACCCAGAGCCAGACCAAAGAGTCAGGAAGTTGAGTGGGAAGTCCAGAGGGATCACGCGTGCTTTTCTGCTGCTGCTGGGCGTGTGAAGTGAAAGACCGGGCAAGCTGGCGGCATTCTTCGGCATAAGTGGCGGCTTGAGAAAGAGTCGTAAATTCAGAAGCATCAGGGCGGTAAGGGAGAATGGTGTCCAGTGTGCAAGAAGGCTCACGGCCGTAGAGGAGAAAGTATGGAGAGAATCCGATGGTGGCTTCAGCAGCGGAGTTATAAGCATAGGTGGAAAGGTAGAATGCGGTCCCAGTTGCAGTGATCGGAAGCTACATAAATGGCCAGCATGTCGCCAAGAGTGCGGTTAAAACGCTCAACCAGGCCATTTGTCTGCGGGTGGTAGGCGGAGGTGGTGCGGTGGACGATGTTGCATTCCGGAAGGAGAGCTTCTACAACTACAGATAGAAAGGCCGGACCTCTATCCCTGAGCAACTCTTTGGGAGCACCATGGCGAAAAGTGATGCGAGAGAGGATGAAGGATGCAATGTCTTGGGCTGTACCAGATGGTAAAGGCGACGTTTCGGCGTAGCGGGTAAGATCGATGATCGATGGCGACGATGATCCAGCGGTTGCCGGCTGATGTGCTGGGAAGAGGGCCGTAGAGGTCGATGCCAACACGTTCGAAGGGCTGCGCTGGGCAAGGCAGCGGTTGCAAAGGAGCGGCGAGGTGGGTTTTTTCGGCGCTGGCATGCGGGGAACGACTGAACAAACTTGCGCACATAACGGTACATCCCACGCCAGTAGTACCGATGTCGTAGGCGGGTAAAAGTCTTCAAAAAGCCGGCATGGGCACACGGGATTATCGTGGTAGGAAGAGCAAATGAAGGAGCGCAGATGGGTCGGAATGACAAGCAGCCACTTGCGACCATCCGTAAGGTAGTTTCGGCGGTAAAGAAGGTCGTCTCTGATGGCGAAATGGTGGGACTGACGACACAGAGCATGGGAAGGAGGTCGAGGCGAATGACCAGATAAGAAAACCAAGAGGCAAACGATGCATAGGTCTCTGCGTCGCTCGGAAGCCATATCAGCGGAATCAATAGTCAAAGAATGCAGGGAAGACATAGAAGGCACTGCTTCAGACGGCAGAGGGGAACGTGAGAGGGCATCAGCATCGGCATGTTTACGGCCGAAGCGATAGACCACGCGGATGTCGTACTCTTGAAGCCGCAGAGCCCAGCGCGCCAGTTGACCAGAGGGATCTTTCAAAGAAAACCAGCAGAGGGCGTGGTGGTCGGTGACAACGTCAAAAGGGCGCCCGTACAAGTAAGGGCGGAATTTGACGATCGCCCAAAGGATGGCTAAACACTCGTTCTCGGTGACAGAGTAGCTGGCTTCAGCTTTTGTTAATATCTGGCTGGCGTAAGCGACTACGTATTCGTCAAAGCCAGGCTTGCGCTGCGCTAGGACTGCGCCGAGGCCGACGCCGCTGGTATCGGTGTGGAGTTTCGTCGGAGAACGAGGATTGAAGCGATGCAGAATTGGCGAAGTGGTCAGGAGGCGACGGAGTGTCGTAAAGGCTTCATCACAGGCTGGCGACCAGGCCGAAAGGTCGTGGCCGGAAAAGGAGCTTGGTCAGCAGGTCGATCATAGTGGCGAAGTTGCGGAAGTAGGAGCAGAGGCCGACGAAGCTGCGGAGGTCTTTTACAGAAGTGGGTTTCGGCAATTCTGCTACAGCTCGCAACTTTGCCGGGTCTGGGAGAATGCCATCCTTAGATATGACATGTACGAGAATGGTGAGCTGCCGAGCTTCGAAGCGGGCACTTTTTTAAATTGAGTTGGAGGCCAGCGTCGGCCAGGCAGCGAAGAACAGTCTCAAGGCGCTGGCGGTGAGACGAAAAAACCGGTGAAAATATAACAACGTCATCTAGGCAACCAAGGCGTATGTGCCACTTAAGTCCGCGGAGTAGGTTGTCCATCATGCGCTCGAATGTGGCGGGGGAATTGCAGAGGCCGAAGGGCATGACACTAAATTCATAGAGCCCGTCGGGTGTGACGAATGCAGTTTTTGGGTGATCGGCCTCTGCCATCGGCACCTGCCAGTAACCAGAGCGCAAGTCCAATGAAGAGAAGAACTCAGCGCCCTGCAGGCAGTCGTTGGCGTCGTCGATACGAGGGAGAGGGCAAACGTCCTTGCGTGTGATCTTGTTCAGACGACGGTAGTCAAAGCAGAACCAGACGGAACCGTCTTTTTGCTTAACAAGAACCCCCGTCGATGCCCAGGGTCTTTGTGACGGCTGTATCACGTGGCGGTTAAGCATGTCGGTCACCTGTTCGTCAATGATGCGGCGCTCAGCGGCTGACACGCGGTACGGACGTTGGCGCAAAGGAGCATGTGTGCCAGTATCAGTACAGTGGGTAACGGTGGTTCCGCGGCCCAGTGGAGTTTGCTGGTAGTCAAACGAAGCTGCAAAACAGTGCAGGACGGCGACAAGTTGGGCCCGTTGGGTAGGCGTCAGAGCGGCGTCGACGGAACGGTGAAAAACATTGAGAGGAGACGGATTGGCGACGGGAACAGGCGTAATGACGATGACATGAAGGCCGGCCGAGCTATCGACGAGGGGGTATGCTGAGGAGGGATCGAGCACGGCAACACTACCAAGCGATTGGCCATGGAGCAATGTGGTAAGGCAGGAGAACGGGTTGGAGACATAAATAGCGCTGGAGCCACGAATAATTGTTAGCACGGCATGAGGCAGCAAAACATATTTCTGGTCAGCGCATCGTAAAGAGGGCGTATATGTGAGAGTTTCGTCGGAGACAGCAGCACAAGAAGGAGTCACGAGCACTGAAGAAAAAGGCAGAACGTCAGTGTCCGGTGAGACGATCACAGTAGCAGCAGCAGCGTCGGGTACGTCCAAGGGAGCGTCACTGAAGGGCGATAACTCAAGCTGAGCACGGGCGCAGTCAATAACAGCGTGATGATTGGAAAGGAAGTCCCAACCAAGGATGACGTCGTGAGATGAGCGGGTGAGGACGATGAACTCTATTGTGTAGGGGACGTTCCCGATAAGCAGGAGGGCGGTGCAGGCGGCTACTGGTCCAATGTTCTGAGCGCCGGCGGGGCGGAGAGAAACGGCAGGAAGAGGCGTTGTCACTTTTTGGAGTCTGCGACAGAGATTGTGACTGAGAACGGAAACGGCTGCGCCAGTGTCAACAAGTGCTTCGACGGCGACTCCCTCAACGAACACGGTGATAATGTTACGGGCACGGAAACGGGTCTTGAGCGAGTCGCTGGCGGCGCAGTTCTTGCCTCCGGAACTGCGGCCGTTAGTTTTCCGCTTGTGGGGCGGGTGCGCGGCGGAGCATCGGAGAGCGGGAACGTCAGCCAGGAGACGGTGAGCGGTGAGAGCGGAAACGGTAGCTAGGAGAAGAGGGGTCCGGAGGCGGCTCATGTGACACAGGCGAGGAGGTCGGCGGAAGATCGTAGGTCGGCTCACGCGTATAAATGTACAGACGATGGTGGCGACTGCGGCACAAGCGAGCCACGTGGCCAGCGACTCCGCAGGCGTAGCAAATAGGGCGATTGTCTTGCGTACGCAAGGGGTTGAGAGGATGCGGCTGCGATCTTGTGCGGGCAACCGGACGATAAGTGGTTGGTGCAGGTCACTGGGGTTCTAACAGGTGACGGGGAGGCCCGTAGACAGGAGCAGCAGGCGAAGGCTGTGGTCGCGCCACAGCACCCGCGTACGTTAAAGGAGCCGCGATCAGTGGCTGCTGAGGAGGTGGAGGAGGAGAGGGCAGTACCTCGGCGACCTGCTCCTGTATGACACGCTGGATGTTGGGAGTGAGCGGCGGCGCAGGAGTCGACCAGCACAGCTGGCGGGCGACTTCCTCACGGACAAACTGCTGAATGTGCTGGAGGAGCGACTGGTGGTCCAGAGCACCGTCCCGGGGAAGAGCCAAGCTGGAAATAGTTGTCTCTTGAAAGCCGGCTCGGCGGGTGGAAAGGCGCTGCTTGCGCAGCTCATCGAAGCTTTGGCAGTAGCTTATGACGTCGGAGACAGACTGGGGATTTTTCGCGGCGAGCACCTGAAAGACGTCATCATCAATGCCTTTCAAAATATTTCGGATCTTGTCGGCCTCGCTCATGGAAGCGTTGATGCGCTTGCAAAGGTCGACGACATCTTCGCTATAGCTGGTGAAATTTTCGCCGCTTTGTTATGCCCGATTCAGCAAGCGTTGCTCGGCGCGAAGCTCACGCACAGCGGGACGGCCGAAGACCTTTGTGAGCCTGGTTTTGAGATCTGCCCAGCTGGATATGTCCGCCTCGGGGCTGCGGAACCACAGATTGGCCACGTCGCTCAAATAAAATATAACGTTGGTGAGTTTCACGCTGTCGTCCCACTTGTACGCACTTACGCGCTCATAGGACGCCAACCAGTCCTCCACATCGGTGTCATCCGTGCCACTGAAGATTGTACGGTCGCGCTGGCGGAAGGCACCAGAACAGATAACAGCAGGGCCAACAGGCTGGGCAGGTGGGGCCGTGGCTTCGGGCACAGTGGTAGAGCCTGGAAGCCTGGGCATCGTGGCGTATCACGATGGTGAGAGCAGACAGCACCTCCACCAAGAGTAGTGTAGGACATCTTCGAAGGCGCTGCGTCGCGAACGGCTGGCGGTACCGGATCGGTTCAGTCCCAGCGGCAGCGATCAGCACACACGCACGAGCATCGGCGCCATTGTCTTCGTCGTCTTCTTCCTTAAGCCGGCCGCCGAGGGTTCGGGAACCGAAGGCCTGTCTTACACATTAATTAATAAAGAAAACCGAGGAGTAGGAAATTGGTCCAGTCGGGGAATCGAACCAGGGCTTCCGGAGTGCGAGGCGAGCGCGCTAACCTCTCCGTCACGCCAGCCCGATGGTTTGAAATGAACAAAGGCGCGTCTAGTGAATTCGGGTGTTGTATTAGAAGGGTGCTTTATACCCCTGTCACACTAGAAAATTTAATGTCATTCTAAGCGAATGACATTAGCACCTTATGTCGTTAATCGACTGCTACACAGGAACATGTAATGTCATTAGGTTCGAATGACATTCGCCATCGAATGAGTTGCGGGAACTCATTTCGCATTCGATCCCGAACGGAATGCGTACTCTAGACACGAGATACGCAGCAGAAACAAGTGACGCGAAAAAATGATGTGCACACTGCCGAACTTATAAACTGCATTTATTTAGCTCTGCTAAAAGAAAGTTACTGTTGGTGTGACTCTGTTCACACTAGAGGCTGTCGTGGATAGCTATTACTCTCGGTTTCAGCAGCAGCCAACAGAAGCGGCCGAGCGTGAAGCAGTGGCTGCATTTTTATTTATTTATTTATTTTTATTTTCACAATACTGCAGACCCTCATTTGGGTCCAGGCAGGGAGGGCAGAAAAACACATTCACACAACAGTGTAGCACATATACAATCTAAAATAGCTCACAAAGTGCATTGTCAAAATCAACAGCCGATATCACTTGTAGAGGCAGGGCGTTTCATTCGTCAATAGTTTTCGGGAAAAAAGAAAATTTAAAAGCGTTAGTATGCGCGAAGTATGGTGCTAAAGTGTGATTATGATGACGTCGAGTTCTACGCGTTTCAGAAAACTGCACATAGGGGGCTGGAGAGATGCCGTTTTTCGTGGATTAGTTGGCGTCTGACGTGGAGAGGTTTTATATTATTTGCTGCCATTAACGAGGATGGGGAATCAGTTCTGTTGTACTTATTAAATATAAAACGTACTGCGCGCCTCTGTATTTTTTCTAATTCTCTTATGTCTTCTTTTGCATGTGGGTCCCAAACGATGGCGGCATATTCGAGTTTTGGTTTTATAAGAGTGTTGTAGGCTAATAGTTTGCATTTGCTAGGTGCGTCCTTAAGTTTATGGCGAAGAAAACCAAGTATACGTAAAGCAGAGGATTTAATGTGGTCTCTATGGTCATTCCATTTTAGTTGCGAGTTTAGAACAATGCCCTTGGCACTTCTTTAACCGGAACGCCATTAATGCGATAGCTGAAGGAAAACGGATTTTTCTTCCTTGTTATCCGCAAGAGCACCGTCTTTTTAGTTTGATTTCCATGGCCCATTTTTCACTCCAGGAAACGACACAAAGAAGAGCATTATCTAACTGTTCCTGGTCAGAAACGGAAGATACGGGAGTATATATCATGCAATCATCGGCAAACAGAGCAATCTTGACAGCTGAATTAACACTTGAAACTAAATCATCTACATATATTAAAAAAAAAGCAGGGGACCGAGCGCACTTCCCTGAGGGACCCCAGAGGTTACAGGGAGTGGGGAAGAACAACTACCGCCAATCTCCACAAACTGCGTTCTGTTTTGTAGATAAGCTGAAATCCAAGCAATGAGTGGAGGTGGTACACCAATGAGTTTCAATTTTAAAAGAAGCTTGTTATGCGGCACCTTGTCAAAGGCTTTGGCGAAATCTAGAAATAAAACATCAATTTGGCCTGACTTGTCGAAAGCTGCACTAAAATTATGAATGGCTATTATCAGTTGTGTAGTGGTAGAGAATCCCTTCCTAAAGCCGTTCTGAGCTGGGTTTAGGGCATTATTACTGTTTAATATTGCAAGTATATGATTGGCAATGATATGTTCGATAAGCTTACAACAGGATGACGTTAGAGAGATCGGGCGGTAGTTGTTTACAGAGAGTCGATCATCATTCTTATAGACAGGAATAACCTTCCCTGTGAGCCAGACAGGCGGCAAGGAGCAAGAAGATAAGGAGACACGAAATATTTTCGACAAAAAACGAGACAATGATTCAGCATAGCGCCGCATTTTTGCGGCGCTATGCTGAAACAGCATATGCGGCGCTATGCTGTTTTTCAGTCCCGGACTGTCCGGGACTACTTGCGGACTCGAGTCCGGTATTTGTTTTTCTCGGGCAGCCCGAAAGCTCCGCCCACCTGCCTGCATCGCCATAGCAACGCGTTCGTTTTTCACCTATGGCAATCCGCGGGCTACTTGGGGCTGCTGAGAAGGCAGCAGACGATAGCTGCGCGCAGCGCCGGCAGCCATATTGAGTTAGACTCCGTGTGCATTTTGCGTACTTTTCGTGTTCCTGAAGGTCGATATCATGCGTTAAACCTTCACATGAGCTCCGTAGCTGCTCTCTGAGCCATCGCAAGACTTTTTGTTCTTGCATCTTCGTTTATTTTCTTGAAATCCACCGCACACGGACGCGCGTTCGGAGCTGCGAGCGCGTATTGTTTGCTCGTGTCGTCAAGAGGTTCTTGTTCGCTTGTTTTGCGACATTCTGTCTGTACGCTTACTTGAAAACATCGCAGGTGAACCACTCGTATACTGGAGCAGCTATAGAGCTTGTTGTCAACATTTTTGCGAAGGCTTTCGTCTTTCTGCCTATCCGCAACGAGTTGGGCTACTTTGTGCGAACTTCGTCGCAAGCAGTAGCGGCGAGCATACCCCCGAAGCTGAGTTCTGTAATGCACCGACGCTAAGCTGACAGTACGGTCTTTAAATCGACTCAGTATCGTGATCGAGCGCACGGCGTTGCTTCGGCGTCGTGGTGGAAGTGGCTTGCGTCGTCTGCTAGCAGATGACAGCGTCCAGGTACGGTAACCGAGGGGGAGCCCGGCTCCGGAGCCGAGTTCGAAAGCAGCCTATGGCAAGTAGGTCATGTGACCATGAGGCTATTTCCTGTCAGAGCGGAAGCCGAGACGTGTAAGCGAGTAGTCCGGGACTGGAGAAACAAATGCGGCCAGTGTCTTTCCCGCGACCGTCGGTAATTTTGCGTTGCGTGTTTCTTGCTGGTTGGCGTGCCATGCTCGTTAAGCTCGAAAGTACTTAAAGACGTAACTGAGCAGTTCACCTTTTGGAAGTCATTTCCATGCTCCGCCGGTGTCCGCGCGCCGCCATGTTAGCCATGTCGTTGACTTTGTACTTGGCTTGGCTTTTGATGGTTTTCTACACTTCTAGCCTTATGTCACCACTCTGCTTTTGAGCCATCAATCTTCCAACCCCTTTTTGCTAGCTTCCACCGCAGGTTAATTTACATAACCATTGTTATATCTAAACGCTAGGGCCTCATGAAGAGTGACTGTGCCTGCATCGACATCCGGATGGATATTATCGCATTTGACTATGAGGTGTTTGCTTCCACAGATATACTACCCACAGCACATGTGTCATCATCTTTGTTAAATTTCTTTTTGTAGCTGCGCGTTCTATGACACCCTGACCTAGCTTCAAAGAGCATAAGGGAATGCCTCTTGAGTTATCATGGAACGATTCCTTCCTGATCTGTCTTTTCCACAATAGATATAGTTCTACACTGTGCTTCTTTTCCATTGAATTAATCTAATTTTTACCGTCCCTGTTTTGAACCAGTCGCTTAATGCTCTTTCTTTCTCCGTCATCCTGTCCGGCATACTGACTGGTTAGCCGAGAGCCAGCGCCACGGTCGTCATGGCGGCTCAAACTGTAACTTTCGCGATCACCGGCGGCGCGGAGAACTAGGCGGGCCGCTCCTACGGGAGATCAAGCGGCCGTGCCCGTGTACTGTGCGATGTGAGTGCACGTTAAAGATACCCATGCGGTCGAAATCTCCGGAGCCCTTCACTACGGCGTCTCTCATAGCCTGAGTCACTTTGGGGCATTAAACCCTCATAAACCAAACCAGTAGTACTATAGGCAACTTTGACCGGTATCTGTTGAAAGCCCACACCATAGTCCTTGCTCCAAAAAAATGATCCGAAGTTTTCCTGCCATGAATGCAATTAAAAACAGTAAAATTTCAGGTGTAACTGGCGTGCAGATGGTCGTAACAAAATTCGTTCTTGACTTAATCTCTCCGGTTATCACTCGCGTTTATAACCAGGTTCTAACCACAGACACATTCCCTAAAGAAATGCTGGCTATTCGTGTAATACCTATATTTAAACACGGTGATAGAAGCACACTCAGCAGTTATGGTCTGATTTCTGTACGTATTACCAATTTGCTCGAAAGGAATTGAAAAATTATCGCACATAAGAATAACTTATTTCTTAAAAGCAGTTTTGCGTTTTCTGTTTGTATAAATGTCGAGATGTTCATGTCTGTATCCTGCATTGCCTTGTAGAGGGGGCCGTGGGCTCCGGTCAAGCTGTCTTTTAGCTTTTACCCTCGTCCTCCTCCATCGGTTCTGATACAAAAACATAGATTATTATTATTACCAACTTTTTACACCCCAAAGTTTGTTTTATAAGCTTCAGCGCTGTTTCAGAGGGCGCCGATCAACAGAGACCGCCTTTTAACTAAAAAAGAAACCATATTAGAAGCTTTCGTCAATAAGAAACTTATGGCAGAGATCTACGTAGGCTTTACAAAAGCCTTTGATCTTGTATATCATTGAATTGTTTCTAAGTTAAACACACAAATTTCATGGTACTGCACATACTGCTTAAATCATATCTCGAAAACAGACCACAGTAAGTTGACATATATGGCAGTAAATTTTCTGTATTGGCCTTCTCTACTGGCGTTCCTCAAGGCATTCTGAGACCGCTGTTATTCATTATTTACGTCAATGAGATTGTTAGATGCACCGACTGCGCAAAATTTGTGTCATGCGCAGATTATACGACCCTTTTAGTTGCGGGAAGACTATGTCAGATATTGCATATGGGGATCAAATAAAGCGCTTTCTGAGTTACACCAGTGGATGAACGGAAATCGTGTAAGGATAATCCCGAATAAAACACAAGCCATTTTATACTTACGAAAAGGAAACTAGCAGCTAACGTCATTGAATGTGCGGCGAGGTAGAGAGATAGTTGATTCAGTGAAAATACTTGGCGTTTATTTTTCAAAGCATTTAGCTCGGAGAAAGCATGTTGAGTACCTCCGGTATAAAGTTGGTATAGCCGTTGCCGTTATTGCGAAAGTGTGAGAATTTTTGCCAACCAAAGTTAAAATTATTCTGTATAATTCCCTCGTACTGTCCCTTCCTCAGTATTGTAGTGACGTTTGGAGCACGACTGGCATGACGGACATGACAAAATTGGAGTTAAAAAAATAGCTGTTCCTTGCATTGCTAATGTATCTTTCTGAGATGTAGTCGAGAGTTTGACGGCATACCGTCTGGTCAGGAATCATGGTGAAGAGGATTGCTGGTCACTTGCCAATTTTATGACTGCTGCTGATGCTGCTGCGGTGAGCCAGCGGAACAGTGCGAGAGTTGGGCGTTCTGTGGGTAGAACTGCAGGACGGTGTTGTGTGTGCACAACACCGCGGCGCTGAGGGAGGTTTTCCCTTCTTTCTCCTCACGTAGAGTGAAAGGCCGTAGCGCTAGGGCGTGCGTGCGCCCAGTGCCAGCGTTAGGCATTTGCTCGCGTTCGAACCGCATTGGCCGAGGGGTACCTACAACCTTTAGCAGGCTGCGAGATTGTTCGAAACTGGGCTTGGCCCGCAAGGGGCACAGCGGGGTTTACGGAGCTTCGACTGCGGGAGGTGGTTGGTTCGAAACCCACCGCCGGACACCCACCGGTAAAAATGGGTACAAGCCACCCCCGGCCCGGCGCCTGGCTTCTTCAGGGGTGTGCGCTTGGAAGAGGCTCCGCAAACCCCGCTGAGCCCCTTCGGGGGCAACCTAGTTTCGAGCACTCAGCCTGCAAAGGTGGTTCGTGTTTCACTGCAAAGTGAAGAGTTCCGACTCAAAACTCGTACGCTCTAACCAGCGTGTCTCAAGACAAACACTGCAAGCGATCCTTCGTTCCGAAGAGAAAACTTCAGAGTATCACAGCTGACTAGACAGCCCGGTTTTTCCGGTGGTGGTGGTGAAAAACTTTAATCAAAGAGAGCTTGAGGGTAAAAAAAAAAAAAACGCTGCTGCATGGTCGGTATACTTAGTCCGGGACACCGCATGACGAGGCCCCGTCTCGCGCCCGCTTGACCAGAGCCCTTTGGGACTCCAGTGTGGAGCAGTTGAGGAGGGCAGTCTCCCATGCCTCTCGGGTGGGGGTGGGGGAGGGGGGAAGGTGAGGATTCTGAGTACATGCCCACACCATGTGAAAGATATCGCAGATCTCTCCACAGTGCGGGCAGCGCCCATCTGTGTTCGGATCGAAGTGTTTTGCTATTGCAGGACAGAGAAGGGTTCCTGTCTGCAGGCGCCGCAGAGTTCGCTCCTCCGCCTTACTCAGCCCCTTGGTGGGTGCCGGGTAGAGACGGTGGCTGTCGCAATAATAAATTAGGATTTCGCGGAACCGCAGAAGCGGTTTATGAGCTTCTGAGCCATGAGAGCTAGGATGAGGAGCCCGGTGTGTGAGCGCTCGGGCGGCCGCATCAGCGGCCTCATTGCCTCGTAGACCCTGGTGGCCAGGAGCCCAGATCACTTTTGTGCGAGTTGGATCGGCGAGAGCGCGTCTTAGAATTTGCGAGGCAAGAGGTGATATTTCGCCTGCAAGATAATGTTCACAGGCCCGGCGAGAGTCTGTGATTACCGTTTTCGATTTTGGATCGGCGGCAGCGAGAGCTATTGCGACTTCCTCCGCTCGTGTTGAATTTGGGGCTCGAAAAGATAGCCCATCGACATTCATTCCCTGGTGGACTACGGCAGCCGTGAAGAATCCCGCGGGCGACGGCCCTGTGATGTCCACGTAATAGACGCCCTCTTTATAACCATATTGCCTCTCAAGCGTGCGAACCCGCGCTTGTCGTCTGCCTTCATGTGAAGCCATGTCCATGTTACGCGGGAGCGGAGCGACCAAGAGCATGTGGCGCCACAGCACCGGGATGTTCTCCGTCCCCTCTGGTATGCATGTGTGTTGGATGTGTAAGCGGTTTAGCAGGCGGCGCCCAGGCACCGTCTGCGATAGCCGCGTATATTGGTTCACGAGGTGGGCCTCCCGCAACTCCTGATAGGAGTTTACCACTCCCAACGCCTTCAGTTTGGCGTTGGAGGTAGCCACCGGGAGGTCCAGTGCTCGCTTTGTTGCCTTCCTCATGATGGCGTCAATGCGCTCGTCTTGTTGTTTGGTGGTGCGTAGGTGCGGCACGGCGTAGAGGATCCGGCTGGTCACGAAGGCATAGGCGAGCCGTAGCGCGTCCCTGCCCCGCAGACCACCCCGCTTGTTGGAAACACGGCGGATCATGCGCCCTACCTGTTCACCTATGCTCTTGAGTTTCGCTATAGTAGAGTCCGGCCTAAGTTTGTTATTGATGAACAGACCCAGGATCCGGAGCTCCGCCACTTCTCTGATGGGACCGCCCGACAGAGATATGTGTAGAGACGTGTTGTCCTTGTTGTTTGTCCTGACGTGTAGAAGCTCTGATTTGGCGGGAGCACATTGGAGACCACAGTCGGCAGCATATGCTTCGACTATGGAGGCGGCCTGCTGAAGGCGGTCCTCCATCTCCCCAAGGCTCCCCTCGGAGGTCCAGATTGTAATGTCGTCTGCGTAGAGTGCGTGTTTTATGCCATCCACCTGAGCCAGTCGGCCGGGCAGGTGCATCATGGCGATGTTGAAAAGGAGCGGTGATAACACCGCCCCCTGTGGTGTACCTCGTGTACCCATAGAGTACGGGCCGTATTCCTCGTCCTCGATCCGTAGGAGTGCCTGACGCGCAGAGAGGAAGTCTCTGACATAGGCGAAGACCTTCGCCCCGCAGTTAGTGGCGTTCAAGCTAGAGAGTATGGTGCCATGTTTAACATTGTCAAACGCCCCCTTACGATCGAGGGCGACAATGGCCTTGTCGTTTTGTTGCATGGCGGTGGGTCGTATTATGTCCCTGTGTAGTTGGAGTAGGACATCCTGTGCAGACATGTGCGGGCGGAACCCGAACATAGTGTCTGCAAAGAGGCCCTTTCCCTCCATGTATGGAGAGAAGCGATCCCGAACCATTGTCTCCATGAGCTTTCCCACACACGAGGTTAATGAGATGGGTCTCAAGTTGTCCGTAGTCACGGCTTTACCTGCTTTGGGAATGAACGTTACAAGCGATGTTTTCCATTCGAGTGGGAGCGGACACCCATCCCAGATCTGATTTATGTATTGTAGCAAATCGAGGTATGCAGAGTCGGAGAGTTTCGCCAACAGTTTCACTTTTATGCGATCCCGACCCGGTGCCCGACCTCGGCGCATTTTAGCCAGGGCCGCCTTAAGGTCATGCAACTCAAAAGGGGCGTCTAAATCCTGATTTGGCTTGCCGGAGTACGTGTACTCGGGCCCAACCGGGTCATTTGTGCGGCAGAGATACCTGTCGCACAAAGTGTCCGCAAGTTGCGCCGTCGTACCTTGGTACCCGTGCAGAGCCCGCCGGAGCTGTTTTTGCGTCTCCCCTTTCGTTTGAGAAGGGTCGATGAGGCTGCGCAAGAGACGCCAAGTCCCCTTCGAGCTCATCTGACGCGCTGCCGAGTTGCAGCGTTCTATCCAATTGGTGTCTGTGAGCTGGGCGGCATATGCCGCAGCCTGCTCCGTAAGTTGTGCAACGCGAGCTCTAAGCTTGCGATTCGTCTTGTGTTTCTTCCATCGTTTTGTTAAGCTCCGGCGCGCCTCCCACAGATGCAGGAGGTGATTGTCCACTGCGGGGATCTCGTCGGTGGTGTGAAGTGTTTGCGTGTGTTGTTTCTGTATGTTGGTGACCTGTGTTGCCCACTCCGCATAGCCATCGGAGAATAGTACCGGAGGGACGTGCTGAGTTCGAAATTGGTGTCAATTGGTTATTTTCGCCTGGCCCCATTTTTTACGGGCTGCCTTCGCCAAAAGCGTGATGCGGAGAAGGCAGTGGTCGCTGCCCAGGGTATCCCCCAGGTTCTCCCATGTGGCGTTTGTAGTGTTCCTAACCAGAGATAAGTCAGGACACGTGTCACGGGTGACCGAGTTGCCCACACGTGTGGGGCAAGGCGGATCCGTGAGCAACGTAAGACGAAGGGTGGAGATGAGCTCCGCCAGCTTGCGTCCCCTGGATTTCTCGAAGTGATAGCCCCAGTGTAGACTGGGTGCGTTGAAATCCCCAATGATCACCAGGGGTTCATTGTCAGCCGATTTGAGAGCACGATAGAAAATTTCGCTGAAAGTAACACGCGGCTTATGCGGGGGGCAATACACATTAAGCACATGTATTGACGGGTCGCGGCGCCTGAGAGGCAGAACCCTCACCATGGTGTATTCCTGCTCAGTCTCCAGATCAAGATCAACCTGAATCGCGGTGTATGCTTTATGCACCAGGATGCAGGTCGAGGGGCCCCCTTGAAACGAGCTATACCCAGAGAATTTAGCATCGTTGCCGGGCTCTTGCAAAGCAAGAAGCGCCGGCATGTCACCAAAGGACTGCAGGTAGAGCTGGAGATGTGACCGTTTTTTGCAGGCTCTGAAACCCCTGCAGTTCCATTGAATGATTTCGAATTGGTCTAATTTTTTAGCTTTCGGAGAAGGTTTGCCAGCCATATTGATGTTTTTTTTTTATTTTACGGTGCTGGGTAGCCACTCGGTTCGGGGGCCGGCGCAGCCCCAGGTAGGGGTTGCATCAACGCCGCGGCTATCGGGCCGGAACCACTTTCTTCCGCTGCCTGTCGAGGAGCTATTTTACGTTTTAGCTGCGGGGAGTCGCAGGAGAGATAATTTTTTATCTGGGAGCTGACCCAGGGCTGCACCGCCTTAAGGACAGAGTCAGTCACCTGGGCCGCAATGTCGGGAAGCATTGCAGCAAATGCGGCACTGAACATGTCCTGAAAGGACTCGCGGACCGCAATCATAATTTGGTTCGGGAGCGCTGCCACCCGCTCCTCCAACTGCTCGGCTTTACGCTCCAGGGCCTCGAAGCGGCCGGCGTCCGCGGGGGCCGAATCGACCACCGTGTCCGCGGTTTGCCGCGAGACGCTAGTTAGGCAAGATGATACTGAGGATCCGTCATCACTATCCTCGGGCTCAGCGTTCTGCATGGGCTCGGACTGCCCTGCCTGCTTAGCTTCTAATTCTTGAATTTTACGGGCGAGAATTTGATTTTGGCGCCTGAGCTCCTCTACCTGCCGCTGTAGGGCGGATTCGGTGGGGGAGGGAGGGGGGGTGGGCCCAGAGACTAACCCACTCCAACTGCTCACCTGATTTTGGCGCGGTACCAGAGGTGGGAAATCCTCGGCTTTCAGGACCGGTGGCCTCGTCGGGTTCCCGGACTTCACAAATTTTGGCGGCCCGGACTGGGCCTTCTTGGGTTCGGGCTTGGGCCCCGGAGCCTGCTTGGGTCCGGCCGTGGGCGTCTGGGCTTTTTTGGGTCCCGGCGTCTGCTTCTGCTTTGGGGCGGGTGGGGGTCCCGGCTTGATGACCTTGCGGTACTTGCCCGCGCAGCCAGGCGCTCCGGTGGGATGGCTGCCTCCGCAGATGAGGCAGCACGGGGAGCACTGATGTTCAGCTGGGCCACCGTCAGGAGCAGCAGCAACCTGAGCCCCGCAGCGTTCACAGCGTCCAGGCTGCGGCCGCGGGCAGGCGTCGGCCCGATGCCCCACCGTGCCACAGCGAGGGCAGGCAGGGATCGTTTTCTTATAGAAGCGGACGGGGAGACGCTCGCAACTATAAAGCACGGTCCGCGGCACCCTTGTCCCCACATAGGTGACCACAGCAACCTGCGTTTTGCCCAGTTTGCGCACGGATACTACGTTGGGGTCCTCACTGAGTTTTTTCTTGACAGTCTCAGATGTCTCGTCCGGGGAGATGGTGATGACGCCCTTGCAGAATTCGCCGGAGAGCTTAGGGTGGCCCCGGAATAGCAGCTTGCGGCCTCCGACCGGCAGCATGACGTCCCGGAGCAGCTTCTCCGCAGCTTCCACTGATTGCAGTGTGCACACGAGCACATTTTGCTCCCACACGGGCCACACTGCAAGCCCCACACTTGCGGCGTCCCCGAGGATGCTGCGAACGGCAGCGCCGGCTTGTCCAGGTCCTAAGGTGGCCTTCAGGTCGATGGTTTCTCGTGGCTTAAGCACCACAATGATTTCGTCTTTCCCGATGCGGGGCGTGTGTTGCGGCCGCCACCGGGGCTGTTTTGCTTGTTGCACAGCTGCATGTTGCGCGTTCTGGCCCTGCACATGTGCAGAGCGTCCCGCCACCCGTTGCTGGCCGGCGTCCGTGTTGGCGTCCCTGGAGGCCTTAGTCTTCCTGCGTCCGCGCCATACGCGGACCATGTCTTGGAGGTATTCCTCCTCGCTGGGAAGAGGCTCTTCATGTTGAACGGTGTCCATGTTAACGATCCCTATGGAGGTGGGATCGTATCCGGTGACTTGGCCTTGGACCGCCATAGCCGAGGAATCCCAGAGGAAACCCCGAACGCAGCCGGCGCAGGCCTTGCCACCGTCAGGCTTAGCGCCGCAGAGATGGGGCGAGGTGTTCAAAGCACTGAAAATGGAACAAAAATTCAGCGCACCTCGGCAAATGTGGTGTCCACGGATGCCGCTTAGGTTGCCGGAGACGATGGTGCCAAGCTTTCTACGGGAAAGAGTTGAGGACCGCAAATAACAGCGATCATTTGTAGAGCCGACGTGGCGTGCGACCACTCGCGCCGCCTGCCACCGGCGTTCCCCCGGTTTTTCCGGCTGTCTGACTTTGGCCAGTGACCAGCAATCCTCATCATCTTTCTGAGATCCTTCGGCTCCTCTTTTCGAGAAATATATAACCTTTTCCCAGTATTTTCCCTTTATAATTGTAAGGTACTTCTAACCTGTATGTATTTTGTAAAAAAAAATAATTTCTTTATTCCAACTGCAAGAGAAACCACCCTAGAAGTAAAAAATCAGCAAACGTGACGAAATGTTCTTGCGCTGTACGCATTCCATGTGCGCCCTACGCAGTGCCTTGGTGTAATGCGGAGTGCACACGGGATTACAGGTGCTCGAAAGCTCAAGAATCTTCCACAGAATCAGGGCCTCAAAAACTGCTTGGATTATAAGTTCATTGCAGTAGCAATGAAGCGCACCGTATCTCGTGCAAAGCAGGAGTAGGTGCTCAATACTAAAACTTCCTCCCTAAGTCAGGTAATCGGCGATATTTATTCAGCGTCCTCAAGCATGTCCTATATTTTCGGACAAATTTTTTGAATATTGGAGATTTGTTAGGTACTGTGATGGAAACATTGAAGGTAGCGGTCCATTCTGGTGACGTGTGGCAAAATGTTTATTTTAAAGTTTTATCATAGTTTTATCATTCTTGCTGGTTGGCGTGCCATGCTCGTTAAGCTCGAAAGTACTTAAAGACATAACTTAGCAGTTCACCTTTTGGAAGTCATTTCCATGCTCCGCTCGTGTCCGCGCGCCGCCATGTTAGCCATGTCGTTGACTTTGTACTTGGCTTGGCTTTTGATGGTTTTCTACACTTCTAGCCTTATGTCACCACTCTGCTTTTGAGCCATCAATCTTCCAACCCCTTTTTGCTAACTTCCACCGCAGGTTAATTTACATAACCATTGTTATATCTAAACGCTAGGGCCTCATGAAGAGTGACTGTGCCTGCATCGACATCCGGATGGATATTATCGCATTTGACTATGAGGTGTTTGTTTCCACAGATATACTACCCACAGCACATGTGTCATCATCTTTGTTAAATTTCTTTTTGTAGCGGCGCGTTCTAAGACACCCTGACCTAGCTTCAAAAAGTAGGGCACTGCCTCTTGAGTTATCATAGAAAACTTCTTTCCTGATATGTATTTTCCGGTATCGATATAGTTCTACACTATGCTTCTTTTCCATTGAATTAATCCAATTACCTCAATCCAATTACCTCAGCCTTTGACAGAGCGCCAGCGGCGGAGGCCTTGCGCAGCTGCTCCCTCAACGCGCGGCACCGCCCGCCTCCCCACACGCGACGCGGCTGCATCTTCCATGCGGTTGCTTTTGAGGAGGTGTTGCCTGAAGTGCGTTCATACATCCTCACATCCTACTTGGTTTAACTACGCTACAACCCTGCCATTTTTTTAAAGCTTAAACTTCACTACGGGACCTCGTGCTTCGGTCGCCGGGTGACCTCCAGCTGACCTTCAGCTGAGTTCGAGGTCAAACCATGAAAAAGAGAAAAAGAAATGGAATCACTGTCCACGAGTCCAACCCGCGGCTGCGCGAACAGATCTCCCTTAAAGGGCCGCTCAGCGAGACCACTATCGCCGCAGCCAACGTGCCTCGTGTTGTTGTTCTTGTCGTCCTCTGAATATTGGCGTTGAATTCATACTTATTCTTCTTCTTATTCTTCATCCTCTTTATAATGACACATACTCACGTGGGGGGATTGGCCAAGGTATAGTGGTATATACATAAGGAAATTTCCATAGGACTACGACAAAATATCGGAGCCAAACGTGAATTTTGAAAAATGCATTCATGAAAAACGTCAGAAGAACATTTGAAGTGAAATAACAAAGAACATTTTGGCGAGAATAACAATAATGTATTAGAGAGCGTCGTCTTCGTCAACTTCCATCTGCTCCGTTTCGCGGCACTGCCTGCTGACCGTAGTCTTCTACGTAGCAAAAATCCGTGCTTCTGTTCCGATTCGAATGTAGTAAACATTCTCTGTAGTTTTTTCGGAAAAGCGTTTCTGAGCACCTGCCAGTCGCCGCTCGTGTCTTGGCTGATCTCCCGCAGTGGGAACGCGCCAGTTATCTCGTGAGGAGAACAACAGCAACCAGAGTAGCCCAAGAGCTCTCTGGCTAATTGATCGTTTCAAGAAGAAGAAAGCGACGACGACGGTCAGAGTGCAGAGCCAAAGTGAGCTCACTTTACCAGAGCCATGGCTTGCAGCTCTACCGAATGCACCCACCGTCGCCCGATAGGCGACGTGCTGCTGTGGCCGGACGAAGTGGAAAGCGGCCGCCGCCGCCTGTCTCCCGTGCGGAGGAACCGGCTGCGGTGGTCCTACGGTTGGCAAGCCGTGGTGCTACTCGCGGTGGCCGTCGGCGCCCTCGTCTTAGGCCTGCGAGGAGGCGCCCGAGATGGTGAGCCCCTTAAGTACCACGCGCGGAAGGCAGAGAGAAGGTGCGCACACACAGAAGAGACGACTCTGGTTCGGTAGTTGTCATCGTCATCATCATCATCATCAGCCTGCCTACACCCACTGCAGGGTAAAGGTCTCTCCCATGTCTCTCCAATTAACCCTGTTCTTTGCCAATTGCGGTCACCGTATCCCCGCAAACTTCTTCATCCGCAAACTTCTTCATCTCATCCGCCCACCTAACTTTCTGCTGCTCCCTGCTACGTTTGTGTTATCTCGGAATCTACTCCTTTAGCCTGAAGCACCAGCGGTTATATTACCTTCGGATTACATGCCCTGCCCAAGCCCATTTCTTCCTCTTGATTTCGACTAGGATGTTATTAACCCGCGTTTGTTCCCTCACCCACTCCGCCCGCTTTCAATCTCTTAACGTTATACCTATCATTTTTCTTTCCATAGCTCGCGGCGTTGTCCTTAGCTTAAACTGAACCCTTTCTGTTAGCCTCCACGTCTTTGACCCATAATTCAGTACGTGTGAGATAGCTGCTGTAGACTTTTCTCTTGAAGGATATTGGTAAACTGCCATTTATGATCTGAGAGAATCCGCCATATGCACTCCACCCCATTCTTATTCTTCTTGTTATTTCCCTCTCATAAACCAGATGAGCGGTCACTACATAACCTAAGTAGACATATTCTCTTACTGCTTCCAGCGCCTCGCTACCAATTGCGAACTGCTGTTCCCTTGCTAGGCTGTTGAAGGTTACTTTGGTTTTCTGCATGTTAATTTTTAACCCACCGTTCTGCTCTGCGTGCCTAACTCATTGATCATGCTTTGCAGTTCATGTACTGAGGGGCTCAGCAAGGCAATGTCATCAGCGAATCACAAATTACTTAAGAATTCTCCATTAACTCTTATCCCCAACTGTTTCCATTTCAGGCAGCGGAATACCTCCTGTAAACAGGCGGTGAATAGCACTGGCGAGATCATGTCTCCCTGCCTGACACCTTTCCTAACCGAAATTTTATTGCTGAATTTATGGAGGACTATGGTAGCTATGCAATCGTTATAGATATCTTCCAATATTTTCATATAACACTCTTCCACACCCTGATTCCGCAATGCCTGCATGACAGCTGAGGTTTCCACTGAGTCAAATGCTTTCTAGTAATCAATGAAGGCTATATATAGGTTCGTTATACTCTGCGCATTTCTCTATCATCCGATTTATTGCATGAATATGGTTTATGGTCGAGTATCCTTTACGAAAGCGTATCTGCTGATTTGGTTGATTGAAGTCTAAGGTAGTCCTGACTCTATTAGCGATTACCTTAGTAAATACCTTGTAGGCAACGGACACTATGCTGGTCGGTATGTAGTTGTTCAAGTCCTTGATGTCTCCTTTCTTATGAATTAAGATAATGTTAGCGTTCTTCCAAGCCCCTGGCACGCTCGAGGTCACAAGGCATTGCGTATACACGGTGGCTAGTTTTTTTTTAGCACAATCTCTCTTCCGTCCTTCAACAAATCTGCTGCCACTTTGTCCAGCTGCTTTCCACCTTTTAATTTCTCCGAAGGCTTTATTTACTTCCTCCTTCGTTACTGGCGGGATGTCCCATTATTGTGCTCGACTGCCTCTGTCAATAATGTTCTGATTACATTCGCTACTATATAGATTTGTGACCAACTCTTCGGCTACTTTAACTATCTTATCCATATTGCTAGTGACATTGCCCTCTTTGCCTCTTAGCGCATACATCTGGTTTTTACCTATGCCTAGTTTTCTCTTGACTGCTTTTAGGCTACCTCCATTCTTTAGAACATGCTCGATTTTCTCCGTGTTAAAACTTTGTTATGTCGGCTACCTTGCGCTTATTTGTTAACTTCGATAGCTCAGCTAGTTCTATTTGGGCTCTGGAGTTAGGCGCCTTCATGCTTTGGTGTTTCTTAATCAGATCATTCGGCTCCTGAGATAGCTTGTCGGTATCCTCTCGAACCATCCTACCGCGTACTTTTACGGCGCACACCATAACGATATCTGTGAGATTATCGTTGATTGTTTCAACATCACGGTCGTCTTCAGTTAAAGCAGAATATCTGTTCTGGAGTAAAACCACGAATTCCTGTATTTTCCCTCTTACAGCTAACTCGTTAATAGCCTTCGGCTTCACTTGTTTCCTCCATCCCTTCTTCAAATCTAAGCTAATACGAGAGCTTACCTTTGTGTGGTCGCTAACGTGCCTTCCCGAGGACCTTCATTTCTTCTACGATGCCAGGCTGAGCGTACAGTATGAGTGTATTCCATTTTTAGTCTCACCATTGGGGCTCTTCCACGTCCACTTCCTGTTTGCTCGTTTGCGGGAAAAGGTATTCATGATCCGTAAATTATATCTATCTGTGAACTCTACTGCTAACTCCCCCTGATATTCCTAGAACCTGTGCCATAGTCACCTACCGCTCGGTCTTCAGCCTGCTTTTTGCCTATACCTTCCCATTGAAGTCGCCCATCAGTACAGTGCACTGTGATTTTACTTTGGTCACTGCCAATTCCGCATCTTCATAGAAGCTTTCAACGATTTGGTCATCGTGGCTTGATGTATGCGCGTAGGCCTGCACGAGCTTCAGCTTGTACCTCTTATTAAGCCTAATTACGATAGATTCCACCCTCTCGTTAATACTATAAAACTCCTCGATGTTGCCAGATATATCCTTATTTTTGAGGAATCCCACACCTAGTTGTCGTGTGCCTGCTAATCCACGATAGCACAGTACGTGCCCGCTTTTTAGTACTGTATACGCCTCATCTGTCCTCCTAACCTCACTAAGCCCTATGAACAACATTATGTACAGCGCGAAAAACTAAGACAGGGGAAGAAACACGCAAACAAACAAGCGCTTGTTTGTTTGCGTGTTTCTTCCCCTGTCTTAGTTTTTCGCGCTGTACATAATGTTGAACCTTCACCAACTCGCCCAGTTTTCTGTTCTACTTAAGCCCTATGACTCTTCAATTATTACCCGCTAATTCCTCCAACAGCACTGCGAAACTGGCCTCACTGGAAAGGTTCTTCCGTTAAATATTGCTAGGTTCTGGTTCCAATGCTGGCCTGTCCGGAGGCAGTGATTCTTAGCTCCCACCACTGCGTCGCAGGTCTGACCGCCGCCTTGGTCTTGCTCCGCAGCCGCTGGGGACTGAGGGCCGAGGTTTAATTGGTTTGTTCATAGAAGGTTGCGGCCAAGTACTGTATACACCAGGGTGGCCAAATCCTGTTCCGGTGAGGAAGTGCGTTGTCGGTCCTGGTCACCGAGATCAGGCCGCACTCCAGGCCTGGTTATGCAATTCCATCCACACGCGGAGTTTTTTTTTCTTTAAACCCACTGGAGAGTTACGTGGCACCGGGTTTCGAACCCCGATCCTCTTGCACGCGAGACGGATGCTGTACCTCTATACCGTGGCTGCACCTTTTTTTCCAGGATGTTCAGGACTTGCTAGGCTGCTTCTGTAGCTTTTTCCTCTAACCCGACCGCTCTCAAATGTATATTGCTAACGGAAAAATAAAGCACTTTTACTTTACTTGCTTACTTTACTTACTTTACTTACTTTACTTACTTTACTTACTTTACTTACTTTACTTACTTTACTTACTTTACTTACTTTACTTACTTTACTTACTTTACTTACTTTACTTACTTTACTTACTTTACTTACTTTACTTACTTTACTTACTTACCTACTTACTTTACTAACATTACTTACTTTACTTACTTACTCATCGTCATCAGTCAGGTTTAAGTCCATAGTACAAATGCCTGCTAACCTGCACATAGCTAAGCATCATCAGCGTTCACTGTATTGCAGCAGACTTCATAATGTCATCGCCCAACCGCCGGCGTCTCCGATTCCTTACCCTTGAGACTGAGCCGCCGCGACGGCTCAGTGATTATGGTGTTCGGCTGCTGTCGCGAAAGACGCGGATTCGATCCGGCTGGTACGGTCGCAGTTCGAAGGAATCGAATGCTACAGGCCCGTGTAATTTAAAATGCCTGTGCTCGGTAACAACCCCAGGTGGTCGAAATTATTCGGAGCCTCTCACTCCGGCGTCCTTGATAGCCTGAGTCTGTTTGGAACGTTAAACTCCATAAACGGAACCAAATCTTTAGACTACCGCGTTGCTTTATTCTGCCTCTATTCTGTGTTCTTTGGCGCCGCCTTCACACGGTCTTAAACTGTGTGTGCTATGCTAAGACGTGTAAGATGTCCTAAGAAAGTCACGATGTAGAGCGGCAGTATCTTCGTCGTTGCTTTGTGGTTGGTTTCGATTTGTGTGGCACCCTAACCTTCAGGGCGCCGCGACGGCCTTGAAAGATTTGCTGTCGCCAGCGGGATGCGTTGCGCGCCCGAAAAGTCCGAGGTGATCATGGTGCACGGAGGTGGAATCTGCAAGTCCCCCGGCCCGTAGACCTCAATCTAAAGAGCTAGTAGATCTCAGAGAGCGACAAGACCAGGACTCTGGGGTTTTTGGTCCCGAGAAACCTGAAAGCCTTCCACACCGTCCAAACCTTAAGGTCCGCCACGAACCAAACCTCACGGATGATCAAAAGACTCACAAGGAGCCGCAAGGGCATGCGCCAAGGGTACACGCTCCGCCTCATCCAGGCCCTTGCGATGAGCTGAGTGAGGTACCGCATGCCGCATCGCCACCACTCGCTGAACACACGAGACCAAGAACTAGTCGAGGCCATCGAGGCGCATACAAAATGGACCGGACCGCTGGATCGGAACGGTAACGGAGCTTCGCGCTCACGATGGGCAACAATCGCTCCCGCCCGAGGTCAGAAGCAGGATCAAGGGGAGCCCCATCCCGAACCTCATGAACCACGAAGACCACGAAGGTCGGCGCCAGGCTCGCGTCGACCGATAGCGGCGATAACGGTGTACCCCAAGAGGGTCTCTGCTGTAGCAGCCCTGAACGGAAGAGACAACTCCTTGACCATCGCGGCCTCCGTCAGGGAAGAGAACCCTGCTTCGTCCGAAACCATAGCCGCAGCTCATGTCATCAAGCACCTCGACAGGGTGGGCAGAGAAGTTCACGTAGTCACAGACTCACAACAGTTCTGCCGAAACTTTACGAACGGACAAACACCGGTGCTGCCGGCACATATCCTGGGCCCAACGCTGGAAGAATACCATTAAATCACGTGAACGCCGGGTCACGTGGTACTGGAGGGCAGTGGCGTAGGCAGAAATTTTTCGAGGGGGGTTATATGCCGCCGGTAAAAAAAATAAAAAGGAAGAGAGCCTGCGCCCAAACAATGTCTTAGTCATTTTTCTGCTTTAATAAACTCGAAGGTTGGTTTAGGTTTATTGGTGTTTAACGTCCCATAGTGACTCAGGCTATGAGGGACCCTGTAGTGAAGGGCTCCGGAAATTTCGACCACCTGGGGTTCTTTAACGTGCACTGACATCGCACAGTACATGGGCCTCTAAATTTCACCTCTATCGAAATTCAGCCGCCACGGCCGGGATCGAACCCGCGTCTTTCGGGCCAGCAGCCGAGCGCCGTAACCACTCGGCCACCGTGGCGGTTTAAACCCGAAGGTTGAGTTGTTTCGTTCGCTGTAATATCCACAAAAAATAGGAGTTCACGCAGAACGCCGAGGAATTGATTCGCAAAGGACACCTGTTTTGTCGCAAAAAGCACCCCTACGAAAAATCGCGACTATTTAGAATATTTGTTACATAATACAGAACAACACAGAAGCTTCTGCACTACAACAAAACCAGCAGCTGTGAACAAATGGTATGTGTCAATACTTCTACCTCAAGCCGCCGCGGTGGCTCAATGGTTGTGGTGCTCGGCTGGCTGCTGACCCGAAAGACGCGGGTTCGATCCCAGCCGCGGCGGCTGAATTTCTTTGAAGAAGCAATTCTAGAGACCCGTGGACTGTGCGATGTCAGTGCACGTAAAAAAACCCCAGGTGGTCGAAATTTCCGGAGCCCTCCACCACGGCGTCTCTCATAGCCTTAGTCGCATTGGGACGTTAAACCCCATAAAACCAAACCAAAAACTTCTACGTCATTCATGTCAAACTGCGCCCGGCCGCAGAGGCGCTTAAAAAAAAGCATTTTTTATTTTAAGGCGGAAGCCTTTAATGCCTCATCGTTGTAAGCAGAAGTTGTCGACAGAAATGTCACGCTTTTCAATCGGTCGAAACGATCGTAACGTCACAGTGCGCGAATTTCAAACGGGGCCAATTGTACTTTGGCTACTAACCATGCAACCAATTAAAGGGATCGTATAGTGATGCTCCAAGTTAGTTGGACTTACTTAACCAATTAGCCTAATTAACCTGTCTAGTCAGACGAGATAAATAAATAAAACTGAATAGGAAATTGGCCGAGCTCGGGAATCGAACCCCGGTCTCCGGTGTGCGAGACGAGAACGCTACCACTCCGCCATGCCAGCTTTTTCTTCTTTATTTTCGAGATTGACATGAAAGCAATAAGACCACTTCAGCTACACTTCAGCTGATACGGGTGAAGTTAAAATTTCTTAAGTTTCACTAGATCATCCAGTAGTGTTACCCACTGGGGTGGGTCACCCTGCGCCTGGTAACATTCCCGCAGATAAACAGCACTTTCAACAAAGTTCTCACGTGTACTACGAGTGTTTATATCAGCATGCCTTACTTGCATTCGCGTTTTCCACAAGCTGTGGAGGCCAAGAAGCATTAATAAGTCATAGGGTACCTCTTTGTGATCAACTGGTAGAAATCGGATCCCATAAGGGTGGAGAGGCTGGCTGGACGGGGCGTGGATCGGACGCTCGTGCGAACGCTCCTCGCTTCACCCATGCCCACCGCTGTATTCAGCGACGGTCAACACCGCTCTCGCCTGGATTTCGTGTTTGAAGCTCGGATAACGCCATCGAACGCATCGGCAAGTCCCTTTTTGCCTGTTTGTGCGGACTTTTTTGCGATTCGGCTCTGGCCGGTACGCACGGCCCGCTAGGCCTACGCCGGGCCTAGCGACCCCGCTCTGACGGGGCTCTGCCGCATTTTCTGAGTGGGATCTCCGCCCTACATTGGATATGGAAGTCACCGTGGAGGGGACTGATATAGCCCCCGAAGAAGTTTCGCACCAATATGGTTGGTTCACCGTCGGTGAATCTCAACGATCCGGTCACGAACGCCGAAGGACTGACCCCGCGGCACACAATGGAACCGATTGCGCCCAGGGACAGGGCGGCATGCGGCAATCTGCCGACTCCTCTGCGAAAAAGCTTGGCCGACGACTTGCTCGACAATCGGTGGCGTCGAACCTACCTCGCCTACCCAAGGGCGTAACCAAGGTGATACTCCGGCCATCGGGTGGCCTCCGTATACTCGAGAGCTGTGGCCAACTCGGAATCTTTCAACTCATTCGTGACGCCGCGGGTGTAACCTTGGCGGAATCTTCTGAAGACTGCATGCTCCTCAACTTCAAGCAACACACCATACTGGTGGCCACCCATTCCGCGGCCCGAGTGGAACGCTACTTAACCATCCAGGAGCTCACCTACGGCGAGAACAAGATCGCCATCACCTCGTATGTCGCCACGCCGGACGGCAGTGGTAAAGGAGTGATCCAAGGCGTTCCCAAACATCTATCGGACGCTGTCATCCTAGCGAACCTTCAGCATCCCAGAAATCCTCCAATATGTGGTGTCCGGCGCATGGGTGCGCAGTCGCAGACGGTCCTCATTCTCTTCAACGGTGAGAGAGTTCCCCGTTGGATCAGCTTCGGCGGTGGCATGATTCGTTGCTGCCTCTACAAAAAAAAATACGAAGTGTGTTCTTTGTGCGGACAACTCGGACATCGCAGAGACGTTTGCCCGGACCCGAAAAACGCTCGCTGCCGCGGATGCGGCATGGCTAACCCTCCTGAAACGCATACCTGTGAGCCTAAGTGTGCCTTGTGCGGTAAGGGCCATGAGCTGGGCAGCAACAAATGCCGCGAGATCTACCGCACTCCATACATTGTGACCAAACGCCGCTGGGAACAGGAACGCCAACATCTGACCCAGCATAGCCAAGAGACGCCGCAGTCTAAAGAGCGACGCAGCCGCTCCAAAAGCAGGGGGCGGACGGGCTATAGACATCGATCCAGCTCTTTTCCACGACTGCAACAGAGAGGCCGGTACGCCTCCAAATCCAGGACTCCTTCACACCAGCCACGGAACCCCGGTTTGAACCAGGACGCCGTCGGCACGCAAAAGGTAGGCTGGGCAGATAAAGCCTCCCAGAAATCTAACTCCAACCCCTCTGAGCTAGCAGACCTGAAAGTGCTGGTAGGGAAATTACTTCGCGAGGTGGAGGAACTAAAGAGAGAAAATGCCGCTCTAAAACAGCAACAAATGAAGACTGGGTCACCGCCTATGACCGGTGGCGCCAATAACCCTACCCCCTCTACCTCCGCCGCAGCGGACATGCATGTTGAATCACCGCGGGCACCCCCGCCTAAGCGAAAAGCGGGCGGTTCCCTCTCCGAAGACCAAAAACCAGCCGACAGCATTCACAAAATTGAAGAAGCTCAAACGCAGACTACCAACACCCTCATTCAAATGCAGCTTACAATGACTTCCATCATGGAAGAATTATGCACACACCGGCAGGAATTACTTAACTTAGGCACCTGGCAGCAGGAGGCAGAGAGTAGGCTCTTTCCCGTCAAAATTCGCAAATCCGCTTCTTCTGAAGCGGTACCAGACTAGCACAATATGGCGCCACAACCAAACTACACCATCTGGCAGTGGAACTGCCGAGGATTTAGCCGCAAACGAGTTGTACTCCAACAATTCCTCCACAATAGGGACGGACCGGACTTAATCGCACTACAAGAGACACAAACCAATAGCAAGCTAGCTGGATATCAATCCTTTTCATCGGGGGGTGAAACGCTTGGAGTCACGACTCTCGTCAAACGAAATATTACGGTTGTCCAGCACGATACCCCATCACAAATGTCACACACGTGCTAGTTGAATTAATTCCGCCTAGGAAACCTGACCACAGTCTGTTTGTGCTGAATGTCTATAGCAGCCCAAAGTTACGGAAAGCAAGCTTTGGCCCGCTCTTTCAGGCGACCCTGAAACTTGCAGGCAATCACCCCGTCATTTTCACGGGAGACTTTAATGCGCAACACCCGGCTTGGGGGTACCCACAGGAGGACATTAAAGGTCGAAAATTGTGGCTCACCGCACAACAGTGTGGGTTGACTCTTCTTACAGACCCAGTAGTCCCCACCCGCTGCGGCAACAGTGTTTCCAGGGATACGACTCCCGATCTGACTTTTGCTAAAAATTCGGGCACTCCAACATGGATAAACACTCAACAAAATTTCGGCAGCGATCACTACATATTGGAAATAGTGGCTTCAACTGGCCCCAAGCGTCGTAGCGCTCGACCTCCCACCCTTGTCGATTGGGACATGTTCCGCGCTAAAAGGGCCGCCCGAGAAGCTGATACCCCCGATATACTAGACATAGATGTCTGGGCACAGGATCTTTGTCAAGATACCAATGCAGTCACCCGTACGTTAGAGCAGGCTGACCACCTGGAGATTGCGGACAGCCGGCTTCTTCACCTATGGGAGGCAAAGAGAGGACTCGAGAACCGACTCAAACGACAGCGGTGGAACCGCAATCTGCGCAGAAGAATAGCTAGGCTAAACAAGGAGATCGAGGATCATGCGGTCAAACTTACTCAGCAAAACTGGGAGGACATATGCAACCGCATGGATCGCAATATGGGAGTCTCTAAGACTTGGAACTTGCTCCGTCATCTACTTGACCCTGCAGGTAGCAAAACCACCCAGAGGCAGAACCTGCAAAAGCTTGTGCATGCATACGCAGGCACACCAGAGGACCTTTTCCTTGAACTTAAAGACAGATATATTGGCAATGCTCCTATCCAAGCCTTCCCAGATTATGCTGGTCCGGAAAACACGCAGCTCGACTCCCCGATTACTGTGGATGAGGTTAGGGCAGAGATTGCCAGGCTAAACTGTAAATCCGCCTCCGGCCCAGATGACGTATCCAACAAGATCCTCCGCAACCTAGATGAACAGTCTCTACAATCACTAACTGAGTATATGCAGAAATGCTGGTCGGAGGGCTCAATCCCACAAATATGGAAAACGGCAGAGATCATTCTCATACCAAAACCCGGGAAGGCACTCAGCCTTGAGAACCTCAGGCCAATTTCGCTCACGTCTTGTGTAGGTAAGCTCATGGAGCACGTAGTTCATACCCGCCTAAACCGGTTTATGGAGGAGAACGAGCTGTACCCCCCAACCATGATTGGCTTTCGACCAAAACTTTCTACGCAGGATGTAATGCTTCAGCTCAAACATCAGATTATTGAGGCAAAAACGCGGGACACCAGAATAATTCTTGGACTCGACCTGGAAAAGGCCTTTGACAATGTCAGACATGATGCGATCTTGGAGAACCTTCATGAACTCGGGGTGGGAACCCGCACCTTCAACTATATCCGCGACTTTCTCTCAGGTAGAAAGGCGTATTTTCAAGTAGGAGGTCTCCACTCGCGTGACTTCCCCCTCGGCAACAAGGGCACCCCGCAGGGATCGGTCCTGTCACCCTTTCTCTTCAACGTTGCAATGTTGAAACTTCCACACCAATTAGCGCAGATCCCGCAACTCCACCACAGCCTCTACGCTGACGATATCACCTTGTGGACCGCCGAGGGCAGTGATGCCGAAATCGAAGAGAGACTCCAGCGTGCCATCGATATCGTGGGGAACTATGTAGACCCCAGGGGGTTGCGGTGCTCTCCAGCCAAATCTGAATTTCTCATATTGCGCAAAATCAGATCCCTTGCGCAACCCCCACCGGCCATCGAACTCAGTATTCGCGGAGTCCCCATTCCTCGAGTACCCAAAATTAAAATCTTGGGCCTAATTCTACAAGAACACGGCTTCAATGGTGACGTAATTCAGAAGCTTCAGGGAACCTCGCAGCAAATTATGCGACTCATTCGCCGCATTAGTAACCGCCACTCGGGCTTGAGGGAAAACAATACTCTCCGTTTAGTACAAGCCTTTGTGATCAGCCACATCGCTTACGTATGCCCTTACCTACATCTCAAGTCAGCTGAAAAAGAGAAAGTGGAAGCCATAATCAGAAAATGCATCAAACAGGCAGTTGGGCTACCCATGCACACAGCGACTGAGAAAGTCTTAGGTCTCGGTCTTCATAACACCCTAAGTGAGATTATTGAAGCGGTAACCGTCTCGCAGTACGAACGACTAACGGCCACAGCAACTGGCAGACACATTCTGTCCACACTCGGCATAACATACGAACGACAAGGCGGACCAACAACTGACCTTCTCAAACATATACGCCAGCTTCTGGTCATTCCTCCACTACCTCGGAACATGCACCCCGATTTCCACGCTGAACGTCGTGCAGAGAGAGCCAAATCATTAGGCAAACGCTTCCTTAATGATACCTCTGTGGTATATGTTGATGCAGCAGATTCTTCGGCTGACAAGATGGTAGCTGTGGTCACCACGGAATGTGGTACAAGCCGCCGCGGTGGCTCAGCGGCTATGGTGCTCGGCTGCTGACCCGAAAGACGCGGGTTCGATCCCGGCCGCGGCGGCTAGAATTTCTTTGGAGGAGAAATTCTAGAGGCCCGTGTACTGTGCGATGTCAGTGCACGTTAAAGAACCCCAGGTGGTCGAAATTTCCGGAGCCCTTCACTACGGCGTCTCTCATAGCCTTAGTCGCTTTGGGACGTTAAACCCCATAAACCAAACCAAACCAATGTGGTACATTCATAACTGGGGGCACTATACGCACTCAGCACACACATGTTGGAGAAGAAACAGCCATTGCTCTAGCCATTGCGGGATCCTCGGCAGAAACCATTGTCAGCGACTCAAAATTCGCAATACGTAACTACACGTTTGGAAGAATCTCTCCACAGACAGCACGGATTCTGCTAAATTATCAGCCCACGCGGCGCATTCGCCTAATCTGGACGCCTGCTCATGCCTCCCTTGCTGGTAAAGAGGCGGCTCATAACCTAGCTCGAGAACTATCCCGCCGAGCTGGGTCGTGCAGTCCACCCGCCCTATACTCCGGCAAGGACAGGTTGTTTTCTTACAGAGAAATCATGCAGCACTACAGGCTTGCAAGACTCAGATTTCCCCCAGCAGATAAAACGCTTTCCAAGCAACAGGCCAAAGCCTGGCGTAAACTTCAAACTAAAACCTATCCAAATCCCCAATTGTGTAGCTTCTATTCGGATGGACTCTACTAAGACAAATGCAAAAATTGTGATGCCAAAGCCGATCTAAATCATATGATCTGGAACTGCCCGCAGTCCCTACCCGCGAGTCGCTTCATTACTGACTCTGATCATTGGGAGGCTCTATTGCTCAGCCCCGACCCGGGGACACAGATCAAGCTCCTCCAGCTGGCTGAAGACGCCGCCGCTGCCCAAGGGATAGCGGCCGCCGTTTAAGCGGGAGGCGACTTCGGGTCGCTCCTCTATATCCGCTGGAAATAAAGTTCCACCACCACTACCACCCATAAGGGTGCAGTGGTAGTTCTTTCTTGATGGTTCTCTGCAGGACATCCCAGAAAAGTATGGCGTCCCAGCAGTCTAGGAAAACATGTTCAATTGTCTCCGGCTGCTTACATAACAGGCAATTTGTTGTCCATGGCTCGATGGTTTGGAATGAACAAAGGCGCGTCTAGTGAATACAGTGTCTTCGTTCACTCCCATCTTCCTCCCTTCCCGTTACAGCGAGGTTTAGGTGTCCACCGAGATATGAGAGACAGATACATTTCCTTTCCTCAAAAAACAATTTACCGACGAGCAAGGCGTAGAACCTTTCCTCAAAAAGCGTTGCATTCAAAGGGCAACGCATCGCGCCGAACGGGTGGTGGCGTTCCGTGGACCGCCTGGCAGCGGTACAACACGCTGTCGCGTTCCACTCCTAAAGGCGAAGCTGAAGCGTCATTAATTGCCAGTTAATTAATGCACCAGAAGAATGTGAAGTGAACAATCGCGTAGCAGAATGCAGCACTCAGGCTTTCGCCTTTCACCACTTTAGCTGCTAAAGTTCCTCGTAATTTTTTGCGATAGTTTATGATCATTTCAGGAAAATGAAAAGGATGAAAAAGTAGGCTGACGTGAAAAGGTATGTTTAATTGCATGAACTGAGCCTACAAATAAAAGCAGTGTCAAACGTCCTGCGATGGCTAACTTCCGCTTCCCATTATAGAGCCATGGGAACGTACGTCAATCTTTTCGTGAATAAACCGACACACTTCATCTTTTCGTTTTATATTTTAATATATGTGGTGTGTAGAGAGCATGGGCGAAGAAAATGCCGAAAGGATGGGGGAGGGGGATGCTGTGCTGAGAAGATTTCGGGGGGTGTTCTGACACTAAAACAGCCCCCTTGGCTATGCCCCTGCTGGAGGGGGGGGGGGGGGGGCGATCACCTTAGCTCGAGCGTTAACCAACCGAGCGGGGCAAATGGAATCGTCCGATCAATCCCCGCCCTTTACCTTCGTGGCCCTGCCATCCAATTACGGCGAATGCCTCGAGATCCAGCGGCTTAACCACAAGATTTATCCTCCCCCTCACAAAAAGATCAGTACTGAAGACGCAGTAGCTGTCAGACTTATTCAAACACATCCCAAACCTACAAAGATGCAGCATATAACATATCGTGGCATCTGCCCCTTGTGCGCCGACAAACGTCCGACACTCTTAACAATTAAAGACGCTTACCATGTCATTTGAGCGCTGGGAGGTACAGCTGTCCGGCGACACCCTGGCGGCACAAATCTCATTGGTATAAACAAATGTTTCTCTTTTCTTCCTTCTAGTCATCTTCATTACGAGCACGTCCAAGAGCGATGGCATTTCTCATCCTGACGACCGCCAGGGTGACAAGGCGGTCCTAGTTTGAGACGTGAATGTTTAAGATTCATTATAGCTTCTCTGATGAGGGATGTAAGTTTCTGATGAGCTATCATAAAAGTTTTTATTCAACATATTTTTGGCGAATGATGAGTCAATAAACCAAATATGGAAGACTAAATGCCCTTGCTGCTATCGCCGACGCCCTCTTTGGTTTACTCTGTGGGCACAAGTTCACCTGATGCAGAGCACGCCAGCGTGTTGGCCTGTCGTCCAAAACTCTGTTAATGTCGGCAGTCACAGCCACGTGACATCTGGAGAAGTTGCTGAACTGCCGGGCTCTGATACCGACGAACACGAAGCCTGGTGCACAGCCATTGCTGGTTTTTGCCCAGCACCGTGAACCTCCCACCTTCATGTCCTGCCCCATTAAGACGCAAAGGAACAGCTCGAGGTGTTGGACCGTGTGGCTGCGATGAAGTCATGAAACAATAATACGACGATAAGAAACGTTGTCCTCACATGAGATTGTTCCGTTGAGACGTCCGAACAGAAAATGGGAGCAGGGTTCACTGCTTTATTGACGCATGGCCGAACAGGACAGGAACGATGAAAGAATACCAAGTGACTCGTGAACAATAGTTCACTCCGGCTTCTCAAGCCAAAAGCTGAAGAGAACACAGAGCGCGCATGCGTACGGACGTACAGACCCGATTGCAGTGGTAAGGCTATGCGCAGACACAGCACAGCTTAACCAACCCGAAAATCCGGAGGACGCATGCTCCTAGTGCGTAAGGGCGGAGTTGTTGGGCGTTTGCTATGAGGAGAGAACAAGAGTAGAGGGGAAAATATGTTCTTCAAAATATTAAAATGCGATGCTGGGCAGCATCCTAAGAAAAATGCCTTTTCCTGCCCACCGGGAAATGTCCACTGGTTAACTCGTATTGGAGACTGCTGACATGCGTCACGGTGCCTTTTCTTGGTGATGAGCTCGTGATGGGCTGTTCGCCTTCCTCAGCCTTTTATCATACTTATTCCGCTCATGAATTACCCTGGTTTGTATACTTTCATCAACTGCTTTGTATTGCCACAAAGCTTCGTAATGTTTATTCGGTCTAGGACCTGCTAGCTAGAGCACTTTCGCACGGCAGAAACGCTCGGACCCTGACCTCCAACGTCTCACTGAGTACTTGGAAGGCAAGGTTTCTTCCAAAAAAGGTTTCTTCAGCTCCCACTACGTTCAAGCGGGGATTATCTTCATTCTGCATGCTGAATGATGTCCTCGTGAAGAACTTCGCGCCGAACAAAATCGCTTGCCTTCTGGTTGTAACTGGAAGTCTTCAGGAAGAAATTTTAATCCGTCACATGACGAGCCGACAGATAGGCATCACGGTTTTTTTCGCACCCTCTGCCACATTCAAGACAAGTATTACGGGCCCCAACTAACTGCCGCTTTCGCACCTTATGTGAAAACCTGCCGAGATTGTCAGCGACGAAAGACGCCTCCCAGCTGACCAGCAGGACCTGCTGGGCCCTTTCCCGAAGTCAGCATCTCGAGACAAGTGGGTCATCGTAGCGACCGATTACCTGACGCGCTACGCCGAGGCAAAAAAGCCTTGCCGAAAGGAATAGCAGCAGAAATCGATAAATTTTTCGTGGAATGCATTCTTCTGCGACACGGCGCCCCCGCAATGATCATCACGTACAAAGGAACGGAGTTCACTGCTGGGCACACAGTCAAAAAAGCGACCGGCCAGATAGAGACCAAAGGAATTACGAAGGGCCTCCGCAAAATTATTGTTGACATGCTCGCCAGGTACGTCGATGCTGAACACAAGACTTGGTAAATCACCCTGCTTACATCGTCTTCGCCTACAACACCGCAGTGCAGGAGACCACCCTGATGACGCCTTTTAGGCCCGTCCACGGCAGGGAAGCCCCGACAACGCTCGATGCCATGCTGCCCCTACAGTGTGTGGAAGAAGCGCGACGCCTGGGCTGCCTGACATTAAATTTCTACAAAGCACCAACGCCCGACCCCGACAATCTCTGCCGACGTCACGCGGAATACAAACCAGATGAGCTGTATAGGTGTGGACGCCCATTCACTGCATCGGACTGAGGGAAAAACTTTTGCGCCTCTACTTCGGCCCCTACAAGATTGTTCTTCCTCTTTGAGAGCTTGACAACAAAGCAACCCCCGACAGAGCGACCGCATCACAGCTGCGCCGCGCACGCCCGGAATTTGTACGCGCGCCTAAAGCCTTACTATGCGAGGTAAATGACTTCGTGTTAGTATTCTCAGTGTTTATTATTGCCTAGATTTCTTTTCACTGTAAAGCCTCGGGTCGATGCTTCTTGACGACTGGGGTAAGGCCGCAATTCCTTGCAATGTTTGTTGAACTTAGCAAAGCGCAATAAAAAGACAGGGACAAGAAGAAGAAGAAGCACGCAGGACAAACGCTTGTCAAGCGTTTGTCCTGCGTGCTTCTTCTTCTTGTCCCTGTCTTTTTATTGCGCTTTGCTAAGTTCAACATGTATTACCAACTCGCCCAACTTTCTGCATTGCTTGCAATGTTTGTTTATTCAGTGCCGCCAGCACACCGCTTTATCGCTTCATTTGTGATGCAAGCCGCGACCAGGTTTATCTCGAAAGATGCAGCCAGGCGAAACCGATTTTTTACACGCTGTATCTTGGAAGTTCTTGGGCATGGCCGAGAGCGGCGAGCATTCTGCTCGGCGACCACCTATTATGCTTGTTCACGCCGCCGCTGCCGCCGAGTCAGTCGGTTCTAGAGCGGTAGTTGTACCAGATGCAAAAGTCGATCTCCGTGTCGGTGCGATCCTTGTCCTTGACAGACCTTGGAAAGCAAGCATTGCAACAGCATCACTTTATGTCAAACTATAAAAGGAGGGTGTCTGGCTACCACGATTCACCATGGTGGCCACGTCCACCAAAGTGGTATGGCCATTGAGCTTGACCTTGTTTTAAAGCGTTAGGTCTACTAGACGCAAAAGTCGATCTTCGTGTCGATGCGAACGTTGGCCTTGACACACCGCTTAGCAACAGCCTGAAGGTGCACGTAAGATGTCCAACCATAGTTTACCTTGCCCTACACGATGGCGACCACAAAGTATGACCCGGGTCAGTTCGAAATTTTATCGCGCGCCACCCCCGTAATTTGAAATTCGCCGATTTCATAGCTTAGCGTACCTGACACGATGGCGGCATCGAAATTTGGCCCGGGCTATCACCAACTTTGACGATTTGGGAATGCTTTCGCACAATAATAGGCTTTAGCCTAGTTAAAACGCTATGCTGTCTCATTTCTACCAAAGGTACACCTTGGCTTAGCTTGCCTTGCTAAGCCACTCAGGTCAAGAACTGCAAAGCATGATCAATCAGTTAGACAGGCAGAGCAGAACGGTGGGGCTAAGAATTAACATGCAGAAAACCAAAGTAAAGTTCAACAGCCTAGCAAGGGAACAGCAGCTCGCAATTGGTAGCGAGGTGCTGGAAGTAGTAAGAGAATATGTCTACTTAGGACAGATAGTGACCGCAGATCCGGATCATGAGATGGAAATAACTAGAAGAATAAGAATGGGGTGGAGCGCATATGGCAGGTTCTCTCAGATCATGAATGGTAGCTAACCAATATCCCTGAAGAGAAAAGTATACAACAGCTGTATCCTACCGGTACTCTACTCTGGGGCAGAAACGTGGAGGCTAACAAAGAGGGTTCAGCTTAAGTTAACAACAACGCAGCGAGCTATGGAAAGGAAACTTATAGGTGTAAGGTTAAGAGATCGGAAGAGGGCGGAGTGGGTGAGGGAACAAACGCGGGGTAATGACATCCTAGTTGAAATCAAGAGGAAGAAATGGGCTTGGGCAGGGCATGTAATGCGAAGGCAAGATAACCGCTGGTCCTTAAGGGTAACGGAGTGGATTCCAAGAGAAAGCAAACGTAGCAGGGGACGGCAGAAAGTTAGGTGGGCGGATGAGATTAAGAAGTTTGCGGGGATACAGTGCGGCAACTGACAAAGGGCAGAGTTAATTGGAGAGACACGGGAGAGGCCTTTGCCCTGCAGTGGGTGTAGTCAGGCTGATGTTGATGATGACACCTTGGTGCCTCATGTCCACTTGCTGGTTTGTCCTTTGACCCTTTAGATTTGACTTTGGCCTTGGCCATCTATATTTCACCTGAAATGAGTTTCGTCGAGATGGCGCCATGTCACATGACGTCAATGTATGGCGCGTATATAAACGCCCCGTAGCCACGATTGCTTCGTTAACCATGAAAGAAGAGTCGGGACCGTCTGGCTAGCCATGCCAGAGCTATCGCTCGATCTTTTCTTGCGGACGGAGATCTGCCCAAAGAGTAGTTTCTTTTAGAAGCATAGTGTTGAAGAAGCGTAGCTTGTCGGGCCAGTTGGTGCTTGGTAAGTAGAAAACCAGCGTAAAGGACGCGTTCCCAAGGAGGAGAAGTACACAGGACAGCGCTTTTCCAGCGTTGTCCTGTGTAGAAAGAATGTCGTACGCCAAAAAAGGACGAAACAGGAAGGAAAAAACACAGAACAGGAAAGAGGCGCAACTTCCAACTTTAATAACAGGAAAGGAAACCAGGCGCTCTTTTATAGCCGCTGAGCTGCATGAGGGTGCGTGAACTAAAAAACAAATGCGGTGGTGGACGAGTGATAACAACACTACAACACAGCACAACAAGTCATAGGGAGGTCGCTATTACAAAAGGCATGTTGATAACTCATGCGAGCGTGAATGATAGCACAGGTTGAACGATTATGAATAAGGATAAGAACTACCTCTAAGATATTAACAATCATGAAACCGATTGAAGGAAGCAGGCGGACTTTGCAAAGGGCATCTAAACGAAACCGTCCAAAAAAGCTAGTTCACTTCTGGTGAGGAGAACAGAAGGCGTGCTAACGCAGTTGTCTTTTCTTTGATCAATATAAAAAGCCTCAATGACTTCTCTTTCGATTTTTTCTTTTGCCCTGGCTAGAAACCTGGTCTCTTGAAATTTCGGAAAACAATCTTTACACCTGCTACAATGTAAAGCTAGATTGCTTCCCGTCTTGCTTTTTAGGGTCACATTGTGCTGTCGAGCACGCTCATTGAAGCACTGTTCCGTTTGCCCCACATATACTTTGCCACACGTCAAAGGGATCTCGTATACCACATTAGTGGTACATTTTGTGAACACTGTTTGATGTTTAACAGTGCAGGCCTTTTTGACCCGCTTTCCTGACACCATCGGACATATGCTTGCCAGTTTGCAGGGGGCTGAAAAAACCAGCCGCACTCCATGCCTGGAAGCCACTTTTTTTCAAATTGTGCGATAACCCATGCAGGTAAGGTATGACCTGCACAGGTTTGTTTCCAAATTCCCGCTTGTAGTCCGGCTTCTTCATTTTTTGAAGGAGGCTTTCAGACACACTGGTGACCAGTTGCAATGGGTAACCTGCTGACATAACTCTTCTGATCTGATACTGGAAGCTTTCACTGATTTTGTGTGGACAAGATTTTTCTAGGGCCGACCTAATGCAAAGAGAAACTATTCCTCGTTTTACTAATTTAGAGTGGGCGCTATCGTAGGCTAACAGAGACTTCTTTGAGCGAGGTTGATACATCCAACAGACGTGGTTGTTGGTAAAGGAAATCTGTAAATCCAAGAACTGTATACAATCATGATCTGCCTTTTCATGCGTGAACTTCAGGGACGTTGACTTCGAGTTAAATGCGGTCAGTACGTTTTCGATATGCGAATCTGATTCACACTGGGCCGGCACATCAAGCAGAACAAGATAATCGTCAACGTATCTAAAAATGCATGAGACAGCTGTGCCGCAAAAACTGGATTCAAGTCGTCGACAGCACAATGTGACCCTAAAAAGCAAGACGGGAAGCAATCTAGCTTTACATTGTAGCAGGTGTAAAGATTGTTTTCCGAAATTTCAAGAGACCAGGTTTCTAGCCAGGGCAAAAGAAAAAATCGAAAGAGAAGTCATTGAGGCTTTTTATATTGATCAAAGAAAAGACAACTGCGTTAGCACGCCTTCTGTTCTCCTCACCAGAAGTGAACTAGCTTTTTTGGACGGTTTCGTTTAGATGCCCTTTGCAAAGTCCGCCTGCTTCCTTCAATCGGTTTCATGATTGTTAATATCTTAGAGGTAGTTCTTATCCTTATTCATAATCGTTCAACCTGTGCTATCATTCACGCTCGCATGAGTTATCAACATGCCTTTTGTAATAGCGACCTCCCTATGACTTGTTGTGCTGTGTTGTAGTGTTGTTATCACTCGTCCACCACCGCATTTGTTTTTTAGTTCACGCACCCTCATGCAGCTCAGCGGCTATAAAAGAGCGCCTGGTTTCCTTTCCTGTTATTAAAGTTGGAAGTTGCGCCTCTTTCCTGTTCTGTGTTTTTTCCTTCCTGTTTCGTCCTTTTTTGGCGTACGACATTCTTTCAAGACAATGTACCAACTAACCCGACAAAAAGTTCTACTACTGTCCTGTGTACTTCTCCTCCTTGCGAACGCGTCCTTTACGCTGGTTTTGTACTTACTTTTAGAAGCACTTTTCGCTGCCTTTCTGAGCGCCGGACTTCCGTCACCATTGCGTGACAGTTTGCTTTGTGTGTCGTTGCAAGCGATGTTGACTAGTACGGCTGCTGGAGAGGCTTGTCGAGCATTTGCTATAAACTTTTCTTTCGCCGCCACGGGTTTTGTGTGAAAAAAGAAAACATTCATTCATTCATTCATTCATTCATTCATTATCATAGCGTGCCGTGTCGCACCTTGCCGCACCATACTCGGTTTTCTGCTTTCGTAGCAAAATACATCCGCCCTCCAATGATTGGAGAACCGGCAACTGGTGGCATTTAATTCGCAATATATGATGTGCACGCATGGGGTTGGAAGTGAAAGAACCGGCCTCGTACCAAACTCACTGCGTGTCCCCACCGCAGCCGACCAAGCCGACGCGAAGAAAGCGATGCGGCGGCGCCACTTCGAACGCTGTGCGGCCCATGCCTCGTGCCTCTGGTTCCGACATATGGCGCAGACCACACACCTCGTGACCGTTCTGCTGCCTTTTGTCGAGTGAGTAACCTCTGCCGGCCTGCGATTTGCTTGACGACTGGTGTGTCCTGGTTTGCAAAAACATCATGCTCGGTGGGCCTCTTGCGCTGCTGCTTCGCCTGAGTTTCCCATTATAAACGCAACTCATTTGTTTCCAAAGACCTATTAAATATTACATCGAGTAAGCTGGCTACGCTTGTTGTGTAGGCCTTTAAAGGAGAGCATGGAATAAAATCCCGACCAGAGGCTGAGTTTTGCTTTGAACCAGTGTGCAATTTAACCACTCGTTCATAGTTTACGAAGATATAAGACATCGCAGGTACAGTCCAGCGGATTTTGGTTGATTAAAGGTGTGGGAGCAGAAAAAACGGAATGAAAGGAACTATTGAACCAGTTAACGTCTTCAGCATCGTCAGTAATGTAACCTAAATCAGATTGTTCTGCTAGTAACGGCGGGATGAAACATTCATCTTTGCCTCTCGTCTTAACGAATTTCCAAAGCTCTTTTGGACTTCTTTTTTAATTTTTTGCCCAAGCGAGGCGTTAAACTTAAGCTTGGCGTCTTTTATTTTCATCTTTATTTCCTGCCAAAGTTCCCCTAAACTCTTCAATATTTGATCGGTTCTCAGTCCTAGATATGTAGTATATAGAGACAAGATCATCTACTGGCAATTAATTGTTTAGTTTTTTTTTGCGAAACCATGACTCTGATCGTCTTCTACTACTCGAGGTTATTTTAGAGGGTATGCGCAGGTCTATATGTGGCAGAAGTGTCTCTTTGAAGAAGCTCCGAAGGTCACCAACACTATATGCGAAGCATTCCCATGAATGAAGTTAGTAAAGTAAGCATACTGGTTTCTGCGATATGAGGGAATACTTTCCCTTCTCAAACAGATAAGACTTTCCAAGGTAGATTTAGAGTGGTAGCGCTGCTTGTATAGCAGCCCACAGGTTTAAAACATGGCGGCTTATGGTGCGGAGCCAGCGCCGTCTTCGAAGGAGGAGGCGGATTAAACAATGACATCCTAACTAAAAAGCGAAATAGAATTCCCTGGCGTCATGATCACGTGTTATTTGGCGGTAAAAATAAATCTTCAAATGCCTCGAAGCTCCCTGCGACACGCGAGACAAGGACGAAGATAGAAGACGAGACGGGTTCCGACTACAAACGCCATTTTTCGGTAGCCAGTACTCGTTGTGCCTTTGTCCTTTGCCCTCGCCTCGCGTGTCACGCTGAATTGCAAGGTGTTAAGGTACCATGGTACGCTAACAGGACCAACTATTTGTCTAAATTCCCAAGAGTTGAATTTCAGTATATTTATAGCTTCTGGGAGCTGTTTTTCTGCGCCCATGTGTGAGAGCTATGCGTTTCAACAGAACTTTGTTCACGGAGTTTTGCGCCCTTAAAGAAACAACGTGCAATTTTTGATAAAAGTCGTTTGACTGTTGAAAACTACTACAGGAACTCAGACTTTGGATAGTGACGCAATAAGAAATGGCTGGACTAACCCAAAAGACAAGTTGCATGTACAGAGAATGAGCTAGCCGCCTTCTGTGCATAAATTGCTCAAGAGTGCGGTATGTAGCGATGCACTTCCGCAATGAAACTATGGCCGCCTTTGAGAACATATGGAGGAGAATGAAAACCTACGCAGACCAGATGAAACACGCAATCACGCGCTCTTAGAATGAGGAAGCAAGAGGAGGTAGGGAAAATGAGCAAATACTAATAGTGACCTTGCAGTCGCAGTAAACGCTAAGGGAACCACATGCTCCAGGAGACTACCATGGAAGATTTCAATAAAACAAACAACCTCATTACAGACTGCTCTGTGCCTAAGACACTAGTGAATATAACACCTGAGCATCCGTGATTCTATAAATGGCCATGGCATGTGACGTACAACACTATCCTCTCAGATCTGTGATAATAAAGAAATATAAAAGGGCAGCATCCCATCAACATAACATGTATAAAATTCAATGTGCAAACCCTTTTCAGCTGCCATTTTCAGTGCTTTTCAGTGTTCAGTGACATGTGTACCGTTTGTTGCTGGTCTAGTTGGGTATGCATGTTTCGCTTGAAGAAATGAGGCGCTACAAAGCATACGAGACGAGACAGGATGTTGATACAGGCAGACAACTCAATACGATGCGGTACAGGTGCATCCTCGTCCTGTCTCGTCTCGCGTGTTCTGTAGGGCCTCATTTCTTGATTTGTGCACCGTAAACGTTCAACGCAGCATTCTCTTTGTATTTGCAAAGGAGGGGCTGATAAATTTATTGCATTATCAAGCTGAATTTTCCTAATTTTATAAGGCTATAAAAATCTATTCGTCAAATCACTAGCAGCGAATAAACCTGTACGGGAGTAAAAAGGGAGTAGGCTGTCCTCTAGCGCACTCCCTTTTCGTAGAAGGGTGTGCGCTAGAGGACAGCTTTACACCCTTTTTTACTCCTTCCTGTTCGGAGTGTAGCGTTTCTTCACCACGAAAGAACAATTACTCAGTTCGACTGCACATGGGAAGAAATTAAAAGAATTCACTAAAGAACATGCGTTTTCGTACACATTACCAAGCTGTCATCAGGAAGACACGTGTGACATCTCTCACACAGACTTTATAAGAGACCTTTGCCTGGTATATGCTCTCAGTAGAAACGGCATGCGATAGTACCCAAGCGACGCTTTCACTGAGACGTCCGTCATAGCCTGATCCGCTTTGGGACGTTAAACCCCAATAAACCACCAACGTTCCTACGGAGCAAGTTTTTCCTTGCTTGGTATATACTTCAGTGGATAAGTAAGGTCATGGGGGGTGAAGGGGGAGAGGTGTTGAACAGGACAGCGACGGACCCTCGGGCCACTCTAGATGACCAGGCACTGTTGGGCCGCAATGACCTTCAAGGCCCAGGCCACAATACCAAGCTGTAGCTCCACCTGTGAGCTGTGCAGAGCAGCCTCTCGTCGCTCTTGTGATTACGTCCCTTGAAAAGAAGGTTTCGGTTTGTTTGGGCAAGTTTGATAGGCGAGTTTAAAATCCGCTCTGGTGCTTGGGCATAAGTGACAGGCTGGAGATTTTTATGGCGAAAGCCTTTAATGCCCATCGTTGTCGACAGAAATCTGTCAGCAGAAGTGTCACGCTTTCTCTAGCTAGACCAGAAAAAAATATTTGTGCACGATGGAATTCGAACCACCATTCTTCCATTCCGCAGCCGAGCGTGCTAATGGCTATGGTACTTCCTGCCAACGCAAATTACGCGACCACATAGCCAAACTCACAGAGCAGGCTGCAGCGTATGTTGCTGAACTCTCAGATTCAAATTATATAGCACGCTGCGGCGCCGCAGCTCATCAGATGAGCTCGAAGGGGACGTGGCGTCTCTTTCGCAGTCTAATCGACCCCTCCCAAACGAGAGGGGAGACGCAAAAGCAGCTCCGGCGGGCTCTGCAAGGTTATCATGGTACGACGGCGCAACTTGCGGACACTCTGTGCGACAGATATCTCTGTCGTACGGAGGACCCGCCTGGGCCTGAGTACATGTACCCTGGCAGGCCTAATGAAACACTTGATGCTCCTTTTGAGTAGCACGGCCTTAAGGCGGCCTTAGCAAAAATGCGCCGGGGTACGGCTCCGGGACGGGATCACATAACAGTGAACCTGTTGGCGAACCTACCGGACTCAGCCTACCTCCGTTTATTAGAATACATCAACCAGATATGGGGCGGGCGTCCACTACCTCCTGAGTGGAAAACGTCACTTGGGACGTTTATCCCTAAAACAAATAAGGCCGTGAATACGGACAACCTGAGGCCCATATCACTGACCTCATGTGCGGGCAAGCTTGTGGAGACGATGGTACGGGATCGCCTCTCTCCATACCTGGAGAGTAAGGGCTTCTTTGCAGTCACCAGGTTCGGGCTTCGCCCCCACATGTCTGCACAGGATGTCCTTCTCCAGCTGCACAGGGATGTAATACGACCCACAACTATGCAACACAATGACAAAGCCATCCTCGCCCTTGATCTGAAGGGCGCTTTCAACAATGTTAAACACGGAAGCATCCTGGCCAACTTGAGTTCTACCGATTGTGGGGCTAGGGCCTACGCGTATGTAAGAGATTTCTTGACTAATCACCAGGCCTTTCTTCGGATTGAGGGCGAGGAATACGGCCCTTACATGATGGGAACACGGGGTACCCCTCAGGGAGCAGTGTTATCACCGCTCCTGTTCAACATAGCTATGATGCGCCTCCCAAGCCAACTGGCTCGAGTGGACGCATTCAACACGCGTTATATGCAAATGACATTACAATTTGGACCACTGAGGGGAGCCTTGGGGACATGGAGGACCGCCTTCAGCAGGCCGCTTCCATAGTCGATGCGTATGCTACTGATGTGCTCCAGCGAAATCAGAGCTTCTGCATGTCAGAGCGAACCCAAACGATAGAACAGCAATTCACATCACTCTGTCAGCAGGTCCTATTAGAGAGGTGGAGGAGCTCTGTATTCTGGGCCTTTTCATTCACCACAGACTCAGACCGGACTCCACCATTGTGAAACTCAAGAGAGTAGGCGAACAGGTAAGGACGCATGATCCGCCTTTCCAACAAGCGGGGCGGTCTGCGGGGCAGGGACAGGGTTGTGTGTTTTTTGTTTTGCTTGTTATCTTTCTTTTTCTGGGTATATATTTCGCTCTTGGCGAATTAAACTTGAGTTGCTACCCTGCGCGTTGTGTGTCGTTTTCTACCTTCGTCCCGTGTTCTGCGTTTGTTTACCTTTCTTCGAATGTTTAGGGGAGGTGACTGCGGAAAAACTGTTTTTTTCGGAGCAGTCACGTAATCCGGTCACCTGAAATGGGTCAAAGTATGAGGGGCCGTGCATGCTCCATCCGCTGGCAAGAATGCCGCGTGACTGGGTCACGAGGTAGGGGGGAAATGAACTTTGTTCAGAGAACACGCGTCAGCTAATATTTTGATCGCGATAGTACCTTCAACATCTCCTACACATGCAATATCATGCACCGAAACTTATCACCTTTCACGATCTTACTACACATGCAGTGCCCCTATTTAGTAGTATTGTTAGTAGTTGTAGTAGTAGTAGTAGTAGTGGTTGTAGTTGTAGTAGTAGTAGTAGTAGTAGTAGTAGTAGTAGTAGTAGTAGTAGTAGTAGTAGTAGTAGCAGTAGTAGTAGTAGCAGTAGTAGTAGTAGTAGTAGTAGTAGTAGGAGGAGGAAGAGGAGGAGGAGGAGTTGTAGTAGTAGTAGTAGTAGTAGTAGAACATTTATTTTGGAAGAGAAGAGTTAGGACATAGGGGGTCGAGGAGAGATATATTTGGAGCTTGAGTGGCCGTGGTCTTCCCTATTCCAGGATCCCATTGGTGTTCGGCGCCGCCTTGGCACTCGTCACCAGCATAAGCTGTCTGCTCGAGACGGAGTCACTCAGGAGGGCCTCCCACTGCTCTAGACTAGGCCTAGTTATTTGGGCAGTGAAGGGCTTTTTTCACAGCCCACCACTATTTACTGATTTGTGTACAGTGACATTACGTTATCTCTTATGGCACCATCATCATCAGCCTGACTACACCCACTGCAGGGCAAAGGCCTCTCCCCTGTCTCTCCAATTAACCCTGTCCTTTGCCAGCTGCAGCCACCGTATCCCCGCAAACTTCTTAATCTCATCGGCCAAAACCTGCCTTTCTGCCGCCCCCTCTGCGCTTGCCGTCTCTCGGAATCCACTCCATTACTGTCCACTCCGCTAGGGGCTTGGGCGACTTAATTCGTCGACAGTTAATTGGAGGTCATGCTCTCCCGGGGAGAATGAAGTGGCGAGCGGCGAACAGCTTTTAGACCTGGCGTTTTCTTATGATTTAGGGCCGATAGTAACTGAATAGACACAGCTTTGTGATACATCATCTGTTCTTGACCTAATTTTAATGATCTGATAAACCTTGCACCTGACGGTCATGTTGAAGGCGGATTATTACATCATAAAATGCCCACCGCGGTGGCTCAGTTGTTACGGCGCTCGGCTGCTGGCCCGAAAGACGCGGGTTCGATCCCGGCCGCGGCGGCCGAAGTTCGATCGAGGCGAAATTCTAGGGGCCCGTGTACTGTGCGATGTCAGTGCACGTTAAAGAACCCCTGGTGGTCGAAATTTCCGGAGCCCTTCACTACGGCGTCCCTCATAACCTGAGTCACTTTGGGACGCTAAACCTCAATTAACCAATAAACCAACATCATAAAATGCCAATAGCTACTTTCAGTATGTCTCCATCTATATTTCCGGGTGACCAAAAAGGGAAGGGCCCCGCCGCGGTGGCTCAGTGGTTACGGCGCTCGGCTGCTGACCCGAAAGACGCGGGTTCGATGCCGGCCGCGGCGGCCGAATTTCGATGAAGGCGAAATTCTAGAGGCCCGTGTGCTGTGCGATGTCAGTGCACGCTAAAGAACCCTAGGTGGTCGAAGTTTCCGGAGCCCTTCACTACGGCGTCCCTCATAGCCTGAGTTGCTTCGGGACGTTAAACCCCAATAAACCAACCAAAAAGGAAAGCTGTGAATTTGCAGTCCGAAGATGATGTTAGTGTTCTAGACTACCTTGAAAATTCCGCACCGCAGTGGTGGCCTATAGTTATTTGAGCATCCGCCTCGTATGCGGGAGGTGCGGTGTTCGATCCCCAGTGCCGCCCGGTAGCCACCGGTGATACAATGGGTACAAGTTTCCCCTGGCCTTGTGCTCGGCGTAGTCAGGGTGAAATACTTGGGAAATGGGTCTTTGACTCCCCCTTGAGCAAACGAAATACCTTCTGCCACCCTTACAAAAAAAGTTTTAGACAGTCTATAGACTTCTGTCTATAAAGTCTATTATAGGCAATACAAATGCCATAGACAGTCTATAGACAATCTATAGATTTATGGCCATACACTTTTAGTAGACTTTTGTCTATAGACGGGGCATAGACTATGAATAGACAAAAACCAATTTCTATAGGAAGTCAATAGAGTAAATAAGAAGTCTATAGACTGTCTATAGACTATTTTTATAAGGGCATGGCGCTCTTTGGCCGCAGATGCTGTTGTGCCATAAAAATTCATCACGAAAGTTCCTTTGATGAACGAATGCACTTCTATCAAACAAACGCGAGCATTGATGATTTGTGGAATTTCTTTTCCTGTTTCTTAACCCACTGCGTACAGCAATTAATTTGTAACAAGAATAAGAAGTGCGGGAAGAGAAGCCCGTGCACGAACAGAGAAAGTATATATGCGAAACGGGATATTAGGAGAAAATTGAAAGCATGTTTCCAAAATGGCAGTAATGTGATGTTTACAAAAATTTTCTTTCTGAAGTACCGGCTAAGCGTCGACAGTACGTGAATCCGTCGACTAAGCAGCGTTGTTTTCATGGTGAAATCAATACTGAAATTATATGTGAAATTATTATGTGATATGTGAAATTATGCATGCTTAAGTACGTTAAACATGCAGGCGCATTCCCACTTTTAGTTCAGCGTATATGCTAGCACAGACGCAAAAATAAACTCAGCCTGTAGTGGCACCATCTGGTTGTCAGGACGAGAACCATTGCTGTTCACAAACCGAGTCTCCTCTTAAAGGTCAAATGCATATTTTTTTTTTAAAATCGTCGATCTTAAATCGGTCGAATCAGAGAAACTTGCAAGTAAAGCGAGCGACGTCCTGTTGTGCTAACATTTGAAATGATAACATAATCGCCGATTAAAATCGCGACGGCCTTCAAGATTCTCCACGCCGCACAACGTCCAGTGGGGGGCGCATGGCAACGTCACCGAAGACATCGGTACATTTCCAACGCATAAACGCCTGCTGTGAAGGAAAAAAAAAACCACCACCAAAGGCAAAGTTCTCTGAGCGTTGTTTGGCAGCTTCCAACCAGGCACGACAAGGTCTGGCGAGACGGCAGCGGTAATTTGAAATCATACCTTCCGTGACGTCACACTGAACTTCCCCGCGCTCCTCCGGTGCTTTCAGCAGAAACATAAAATTCAACCGTCGATAACGTTGCTATTTTAAATGCCAGTGCAAAAACATTTGGCAGGCTTTAACTACAACCTATAAAAATTTGACTCCTTGAATATCACGATATTCTGAAAAGTGGTGCAGTTGCCCTTTAAGCCTAGAAGGAGCAGAATCGTCACTCTGAATAAAAAATAAAGTAAATTTATCGTACGTTTTCCTAGAGGCGAGGTGAGATGAAGCAAAAGGCGGATGCCCCATTTATGGCCAGTGAACGCACTAAAAGAAGCAGCAACAACGAGAATTCAGTCCAAAGCGAGGAGTCCGGCTTCGAAGGGCGCCGCCATGTTTGTCGCCGCGCGGCGGAAATCGGTTTGGGCCGATCGGCCTCGCCGCGCCGATTTCCGCCTCGCTCGGCGTCAAAAGCGGCCGAATCCGCTTCGCTCGCCGGATTTTTGGGCAAGAGTGAACGCGCCTTCAAGGTGCGCGACTAATTCCAGGCGGCGCTGCAGGTCTGTTCGTAGGTCTTTCCGCTCCTTAGATGACCAACCGCGTAATGCGCAGTGTGTTCGATATTGCGCGCTGTGTGCAGGCTTCTGTCCAGCTGGCACGTGATCCTGACCGCGGTGGCGGAGGGCCTTGTCCGCGGAGACTGCTCGGCATTCGAAGAGGGCTGCCTCTGACGGCTGCAGCCACTCGCTCCCTTCTTACCCTCGCTGCATTTTAGCGAAGGTGCTCCTTGAAACGTTCCCCGCCAAGTAGTTGGCACCCATGTGCGATTGAAGGTGTTCGTCGAAGAGCACACAACATAGATGTGTAGTAGCTTGCACTGAAGTCCACACGTTCGAAACATGGCGGCCTGAGGTGTGGAGCCAGCGCCCTCTTTGAAGTATGCGGTCGACTAAATATAGACTTCATAATAAAAAAAACAAGAACATGTCGTAATAACCACATGATTTTTGAAATAAATCCTCGACCGTCTGGAAATCCACCGCAACACACGAGACAAAGACAAAGCAAACAGACACGACCAGCGCAGCCCACCGACGCTATTTTCAGTAGTTAGCGCTTATGGTGTCTTCTTCCTTCGCCTTTGCCTCGTGTGTCGTGCTAAGTTCAAGGCGTTAACTACCAACAGGCGCTGCTTATCTGTCTTTATGTCCGAGAGATACAGTTACAGGTGTAGTTATAGCTCCATGTTTGAGAGCCTTACTTGAGCACCCGAGTTTGCGAGCAGTAGGTTGTGACAGAATTGTGTCGATTGAGTTTAGCTCATGCACAAGAAGAGACAACAGTTCAAATTTTTAACCAGTCATAATTTATCAGAATAAGAAAGGGGTGGAGCGCATATGGCAGGTCCTCTCAGATCATGAATGGTAGCTTACCTTGTATCCCTCAAGAGAAAAGTATACAACAGCTGCATCCTACCGGTACTCACCTATGGGGCAGAAACGTGGAGGCTAACAAAGAGGGTTCAGCTTAAGTTAAGGACAACGCAGCGAGCTATGGAAGGGAAAATTATAGGTGCAACTTTAAGAGAACGGAAGAGGGCGGAGTGGGTGAGGGAACAAACGCGGGTTAATGACATATTAGTTGAAATCAAGAGGAAGAAATGGGCTTGGGCAGGGCATGTGATGCGAAGGCAAGATAACCGCTGGTGCTTAAGGGTAACGGAGTGGATTTCAAGGGAAAGGAAGCGTTGCAGGGGGCGGCACAAAGTTAGGTGGGTGGATGAGATTAAGAAGTTTGCGGGGATAGAGTGGCGGCAACTGACAAAGAACAGGGTTAATTGGAGAGACATGGGAGAGGCCTTTGCCCTGCAGTGGGTGTAGTCAGGCTGATGATGATGATGATGAATTTATCAGTTGAAAACTTCAGGAATCACGACTCTGAATAGTGACAGAATTAGTGGTTCTTTGGACAAGAGGTTACTGAACTAACCTACGAGACTTTGCACCAGCAGAAAACGAGCTAGTTACGTGCTGTGCACAAATGGCTTAAGGGTACTGTTAATTGCTCTCTACTTTCCAGGTGTAATTATCGCTGTCTTTTACAACACAAGAAAGGGAGACATTTACTTCACCACAATGAGAAGCCACGCAGAAGAAATGAAACAAAATCAAGCGTTCACAGAATGAGAATGCACGGGAATGCCCGGGCGAATGAATAGAGAGGTAGTAGTCACAGGAAACGTTCGAGCAGGCATTTGCTCCAGGGGAGGGGGGGGTACGTGTTGCAGTTAAACAACTGACCTCATTAATGACTGCTCTGTGCCTAACGCACAGATACTAACCGCATCTGAGCATGCCATGTTTTTCAAAAAATATTTTGCAAAGACCATGACATGTCACATACAGCACTCTTTTCTGATCTTTTGATAGACAATATCATGTCATATTAAGGTCTACAAAACTCAATGTGCACGATGCACCCTTCAGTCGCAGTTTTTAGTACTCAATAACATCTACCACAATAACAATCTCAATAACATCTAAGCATCTGTATACATAAACAACTGCCAAGTGCACGCTGATATGTTGTTTCTTCACCACGAACACAAATAGCGGTCATGCACTATTTCACTCAACAGAGTCAACACAGAGCATAATCATTCAGTCCTCTGCAGGTGCTAGGAAATTAATGGAATTCACTATGGAACATGCTCTTTCGTACATACTGCAACTCGATATTCCGAAAGTCATATCTGACACGTCTGACACAGAGTTTATAAGACACCTTTCAAGCTGGTATCGGTACTCAGTGGCAATGACATGCGACTGTAACACCCTACCGTTGCCGTGTAATACCAGCACAACAGTTCTCACTGACAATTTCCTATGCAGCACTAGTTCTTCGCGGGCTGTGCGCTCTCTTCATATCAAACTAGACACGCCGGCCAAGGCCGGCAGCAATCGGAAAGCAAGTCGCAAAAAAAGTTAAGGTGGATCGCCTAAGCGCCGCTGCCTGCTGGTGGGAAGAACACGAACATCAATATTTTTTTGAGTAAAAAATTTTTGTATTTTGTAACCAACTGTACGAAACTAAGGCATTTTAAAAAGTTGTTACTAAAATTGTGCTTTGAATGTCTATAATTTAAAAAAATATTGTCACAATCATCATCAGCCTCACTACGCCCACCGCAGGGCAAAGGCCTCTCTTATACCCCTCATATTAACCCTCTCCTTTGCAAACTGTGGCCACCGTATCACTGCAAACTTATAAATCTCAATATATCGACATACCTAACTGCCCACCGCCCCCTGATACGCTTGCCTTCTCTCAGAACCCACTCCTTTAGCCTTAAGGGCAAGCGGTTGTATTGCCTTCGCGTTACACCCTAATAAAAATAGATGTCGAGTTTCTTTTGAACATGTATGGGGAGCCTAATGATTCAAAAGGGTCTCTGTAGGAACTCGCTGCGTATCGAGCCAGCTCATTAAGTAGTCTATTTACTCTTTAGCGAGACCAAACTATGGACTTTTGGTTTGTATGTAGTCAACAAGGATTCTTTAGAATTGGCTCTATAAGAGTCCATAATGAGCCAGATTTTATAGAACTTCTTTCAATGCTTCACGGTATGAACTCGCTCCGTTCGCAGTCAAAATAAATTCAATAGAATTTCCTCCGTAAAACTTCAAAATGAGTCGAATTTTTGTTTTGTTTTGTTTTGCGCTTTTGCTATATGAACTTACTCCGTTCGCAGTCAAAACAAATTCAAAAGAATTGCCGCCGTAAGACTTCAAAGTGAGTCGAATATTATAGAGCTTGTGTTGTGCCTTCGCTGTATGAACTTGCTTTCTTAGCAGTAAAAACAACTTCTATAGAAATGGGTTGGTATGACTTCATAATGAGTCGAATTTTATAGAGCTCGTCTTGGGCCTTCGCTAAATGAATACGCTCCGTTCGCAGTCAAAACAGAATCTATTGAATTCTCTCGGTGAGACTTCTTAATGAGCCATATTTTATAGAGACTGTTCACTGTTTTCACTATATCTATTCGCTCTGTTCGCAGTAAAAGGCGGTAAAATTTTAAATCAAACTTAACATAAGCATGGTAGAACAAATTCAACGCAAGCATATAGCATTACATTTTCAAAAGGCACCGCTGAATCAACGACGATCACGAGAAAAAAAATTGGCAGAACTGAACGGCAATATATCTTGAGTAAAAAAACACCTCAGTGCCATTGCGATCCCTTGAAATCTACGAAAACGGGATCAACAAAACATACAAATATCTGTAACGAATATTTTTTCCTCGATGAACAACAAGATATGAACAGCTCTCACTACTGACTAATGAGCACAAATAGGAGTAGCCTTGTTCATCGCCGATGTTACTGCATTCGCCATTTTTCGAGTTGTTGTTGATTTGTGTCGGCACCAATTGTTTATTTTTTTGCTGTGGCGAAAAATGGGCCTTCTACCCGTAACGTCCTGTTTATTGCATAAACTCTTTGCACGCGTTCTACCATGAACAATGTTTGTCGACAAAGCACATGACGCACCGTGGGACAGTAATTCGGTGCAGTATTAGCAGAACCTTCCCAAAACTTCGTAAGCCGCCTTTCCTGCATAGCAAGAAACACTAACCACGGCGTTGCATGCGACTCGCTAAGGTCGGGAGTTGGGTGCAGCACTGAGGACTGGCAAAGCTGCGTTTCACCGTTCCGTCGCAACTTCAGCGGGCTGAGGGTGCATTTCACCTGCGATGAAATGGCTTGGCAGAGCTGCGCTTAATTCATTTATCGCCGTAACAACACAAGGCAGATGCGTGCACAAGAGGTGCGCGACACTTTACGGACAATACATTTCTTCAGTGGTGCACCCGATTTCTGCCCCACCCAAACCAAGAAAAAAAAATGACCTGAATGGTAGAAATCCCTTCCGCTGTAAGGGGAAGCTGACTTCGTGTGTTTTGCTAAAGAGCAAATCAGTAGTCGAGACTAGCAGCCGCTACAGGAAACAGGCGCATTATTAATATTATGTCCCTAACGTGTTTTTTGTCTTCGCTACTATCGCTATGCATAAATTAATATTGTTTATTTATTTATTTATTACAGATACCTGCAGCGCCCGAGGGCATTATTGCAGGGGGGGGGGGAAACACAACATCTGCTCAATATTAACGCTTTAAGCGCTTTCCAGATTTTGCAACAGACCAACTGTAAGGCCAACAAGTCAACTTCACTGTGTGGCGGAAATTCCTTTACCAAGTTGGCATGAACCCACCTTGAGGATTTGGTCATTAGGTGCAACGCTGTCTTTTCTAGTCCGAACAGACGTGTGCGCGATACATGCGGACGCCTACTGCACAGCCTGATAGTCGATCCTCGACTCAAGGACGCTGAACCAGACGTTGCCTTCTCGAGGGAGGTAGATGCGTAGAAATGCCAGAACTGCTCCTAGTTATGGCTCCTGCCGCGCAAAAATAATTTCGCACCCCAGAGTGACCAGCTCCTATGGAAACCGAAGCTTCCACCGGGAGCAGCGGCAAAAAGCAAAAAAAAAAAAATCGCGCCGAAGCCAATCCAGTTCAATCCCTAAATCGCCAGCAGCGGCGCCGTGTTCTTTTTGTTGCCGGGTTGCGTTTCGGGTGTAGTGTATTTTTTGTAGCGTAAGCTACACTACGCGGGTTGGAAGGAGTATCGTGTGCCCGCTGCACCGACCATACTGCGCATGCACAATAGCCGCGTGACGTCACGACAGGCGCATCTGCGTCGCCGGTCGGCGCATTCCAGAGGCGTGACGTCACAGTCTCGGCAGACTCACCAGAGAGCGTGCGCCCGCCGCTGTGTTTACGACTGCCGCGCGCTACTGCGCATGCGCGAAAAGGGCGAACCATGCGTATATAATGCAAGGGACATGCGGTTGATGCTGTGAGCTCTACATGGAGGTTAAAGAGAGTCGACCCGCTGCCAGTCGCCGGAGAAGACCGGGAAACATCAATTCCTCAGACCCCGAGGTTGTCGCTTGGCAGTTAGCCGCTTACGCTACGTATATCCTGGCATAGCCAGAGCTAAGCCGCTGCCATTTTTAAAGCGAAAGCTTTACTACTTGCACTTTCAAGCCTTTGCCGTGCGACGGCGGTGCACATGAAATTACCTTTCGCATGACCTCTGTGTGACGTCACGCCGAAGAGCTGGGCGACCATCTCGCACCGTCTGCTAGTAGTGGCGGTGCCACCACCGGCGGCCTTAGATTAGATTGGACTAGATTAGATTACATTAGATTAGATTGGATTAAATTAGTTTAGATTAGATTGAATTGGATTGGATTGAATTGGATTAGTTTAGATTACATTACATTACATTGGATTGGATTGTATAACCGATGCATCACCACAAGTCTAACCACAAGCACCACCACCAGCTACACTACCAGCTGAACCATGGCGTAGGTACGGATATTGCTTTCGCAATTACCGGGCTTAACCAAGCTAAGCCACAGCGAATTTTTTTTTGTTGCGCCTTGTGTGGCCTGTTCGTGCTGTGGTCCTTCGAATGTGCTACAAAATTGGTGTGCGACCTGCGCGCTTCGAGAGACCTTCTGAAGCATCTAAAGTTCTTCTGAAGATATTGGACATCGTTTTGCGTCCTGCGCCACGCCGTGACAACGCCGGCTTAAAACGTGGAAGAAAGAACGACCTTGTGTGATTAAACGCTGCTGGGTGTTGTCTGACAACGTCTTCGGAGTGCAGTCCAAGTTTGAGTTCGACGCAACGGCTTCCGCAAGTGCGCTGTTTTCACGTGACCGCGAACCAGTCACACAGTCACGGAAACCGTCTCTTCGCGTCTATAACGTCCTCTTCGCAGCGAAGAAGTTGTGATATGGAGTACAGTCGCATTTGTTATTCTCGTGATATCACTGCGCTCATTACTGCGATGAATGGGACCAACGCGCGGAAACCACTGTGTTGGAACAACGTATGCTTCTCAGTGGCAGTGCTTCCCGGCATTTAGTTTTTCTCCTTGTGTATGTGTACGTGTGTAAAGGGTATAATTCCAACCTCACCGAAACATGGTCTGCTGTTTCCACGTTACAAATGCGCACAGTACTCAGGCCGTTCAGTGCCTAGAAGTGAAATGACGATGTAGCTACAAGTGTTATGAGTTGCGCACGTCAAATGCACAAGAAATGTTGCCGATGAGTTTCGCCCCAAAAATAACCTTTGGTAATCCCCTTCCGGCGTTGTTCGCACACAGAGAGTATTACGCATTCGGTGGGCACTGGCTTTGGTTGATAGCTTTTTTTCGGGGGATTTCAAGCATACTTCGAACTGGTGCATTAATGAACCTCCACAAAGAAAAAATAGTAACACCTTTACATCTTCCAACATGTCGCTGCACTGCACTGGGAATGCTTTCATTTTTGTAATTGCCCACTTTGCATCGCAAACTGCGGATAGTGTTTTCGACCATGCTTTTAATTTATTTCGAAGGATTTTATGTGTACAGTGGTGACGTATGCAGTTTCGCCAGAGTTCTTCAAGGAGACTTGGATTTGCCTGAGAAGTGTAGTTGGAGTTTCCACTTGCACTGTAGCGTCATGCCGTAAATAAGCTTATTATTTTACATTGTGTTTTGTTATGTCTGTGGTATTGGTGCTGAATCATTTCCCTGGCTGAAATCTCACTGCTTTTCTGCAGCAACTGGAACACAGCTTTATTCATATCTCACTACCAGAGTTCTACAGATATCGTGAGTTTTAATGTAACTGAATGGAGTCCTTAAATGGATTTAATGGATTATACGGGCTAGCAGTTTAATATATTTACGTGACATTGTTAATGCACCTACTATCTTTCTGCAATTATTTCAGCAGTGTCAACCCAGCATTAGTGGAGCAGGAAAGCGAAAAGTTTACTAAATGCAGCAGAATCAGAATTCATGAAGTGCTCTCCTGCTTAACGAAGGGGGTCGTCGGCATCAGCATCTTGTCAGATGTTTCGTGAGTGCAATTGCTCTGTTTGAGGTGCCAGTCCGAGAGACTCGGATGTAGACGCCTTGTGCTGCCTGTTAGCTGCTGAGGTTGAGTGACAGCTGTTCTCACAGTTTTCACTGCACCTAATTTTCTTACTGCAACTAGTCACTTGTAAAACGCAGAATAGAGGTGAATTATTTAGTTCTCTAAAAACAAGTGATTGTGAATGTCACTGCGTTATAGTGGAAATAAATATTTTTATTCATTAGAAGAATACTGTTACAGGCTAATGTAATATTTATTCATACTCATGAAATATTCCAATCTGACAGGGGTATCAGTCAGAGCTGGACAGTGTTTACAGTTCTTTTCTGAGGGTACATTGCACTAAAATTGTACTTTCTTTATTGTGCTTTTAGTACTGTTTTGAAGCTAGTTGACCAGAGTGCTGCTGCTTTTATATAGTGATCTTAATTGATGCTTTTATTTGCATTAGTGTGAAAGCAGTTGTGTGCTAGTTGTCACTGGCTGATTTTTTTCCTTGGCCTATACGCAGACATCCGGGTGCTTCAGACTGGCAAGCATGGTGACCTGGCCGGTACCTAATAATGTACCGGCCAGGTCACATCACTGGCTTACTGCAAGTCATCAGCACATTTTATGAAAGGAAATGCTGGCATTTATGCAATTGAATTATTGTACTGGGGGATATGCACAATGAAGATCACATCTAAAAAATAGGTAGAAGTACCGATATGAACTAACAACTACCTCCTTTTGAGCAATTTTTGTTTTCAGGATAACGCACTCAATTAAAATATATTGTTGCGGGAAAGAATATATTTACAAATATTTACAAATAGAAAAGAACAGCTGCGAGCGGCACCGAGAACACAGTCCGAACTTCGTTGTCGTCTTCTACTCTTCCCACGCTCTTGGTCGTCGTCGTCGTCTACCCGCTTCAGGATCCCCGGCTGCTGAAACGCCGTCTCGGCGTTAGGGCGGCGACGTATGAGCGTCGTGATAAGGTTTAAGGCGACAGACGTGGACGATGTCGGTGGTGGCGCCAGAGGACGATGACGAGGTTTCAAGGGGAGCAATTTCATAGTTCACGTCGGTAACACGGCGCACGACACGGTAAGGGCCACGGTAGTGCGAAAGGAGCGTCTCGGAGAGACCGACGCTGCGAGAGGGCGTCCAGAGAAGGACGAGTGATCCTGGGGTAAATTCGACGGCCTGGTGACGGCGGTCGTAGGCTGACTTTTGGGAAACTTGAGAGGCTTGGAGCCTACTACGTGCTATTTGGCGCGCCAGCGTGGCCTGGGAGATGGCGTCCCGAGCGTAAGCAGTGGTGGGGGCTGAAGAAGGCGGCATGAGTGTGTCCAAAGGCAAGGTGGGATGCCTACCAAAGAAAAGCTAGAAAGGAGAATAGCCTGTTCTGTCATGAAGGGAATAGTTATATGCAAATGTCACATAAGCCAAGGCTGCGTCCCAATCTCGGTGGTCTGGCGATACGTACATGGCTAACATGTCGGTGAGCGTGCGGTTGAACCTTTCCGTAAGCCCATTGGTTTGTGGGTGGTAAGCTGTCGCGAGCTGGTGCTGCGTGTCACATGAACGAAGAATGCCGTGAACTACTCTGGATAGAAAATAACGACCGCGGTTGGTGAGCAGTTGACGAGGGGCGCCGTGGTGAAGGATGACGTCTTGCAGAAGAAAATCGGCGACATCGGTAGCGCAGCTGGACGGCAAAGCACGCGTGATGGCGTACCGAGTCGTATAATCAGTTGCGACAGCGATCCACTTGTTGCCGGAGAGGGACGTCGGAAAAGGGCCAAGAAGGTCGAGGCCAACACGGTGAAAAGGTTCCGGAGGTATGTCGATGGGTTGCAGAAGACCGGCAGGCAAAGTGGAGGGCCTTTTCCGACGTTGACACAGGTCGCAAGCGGCCACGTAACGCTTGACGGAACGATAGAGACCAGGCCAAAAGAAGCGATGCCGCAACCGAGCGTACGTGCGGGACACGCCAAGGTGACCGGCTGTCGGCAGATCGTGCAGTTCTTCAAGGACAGAAGAGCGTAGACGTTGGGGTATCACGAGCAGGAGCGGAGGGCCATCGGAGCGTAGGTTTCGGCGATACAAAATGCCATTCTGGAGCACATAAAGGTTCAGAGACGGAGATCGGTTTGCAGAACGGATGCCATCAAAGATAGGTCGTAAAGATGAGTCGTGGCGCTGTTCGTTGGCAATATCGGTAAGATCAGAGATAGCTAAGAGGCAGGGCAGGGTCTCAGCGTCCTGTAGGTCATGTGGTTCCACAGAGTATCGGGATAAACAGCCAGCGTCCTGGTGATGGCGCCCTGACTTGTACACGACGGAGTATGAGTATTCTTGGAGGCGCAATGCCCAGCGACCAAGACGACCGGTGGGATCTTTTAGTGAAGACAGCCAACAGAGAGCGTGGTGATCAGTGACAACAGCGAATGAACGGCCGAACAGGTAGGGTCTGAATTTAGCTACTGCCCAGACAAGGGCAAGACACTCGCGCTCCGTAATGGTGGAATTTTGCTCTGCGGCTGAAAGTAGGCGGCTGGCATAAGCGACGACTCGATCTTGACCCTGTTGACGTTGGGCTAGGACGGCGCCGATGCCATATCCGGAGGCGTCGGTGCGAACCTCTGTGGGAGACGACGGGTCAAAATGTGCTAAGATGGGCGGAGTGGTCAGCAAATGGACGAGGGATGAAAATGAGTTCTCTTGAGCTGGTCCCCAGGTAAAGGGGGTGTCGTTCTTCAGAAGATCGGTGAGGGGACGAGCGATGCCGGCGAAATCTTTGATAAAACGACGAAAATACGAGCACAAGCCGACAAAGCTGCGCACATCTTTCGACGACCTTGGAAGAGGAAAGTCCTTCACAGCTTGAATTTTGATGTGATCTGGGCGTACACCAGAAGCGTCAACGAGGTGTCCGAGAATAGTGAGTTGGCGACGACCGAACTTCCTTCTTCGAACTGATGGACTCCCTTCTTCGTGGCTTTAAATGGTCCACCTGCCTCTGTTACCTAGACGATGTTGTGGTTTTCTCGCCTACTTTTACCCCGCACCTCCACCAAATATGTTGTGGGAAAGAATATATTTACAAATATTTACAAATAGAAAAGAACAGCTGCGAGCGGCACCGAGAACACAGTCCGAACTTCGTTGTCGTCTTCTACTCTTCCCACGCTCTTGGTCGTCGTCGTCGTCGTCTACCCGCTTCAATATGAATTCTAAACTAAATATGTCTATACCAGCATAGTTAGAAACACAGACCTCGTATCAAGCATTTTCATATTTTAAACGCATGCTTTTAGTTCACTGTTAATATCCCAACATATTTATCCGCCTTACTATTTACTACAAAGGAATGAAACGCACATGAAATCGATTAATTTTAGAAATGTTTGCTTTTTTCCTCCTCTAAACCGCATATAGCTTTTCTTCTCATTTTTCATTTTGTTCACTTGATTGATACAGCATATCACAGCTTTCTTGAGGAGTGAATTTTGCAGCCTGCTTCAGATGATCTCTTAGATTGTTGGAAGCAAGCTGCCCATTGTGAATCCAGGCAACACTTAAACACAGCTCAGGAAAGCATATGCATACGTATAATATTAGTTGCCTGTGGACAGCAGCAGTTGAGTGAAGAAAGGGGGCTGTAACAGATGACATTCATAGCTTATGTTGCGACCTAACAAAGATTATTGAACAGCCAACTGTAAAGCATCCTATTCTGGCCGCCTTCTATTCTCTATAGTTGGACCAAGTTGTACATGTGAAACAATGTAGGAACAGACAAATGACATATATGCAATATGAGAAACCAGTCCTCTTGTTGGCTCAGTCAGGGCACAGTCCTGTCTTGTGTGTTTTCTTTTGTCCATGCTTCATAGCGCTGTGGTATTCTGTCAACAAAAAACAATGAACCAACTAGCCCAGACCAATATCCTTATTCTTCATAACAGGAAAAGCTTAGAGGATAACATATACTTCAGTTATATCTCTTAGAGTGACATGAAACTTAGTCTCACTCTCTCATAAAGATTGAGCACGGAAATGAAGAGAATACAACAGCACAAAAAGAGGTGAAATAGACTACGCTTTTGTGGTGTAACGTTTGGTTACCAACTAGCCCAGATCTTTTCACTAGTAAAAAGAACTAAACAAGTCTACTTTTCACCATTAGTTCTCAGCCTGAGTGAGGAGCAAGTTACATATCAACTTAACACTATTAGTATGCGCACCTTGCCATTTGAATGCAGTAAAACTGTTGGCATGATAAGTCTTTCTCTGGGTTAGCAAAGAATATTGGAATATATGAAATGGCCGCATGCTAGGAAACGCAAAGCACAAATCAGCTGGTAATTTCTTGCCTATCAACATTTCACGTTTGCTGTTTTAACGTTTGCTTTCTACTCCATGGTTAAGAAAATTTGACAGCGCCCATTCACCCTCAAAAAGCGACCTGGCAAACGGAGTTGTTTTGTAGCGCTAAAATTATAATAGGATTACTGTCCAATGAGAATCAGATACAGTGCTGCGGTAGTTGTGAGCACTGCGCGCAGTGCGTGCGACAGAAGCGCGCACGCTAATTTACTCGCCCCTTTTTGAATGGAGACTGAGCTTTGGACTTACGTGACTGAATGGTCATGAGCAGGGACAAATACGTTGCGTTGAAGAGACGACTGGCAATGTTCTTGCGCACAGGAGACGAAGGATCAGTGCCTGCAGCGAAAGAAAGCTTGAGAAAGTTGCTTGCACACTGCGACCCTGCGGTTGTGCGTTGCACACGAATAGGCTCCCTACGGCTACTACGCGAATGGTTGAAAACAAGGAATAGCAACAAGTAGCGGCTCGCGCACACAATCTATGATAGAGCATATTTACTGAATACACCATAATTTGATGGCAGGAAACAACCAGTATGACCAAACGAAAAGTGCACTTATGTATACGGTTGAAATTCAGCGTAAAGAATCCGTACGATGAGCAGCGCCGCGACGATCTGGCGTGCGCTGTTTCTTTCAGACGCTGACTCTTTCGCGAAGATGTTCCTCACTGCAGCGTCACACATCGGTGAAGTGCGCACGATGAAGTAATCGCTGAACACAACCCAATACGAAACGCACGCGAGCCCGTACAGCACAAAAAGAAGAACGCACGCCACGACTTCCCCGCACGGCACTCAGCAAAGTACAAGCGTGGTAAACTGCGGCTTCGTCTTCGACTCTAGGGGTGCAAATAGCAAATCCAAGTAAACAGACACGTGACCTAAAAAGGGAAAGGTTTCTTTCCTTCTTGAGGGAAGGAAGGAACTACAAACCATTGCATCGCTCCGTGCTTTTGTTCGGCCGGTAGTAGTAGTAAAACTTTCATTGACAAAGAAGATAAAAGACTCGAGGAGAAATATACAATGAGTGGTGTCTTGATTTCACGACTCCACTGGCCTTGGCCTCCGCTCTAGCCTGCGCAACGAGTGCGCGCTGCTGATCAAGCTCCGAGCTGAGCAGAGAGGTCTCCCATTGCTCCTTCGTTCTATGTGTTGTGATGCCCGGGGGGTTTCGGGCCAAGTAATGTGATATGTATCGGGCTTGTCTTCGTACCACGGGCATTCGCCGTTATAGCGATCATCGGGGAAAATCATGTAGTGTTTGCAAAGGTTGGGGAATGTACCGGTCTGGAGTTGTTTCCTGTCCCGAGCTTCCTGAGCGATAAGCTTCTTGTGTGGAGGGGGAAGTGTTGTCGTTGTGATCTTAGGAAGTTGAGTCGTGTGCTGTAGGTGACAGGAACTTCGGGAAGGGAACTTGAGTCGGGGTTGGAGTCCGCTCGGTTCGTATGTCCTCGAGCTAGTGCGTCCGCGACCTCGTTGCCCTCTAATCTCGCGTGACCAGGCACCCACGTTATCTGATGTTTCAGAGAGAAATTGGCGCTCATAAAGGCGGTGACTATGCGCAACAGTTCTTTGGGTATTCTTCATGCAAGTACGAGCCGACAGGCTGCTTGAGGAGTCGGTCATGACGTGTACACCTTGGTTACGGGCGTTGCTGTACTGGATCGCCAGCAGTATTGCTCCCACTTCTGCTTCCGTTATCGTCGTGTGTTTCGGGGAGGCGCTGACAACCTCGTTGTGGGAGGAGTTCGCCGCAACTGCTGCCGCCCGCGTGACCTCGCTGTGTGTTGCTGCGTCGACGTTATACCACGTGGGGGCTGCCTGCCGCTGTTCGCTTCAAGACCTGCTTAACCAGAGATCTGCACATACAGCAGGGTCCTATGAAAGTTGGCATGCGCCAACTTTCGTTAGCTTTTTGGCTGTTGATGGCGCTCGGTTAACCTGTTCGTCTGCCACGATCATCATCATCGTTTTATATTTGCCGCGGCGCTACTGGCTTTCGCGCATGCAATTTTAGGATGTGGTTTGAAGTGCATGTGCTAGGGCAAATGATTTCTATCCTCTTACTGCCTCTTGGTGCATTTGTTTTGAAATCTAGTCACGAATCAAGCAAATATGACATTTTTTTCCCTTCTTAGAGGTGAATATTCTTTTTGCGCGTATGCATACGGGGGACTTGCTGGCATCGTGGGCGCGTTAAGAAAAGTCGGTAAGGCACTGAGTTGTTTAAAGACTTTATTCACACAAGACTTTATTCATATCACACTGAGTTAAACACGCTTAATGCAAGCGTAAAATAGTTTTTGTAAGAATTTTTGAGAACTAGTTACCCAAAGCGTTATGTGTCGCTGTTTATAGGTTCATGCAGCTGGTAACTGAAGGACAATAAATTGACTCGGGCTTATAATATATAGGCATGTCTTGTTCTGGAAGCCACAAAGAGATAATTACCGGCGATAGCGTGTAATTAGTTTTATAATATTCACGCTGCCTACCACATGTGTGCACATTAGGAGGTGAAACTTGCTCATGACTTGTATTTAATCAGAATTTTCGAAAATCACATTTGGAAGGTTTAGTTTTTTATACCCGTTGAAATCTTTGGTGCCTCTATATTCCGAGACGAGAATGAATTCATTCGATATGCTTCAGTTTTTGTTGCGTGAGCACCTTCATCAAGACAGCGATGCAAGCTGCAGCAGTACCCGCATCGATGGTGCGACTAATTAAACTTTCAGCACTTTCCTAGAGTTTGGCTTCTGAGCTATTCTTTTCATTCTCCCTTCCTTGTCGGCTAAGTAGTTAGCGAAAAAGTCCTGTTGACCTTTTCGAGGACAAGCCGCGTGACCACTTCCAGATGCTGTTTGACTTATCCGACGTGACTTAAATGTTTGTTCTGAGCCACTGCCGGAAGGACGCTTTGCACAAAACAGTGACACAGGTTTCTTTTGGCAAATGTCCACGGGCGCGAATGCTTCTGCTGCTTTCTCTGACACGGAGACGAAAGAAATGAATTGGAGGTAACGATATGACAGTCCTCCGCGATACATATTGAAGATTACAGCTGTGGCAGGGCCGGATGATGGCGGGACCTTGATGTTTTCCACGCACTGGTGACAGTCAATCTCATCTTCCACTGCTCTGACTAAAATTCTGCTATAAGTTCCGGTGTGCTGCCCCTGATGCCGGGAATTGGGACACCTGAGAAGGAGAGAAACCAGAGGCCCAGATGAGGCGACAAAATGACGTTTGCACGCGGAAAAAGCTTAAGCTTTCCTTTGCTAAGGCAAGTAGAATAGACAGCAAGTTGCAACAACATCATTTTGCACAGCTCTATCAATCAATCAATCAATCACTTTATTTCAGCTTTTTTTTTTTTACAAAAACTGAGGGCGGCAAGAAAAAAGCAGTCATTACGACCGCTTGACAAGCCTCGCCACCCCTACAAAGAGGCAGTTTGGTAGCGACTATAATGGTTACTTCATACACTGGTAAAAACGCAAGGTACACGGAAAGACAAGACATGTAAATATATGCATAAAAGGTAACATTTCTTTTAAACACGTGCATAAAAAGAAACTTTTTTTTTTAAATACATGCATGAAAGGAAACTGTTTTTATTTTGCATGGACAAGTAGTGTTTCCGCACAACAGAATAAAGGTTTTACACAACATTTACGGTTCAATGCAATAGAATTCTATACATGGGTACGCATACTGTGGGACCTAGCTTGCAAATACATTTCGAATAGCCGAGACAGACATGCTGAGCAACATGTCGTAAAAGGGCGTGTTCAAGTATTTGGGAAGAATGTATTTTAGTGTGGAAAAGCCATACTTTGTTCTGCATCGTGGTAATGAATAGATGATACGCTGTCGTGTCGTATACGGTGTCCGATGTGGTGTAAGTGTCACAATGCTAGAAAGAAATGTATCGTGGTAATGAATAGATGATACGCTGTCGTGTCGTATACGGTGTCCGATGTGGTGTAAGTGTCACAATGCTAGAAAGAAATGTGTCGTCTTCGGCTATTATTTTTTTATAGAAGGATGCAAACCTGTAATCGAACATTCTTGTTACGGGTATCATTCTGTATTGCTGGTAGATAGGACGTGTCGGAGCATCATACGGTACATTAGCAATTACGCGAAGTATTCTTTTTTGCAGTACTAGAAGCTTCTGGATGTTAGATGCTGTGGTTTGTCCCCATACAAGGAAGCAATACGATACTTAAGAATAAAAGAACGCATAGTACAGATTCAGCTTAGTTTTGGCGGGTAAAATATGTTTATTCCGCGAAATTATCCCAATATATCTGGAAAGGGATAGGCACACTTTGCTTACATGAGCGTCCCACGACATAGTAGCAGTAAATACCACTCCGAGTAATGTGAAGGTTTCCACGTACTCAATGGGGGCGTTGTCGAAATAGAGTGGTGGCACACTGCCTATATGCTGCCCCTTCGGATGGAACAATAAAGCTTTAGTTTTTAGTTTGTTTATTTTTAATGAGTTCAAAGATGACCACTCAGATAATGATGACAAAACTGTATTTGCGGTGCTAGTTAGTTCTTTGATGTCAGGTGAGGACAAAAATAGACTGGTGTCGTCAGCATATATGATGTATTTAACTAAGTTACTGATGTTGCATACGTCATTAATATATATGTTGAATAGGAGCGGCCCCAGAAGGCTGCCCTGGGGCACGCCGTTTGTGATTGCTAACAAGTCCGAAGAGCAGTGATTTAAAGCAACATACTGGCGACGAGCACTGCAATACGATTGAATGAGACAGAGGGCGTGGCCACGTATACCGTAGTGATCGAGTTTTTTAAACAGAGTTTCGTGATTCAGTGTATCGAATGCTTTGCTAAAGTCTACAAAGACGCCTAAGGTGAGGTGTTGAGCTTCGAAGTTATTTAATATGTATTCTTTTTGATCAAGCAGAGCATGCTCAGTTGATCTATGCTTTGTGAATGCATACTGACAGTTGGCTATTACGCAGTGCTTCTGTAGGAAATTGTAGTAACGTCGATGCATTATTCGCTCTAGCCCCTTGGAGAAAAAAGGTAGTACAGATATTGGCCTGTAATTTCCTCGAACGTTTTTATCACCTTTTTTATAAATAACCACAACTTTGGCCACCTGCATGGCAGCGGGAAAACGTCCTGTGCGAAGCGCGGTATTGTAAATATGTGTAAGGCATGGCACGATCATAGGTAGTACGTATTTTACAGGTAAACTTTGAATATTACTTGGGTCAAGACTTGTCGTGTTCTTTAAACTTTTGCACACCGAGTAAACCTCAGCTTCGTCGGTTGGTTCAAGAAACATCGATTCGTTTAGCCTGTTGCCCAAAAATCTAGACACACCTGGATTGTACTGACTGCATCCAACTTCAGTGAAATATTGGTTGAAGGCATTTGCAAGGGACGGCCCAGCGATTTCCTTGCCATGCATAACTAGGCTCGCGAGGTCCTGATGTTGGTTATTTCGATTTAGCAGAATATTGCCACGTATCATTGTATTGTTTGTTCGTTCACGCTCAAGGCTGCAGGAAAGGGCTGTTATCATTTTTGTTCGTGACGCGAGAAGCGACCGGACTTATCTCGATTGTTCACAGCCATGAACAGCTGCATCTACGTGTTTCTAGATTACTCTAGATGATCTCGACCTGTTATCTCGAAGTTTCCTTGCCGGCTTTAAATTGAACGATGCCACGAGCAGCGGGCATTCGTAGTTCGACGATTGACGAGCACGCTTGTTGCTTACGCCGCCGAGTGATTCAGTTCTTTTGCGGGCTCAAGTCAGCCCAAATAAAGAGCTTCGTTTGAAAGTATTTCTGGTGTCTTCTTGACCGCTGGACTGCCGTCACTACAACGTGACATCTGGTGGAGGTGCTGGGTAGCCTTTCATGTTCCGGACACCCCCTACAAGCCGTGACGCCAGCCCTCTGAGTCATCAACCGCAGGACCTGAGTCCAGTCCACCGCGCTAGCCGACGCCTGCAAGGGGACGCACCAGAGTTCGGGAATCTGCCGGACCCTACCCGGAAGCGAAAGCCAGCAGCAACGTCTACCATGAGCTTGCCCCAGACGACGACTCCAATCATTCTGCAGCAGCCCCGGGTGCCACCAACCTTCGACGCTTCGCCTGGCGCCGACCCCGAAGAATGGCTGGAGCAGTTCGACCGAGTGGCTGTCTTTAACAACTGGGACGATGCCATGAAATTTAGGTACGTCTTCTTTGCCCTGGAGGGACCAGCAAGAGTCTGGTTTGAGAATGAGGAAGCCAGCCTCGCGAATTGGGCAACCTTTAAAGAGCAGCTTCTAAAGACTTTCACAAACGTCGTGAGAAAGGAGAGAGCCCAGCAGCTGCTACAGTCTCGCATACAACACCCAAACGAGACCGTTGCAGTGTACACTGAGGAGATGAAGCGTCTCTTCCGGCGTGCCGACTCGAACATGATGGAAGAAGAAAAGGTCAAGCTGCTTATGCGAGGAGTTAAAGAACAACTCTTTGCCGGCCTCGTACGGAACCCACCGAAAACCGTGGCGGAATTCATAGAAGAGGCCTCCACGATGGAAAAAACACTTGACGCCCGAGCCCGCCAATATGAGCGCCAGCAGCGCGTTTTTTCAGCAAACTGCCTGGACGCCGCTAACAACGATAACCTGCGGGAGGTTATACGCCAAGTAGTACGAGAAGAGCTCCGACGATTGCTGCCAAATGGAACGCAGCCGCAGGTTTCAGCACTTACTGACGTAATCCGGGACGAAGTTCAACAGGCCTTGGGTGTGACGCCGACACCCACGCAGCCTCTGCAGCCCCCAGCCATGACTTACGCCGCAGCTGTGCGCCGTCCTGCACCTCGACGACGGGACCCAAGCCCCTATCGCCCACAGCCAGCTGCGTTGGACCGCCGCCCACTCGCCCCAACCCGCCCGTCCTACGAGCGACGCGCGCAGCCGAGGAAATGCGACGAGTGGAGAACTCCCGACCAGCGCCGCCCACTATGCTTCCATTGTGGCGAAGCCGGTCACGTCCTCCGGCACTGCCCATACAGAAGACTGGGCATCCGAGGGTTCTCTTACGACGCTCCACGACCCCGACCCGGCCAGCGACCAGCCGAAATCGAAGAGTTTTTGCGTCGGGAAGAATACTCATCGCCGAGCCGCCTATCACGTTCCCCGTCGCCATCGTCCCCGCGCTTTGTTTCTCCTAGCCGAGGTTACGCCGTGCGTGGACGCTTCCCCAGCCCCCGAAGGTTAAACTAAATAAAGCAGCCTCTGGAGGTGAGGTTGCTTCTAAGCGCAATGACAAAGATCCTCCATCGACGAGTACTCAAGACCATGCCACGACGACGAGACCGACGACGACGACGACGACGCGGCCAGAATTGAAGCTTTTACCGCTGCCCAGTGAAGTAACGTCGCAGTACGCCCACCGCAGCCTCACTACTCGACGAAGCCGTGATCGGACACCGAAGACAACGTACAATACGAGAACGCGTACAAGTGACCTTGAAGTTACGGTCGACGGTCACGCGGTTACTGCCTTGGTGGACACGGGAGCTGACTACTCTGTCATGAGTGGCCCACTCGCTGTCCGACTCAGGAAGGTAACAACAACTTGGGATGGCCCGCTGATCCGCACCGCAGGTGGTAACCTGATTACGCCGTCAGGACGCTGCACCGCGAGAGTTACTGTAAATGGGAGAACCTACGCGACAACCTTCCTGATCCTACAGCAATGCTCGCGAGACGTTATTTTAGGAATGAACTTCCTGAATGAGCATCGGGCGATCATCGACCTTCGATCCAAGTCGATCAAGCTTTCCACGGACAAAGCCATATCTGCAGCGACGACAGTGACTAATCGCGTTGCCTTAAACGTCCTTGACGAAGTACTGAGCATGCCGCCCCGATCAAGTGTCTTCGCCTGCATGGGTACTGGAGGCGTCGAAACTGCAGAAGGCGTCGTCGAGGGGAACACCCAGTTACTCCTTGATCGAGGACTGGGCGTCGCAAGGGGAGTCGCCCAAATCCGAAATGGCCAAGCCCAGGTGCTGCTAACCAACTTCACCGAAGAATACCGGCATCTAAACAAAGGTACGACGATCGCTTTCCTCGACGAGCTGGCAGACATCAGAGACATATTTGCCCTACCCGACCAACCCGTAGAACCATCTAACCAAGGCCATCAACCAACGTTTGATATCAACCCGGCATTACCACGGAGCAGACAAGAACAAATACGCAGTCTTCTTCAAAAGTACAGCGATTGCTTCTCATCAGCATCGAATGTGCGAAGAACCCGGCTTGCCAAGCACCGCATTGTCACAGACGAACACGCACGACCACTGCGACAGAGCCCCTACCGCGTATCGCCGCTAGAACGCCAAGCTATCCGCAAGCAAGTTGAGGAAATGCTTCGTGACGACGTCATACAACCATCGAGGAGCCCCTGGGCAGCACCGGTCGTTCTAGTGAAAAAGAAAGACGGCACCCTTCGCTTTTGCGTCGATTACCGCCGCCTGAACAACATTACGAAGAAGGATGTCTACCCCCTCCCCCGCATCGACGATACACTGGACCGGCTGTGCAACGCTAAGTACTTCTCATCGATAGACCTGAAGAGCGGCTACTGGCAAATTGAAGTCGACGAAAGAGATCGCGAGAAGACTGCGTTCATCACGCCAGACGGACTCTTCGAGTTCAAGGTGATGCCATTCGGCCTCTGCTCTGCCCCAGCGACGTTCCAGCGAGTAATGGATACGGTGCTCGCAGGCTTGAAGTGGCAGATTTGCCTAGTCTACTTAGATGACGTTGTTGTCTTCTCCTCAAGCTTTGAAGACCACCTCAGAAGGCTTCGGATAGTGCTGGAAACGATCAAGTCTTCAGGCCTGACACTGAAACCAGAGAAGTGCCACTTCGCCTACGAGGAGCTGCTGTTCCTTGGTCACGTCGTAAGCAAGGATGGAGTTCGCCCAGACCCCCAGAAGACGGCTGCGATCGCAGAGTTTCCACAGCCTAATGACAAGAAGGCTATACGCAGATTCCTTGGATTGTGCGCTTATTACCGACGATTCGTCAAGAACTTTTCGCGCATCGCTGAACCTTTGACTCAACTTACCAAGGCTGACGTGCCTTTTAAATGGGAAAGGCCACAAGAGGAAGCTTTCAACGAGCTGAAGCGCCGCTTACAGTCCCCTCCTGTGCTCGGGCACTTTGATGAAAACGCCGAAACCGAAGTTCATACCGATGCAAGCGGGGTGGGCTTAGGAGCGGTCCTCGTTCAGAAAAATGGCAGACATGAGAAAGTTATCGCGTACGCTAGCCGTTCACTGTCGAGAGCCGAAGCCAACTATTCGACGACAGAGAAAGAATGTCTCGCCATTATTTGGGCCACGTCCAAATTTCGCCCCTACCTATACGGACGACCATTCAAGGTTGTGAGCGATCACCATGCTCTGTGCTGGCTGGCCAATTTGAAAGATCCCTCCGGCCGCCTTGCTCGTTGGAGCCTGCGTCTTCAAGAATTCGACATAACTGTAGTCTACAAATCTGGCCGCAAGCATTCCGATGCAGACTGCTTGTCACGAGCTCCTGTCGACGCAGCACCCGAAGAGGAAGACGACGACGCTTTCTTAGGACCGGTAAGCGCCAGCAGTTTCGCGCAGCAGCAGCACTCGGATCCTGACTTGCAAAGCCTAGTTGATTATCTGAAAGGCAAGACCGCATCGCCTCCCCGAGGGTTCAAGCGGCAACTGTCGTCCTTCGTCCTTCACAATAATGTCCTCCTGAAGAAGAACTTCGCGCCGAACAGGACAGTGCATCTTCTTGTCGTGCCCAAAAATCTCAGGCAAGAAATTATGCAGGCATGTCATGATGAGCCGACTGCAGGACATCTCGGGATTGCTCGCACGTTGCACCGCATCCAGGAGAAGTACTATTGGCCACGGCTAGCTACCGACGTTTCCCATTACGTGAAAACGTGCCGTGAGTGTCAGCGACGCAAAACTCCTCCGACTAGACCAGCCGGACTCCTGAACCCCATACCACCGCCAACTAAGCCCTTTCAGCAAATAGGGATGGACCTCCTCGGCCCCTTTCCGACCTCTTCATCAGGAAACAAGTGGATCATCGTGGCCACCGACTACATGACCCGCTACGCCGAAGCAAAAGCGTTGCCTAGTGGTACCGCAACAGAAGTCGCAAAATTTTTTGTCGAACAAATTCTCCTGCGACACGGCGCCCCGGAAGTGCTCATCACAGACAGAGGAACGGCGTTTACAGCGGAGCTCACGCAAGCCATTTTAAACTACAGCCAGACAAGCCATCGGAGGACCACTGCCTATCATCCACAAACCAACGGACTCACAGAGCTTCTGAACAAGACCATCGCAGACATGCTCTCCATGTACATCGACGCCGAACACAAGACGTGGGACTCCATTCTGCCCTACGTGATCTTCGCTTATAATACTGCCGTCCAGGAGACAACCAGGTTTACCCCATTCCAGCTGGTATACGGCAGGAAGCCCACGACAACACTCGACGCAATGCTCCCGCACGTTTCCGACGAAGACAATCTCGACGTCGCCGCCTACCTTCATCGCGCCGAAGAAGCCCGAAGACTTGCGCGGCTTCGCATTCAAGACCAGCAGCACACCGACGCCCGACGCTACAATCTGCGCCGACGAGACACGCATTACAAGCCAGGTGATCGGGTTTGGATATGGACACCAGTTCGCCGCCGTGGATTGAGCGAAAAGTTGCTGCGACGCTACTTTGGCCCGTACAGGGTTCTCCGTCGGATCGGTGACCTCGACTATGAAGTCATCCCCGACGCCACGACAGCATCTCAGCGACGCCGCCCACGCCCGGAAGTCGTACATGTCGTACGCCTGAAGCCATATTATGAACGCTAAAACTCGAAGTTTCATTTTCCGTGTTTATTTTCATTTTAAAGCATCGAGACGATGCTTCTTTGGAAGGGGGGTAATGCCACGTATCATTGTATTGTTTGTTCGTTCACGCTCAAGGCTGCAGGAAAGGGCTGTTATCATTTTTGTTCGTGACGCGAGAAGCGACCGGACTTATCTCGATTGTTCACAGCCATGAACAGCTGCATCTACGTGTTTCTAGATTACTCTAGATGATCTCGACCTGTTATCTCGAAGTTTCCTTGCCGGCTTTAAATTGAACGATGCCGCGAGCAGCGGGCATTCGTAGTTCGACGATTGACGAGCACGCTTGTTGCTTACGCCGCCGAGTGATTCAGTTCTTTTGCGGGCTCAAGTCAGCCCAAATAAAGAGCTTCGTTTGAAAGTATTTCTGGTGTCTTCTTGACCGCTGGACTGCCGTCACTACAACGTGACAATATTTAGGCGTCTCCACTTTTCTTTCGGGCGGTCTGAGAGATGCGCATTAAACAAGTTATTATAGTAGGCAGTCGTAGATGATTTAATTTCGCTGTTTAAGCGGTTCCTTAGCGACTTATAAGTGGCTAACACTGCGGGGGCTCTACTTTTTATGAAAGTCGCGAAGAGCTTGTGTTTCTTTTTTACCAGTCGTACCAAGCGAGCAGTCATCCATGGCTTTCGTGCTTTTTTTGAAGGTTTTATCTCAACGATAGGGAAACACTCATTATAAATTGGGAGAAAGAGCCGAAGCAGCTCACTGTATGATTCATCGGGTGTTGTGTGCTGGAAAACAGGATTCCAGTTCACAAGTGAAATACTGTTCCTGAAATGGTCAAGGCGGCTTTGGGAAAGTAGCTGTCGACGGACTTTCAAGGCTGTCTTTGCGGAAGGTTCTTTTTAAGACGGACGAAGATAGGAAGATGGTCGATAATGTCTATCGCAATACGACCGGCAAATGACGCATCCTCGCGATTTGTGATTATTAAATCCAAAGAAGAAGAAGAATGTGAGGTAACACGTGTAGGTCCGCGGATTTCATTTTGGAAGCCAGCTGTTTGTATGGTGACTAACATGCGCTCTTGCACTGAACTGCTTGTGCTCATATCTATGTTGAAATCGCCCCCAATGCACGCCAAGAAGTTTTCAGAAAGAAAAGATAACTCGTGTTCGAAGCTGCCAAAAAAATTGGCTATATTGCCATGTGGGGGACGATAAACAACGCAAAAAGCTTGACCGCCACACCTAACTGTCAGCATTTCTATGTCATCGTTACTTAAGCAGTGATCAGATAAAATGTCACAGGAATAGTTTTCTTTGATCAACATTGCTACGCCTCCGCCCCGCTTCGTAGTACGATTAAGAAAAAGTGATCTGTACCCGGGAAGATGGATGACGTCAACGTCTGAGCGATACCATGTTTCTGTCAATAGAATGACATCGAAGGGACAGGTTAAGCTGCATAAAAAGTATGTTAGTTGGTCAACTTTATTTACGGCCGATTGCATATTCAAATGTATGATTTGGCAGCATTTGTCTTTGTTTTGGGAAAAATATGCGTTGAGCTGTGAAGGTGTGAAAAGTGGCGATTCCTCCATTGGCAATGTTAGAAGAGCCATTTCCACGTGTGCTGCTTTACGGCGTCCCTAATTCATCTTCGATAAGTCTGCTTGTGAGTAGATGTGAACCACCGAAGAATCGTCAGTTTGGCGGGCTAGAATAGTGCCGTTCCTCGTCCACACGTTTCCACGAGACCTCCTTCTTTCTCGCAATCGCAGCGCCTAGAAGCCTTTTGTTGTCTGGTGTCAAGTGTTCATTGACATAAATCGGTGGTGAAGTTGGCAAAGAACAATCAAAGCAAAGAACAGGTTTATGCATTGGTTTTAAAGCTCTGCAACGCATGTTTTTCACGCTTATAGTTGTTGCGCAAGTATAGCATCAATCATATAAACATGCAGTCAGGATAAAGAAACTGAGCAGACAAACTGCAACGAGAATTACGAGAGGCGTTTGAAATGCATGCACTCAGTTATTCTGGAAGACCTCCACTCCACTACGGCACCTATTCCTTCCTTTCTTCTTTCACTCGATACTTTATCCCTTCACTTACGGCGTGGTTGGGGTGTCCATCGAGATATGTGAGACAGTTACAGCGTCATTTCCTTTCCTCCAAACCAAAACTAAACCAAGCGATAATTAGTTGTACTTGTTGAAAAGCGGTAGACTATACAATTACTTTAATCTTATCATTCTGTTACTGTTGCTACTGCAGATCGCGTTTTCTCTAATATAATTTTTATTTGTGCGAAATTTTCGGCCTGCATGTATCACGATGAGTTAATAATAAATACGCTTTCACGGAAAAAGCAGACTACGAACGCGGACATTTATGAACGGTGAATCTCTATGTATGAATGTTTTGTTGGTGTTGTTGTTTAGTTCGAAAGCATGTGCACTTGGCCTACCCCAGCGATTTCGACCACTCATGTCTCACGCGAGGAAAATGAAGCCTCAGCCAGACTCAGTAAGGGAATGGGTGTAATGCGCCTTTCCTTTTCTCAAAACCAGTGAAAGTTTTAGACTCCGGTGACTTTGAGTAAAGGAAAAACGCATAACTGAGTTCCTGGGTCTGTGGAAACCTCAATCGCGCTTTGAGGTTTACCTGACGGTGGTGTGCACCTATAGACACCGTGATTTCGCACATTATTTCGCACATTATTTCGTGCTGAGCGATGCTAAACCGCCAGCCATGTTCTTCCTCTGTAAAGCCTGCATCGGTAATTATATCCACTTGAAAGGTGGCGTCAAAAACAAGAGGCTCAGCATGCCTGCAAACGGAAACGTTCACCATTCGAGATTCTCAAGGCACTAAGGTGTGGCTGCAAAACCCCTTCCATTTCAGCAGCAGAATCGGCACGCGTTGCCGCTCCTCCTTCTCCGGCAGATCCAGCGTCACTGTGTCCGCGACCGCTGGCCATGGCGATAGAAGACTCCTGTGACGGCTCTTGTCACCTATCAGTCTCTGCTGGTAGCATCTGTGGCGCCTGGTGGCCCGAAAGTGCCTGAATAGAGCCCAGAGGGGCCACAACTTTCCCAGTAGCACCGCTTACAGAGGAGTGAACAACACCCATAACCAGCATTTTCTGCAATGACGAAAGTGCGCCACGAGCATCTGTTTGGTCATCGCAGCCGTTTATGCGCCGGATTGCAGAAAGCAAGGCCTCCTCAGGATCGCTAGAGAATTTTGCTGTTAATACATAGACGGAGCCAGACTGGGTGTGATATTTGGTGCACAAAACTGTTGACACCACCTGACACGCTTCTTAAGTTTCAAGAGACAAGAATGCACTCTTGTGGGGTGCTTCCCTCTTCCATTCTGCAAAGAAGGAAAGGAAGTCCTTTTCCAGCCAGGACAACCTGGAATAAACGTCAGTAATGATGTCAAACCAAACGGCCAAAACATGTGATAAACTACCTGCCATCGTCAGAAGAGCTGAATGGCATCCTGTTTGTATCTCTGCTCACAATGTAAAATGTCGTGCTTCTCATATTGTGAAAAGTGAACCACTTGAAAATAAGTTCCATCATTTGTATTGTTGGGAGACTGTCTTCAAAGCCAATCACCTTAAATCTTTGTCCGTGCAATTGTTGCAGATACCGAGGGATGGCTATAACCTAAAAAAAAAATGGGAAAAAATTGTGAGGCGCCTCGGAGAGCATGCGCCATCGGTTTTCTTTTCTTTTCTTCTGGTTTAAACGTCATTGTTACTTGCCTGCGGAGAAAATATGTCAAGAGCACTCTTGACATTCATCTTCTCGAAAGTCGTGGGTATGACATGTTTGGGCGAGAGGAATCTCACAAACTTGAAAGAGGGCTGCCTTTCAGTGATTTCGAGCAGCATTCTAAGATATTTAGGGCTGTAGAGTTGACCCCGTTGCAGAGGGTTCGGTTCGAGGCGAGTAGCTGATTTCGCAGATTTTTGAGGATGTGGCAGTGATCAAACGCGATAAACAGCTTTCTCCCACTGTTCATGGGGTGGCTGCAAAAAAAAAATAAGGAAAAAAGGGAAAGCGTAAATAGGCGCAGACAATAAAACATGCCATATCTCATTCTTTCACCTAATACAAGCAAGTAGTAGTAGTAGTAGTAGAAAACTTTTCTTTTAAGAGATTCGCGGATTCGAAGCCTCCGTCGTCTTTCGTGGCGCCGGCGACTTGAGGCTTCTCTTCAGCAAGGTTGGGCCCCTAGTCCAGGGCTCCACTGAGTCGCGCTGCATCAGTAGCGTGCCGCACTAAGGGCCTTTGGGCCGCGAGCTCGCTGCTGGTGAGCCGGCTCTCCCATTGCTCCGCACTCGGGAATTCGTGTTGGTGGAATGCTTTATTTCGTTCGCACTCCCATGTGATGTGGTATAGTGTGGGTGTGTCGCCGCACCAGGGGCAGTTTGCTCTGTATTGTGTTGGTGACATCTTGTTATAGATGTACAAGTTGGGGAAGGAGTTTGTAGCCTACGCCAGCCGACTGCTCCCTCCCTCGTGAGGGCTTTGTGTTGTGTACCCTGGCCAATCCCCCGCCGTGGGTATGTGCTATTAAGCCTGAGGACATCATTATCATCATCATCTCTGGAGGCGGCCTGTATACCGACGCTCGTGCTGGAAACTGCTCTTTGGGCATAACCCTGCCTCTCGACCCGCTGTGTTCACGATTGCGTGTGGCCGAGTCTTCGTCGCCGGCGCCGCTCACTTCCTCATAAACCACTCTTCAGTGGATATATACTTATGCCGCGCAGCTCCTGCTTCTACAAACGTATAGCACCGATCTGCTATACGTACAGTTTTTGTCAAAAGTAACCAGGCTGCACGGTTTGCGTCTCAGTAGTAAATTAAAACTATTATGCCAACCCTCATGCTCTAAATCTCTGTATGGTAAGAAAAACCCCTGTCCTCACTGTTAAATAACTTTTTGATCTTTAGGGAAGCCATAAGGGCTCTACTATATGAATGAGAAGCAACCCATGCAGCCTGGCTACTATTGGTAAAGACTGTACATGAAGCGTTAAAGGCGCTTACGAAACGTGCATATTTCCACTTTTTCCAACGAGAAGCTCGTCTAACGAACGGGTGATCATGCATGCCATACAAAAAATACCAGTTTCCCAAATTCCAGCGCTACTCCGAAGCCCACAGTGTTTCCTCTGTGACATCAGTGCACATAGCTGTTTATACTATAGGTGAAGTGTATATGAACGAAATTGTGTACAAGTACTTACGGCACCTCTGGGATTTTTTTGCCATTGCCTTGTACGGCAAACATCATGCAGTTGGAGGCATGACTGTCGGCTACTAGGCGCACTACATGGAATCCAGCCTCCTCGACGGACTTCATTACTTTCATTGTGAGGTGGTGCACATACATGCCAAGTTTGAGTTGTCCAGAACGCTGACACTAGGGTCATATTTTTTTACCCACACTGGCTACACTAGTGTAGCAAATGTATCTTGAAATTATGATACACTGCCTACACTAGTGTAGCCAATGTAGGTAAAAAAATGGCCCTAATATTTACATACTCGTTAATTATACACATACCGTTATGTAAGCGTTGGCATATCTCACGTGTAGTGCGTACAGAGGCCGACAAAGACGAAGTCAAGAAAGAGCGTGGCCAGCTCATTCATCAGGCCTACTTCGCTCTCGAGGCCTCCCATTTTGACACGTCCATGAACGGCGTCTTCTTTCTTTTCATTGCTTGCACACAGCTTTAGAGACACTTCACCAACTACAAGGGAGCCCATTTTTTCATGGAAAAGTACATTTACCCAAGGGTTGCCCTAACTTTATCCAAGGGTTAAAAGATCAAACATTTGAGGTAGGCCAGGGAAACAACTTACATACACCTACCAACCGGCTTGCACATCATCGGCAATTTTTGTTTCGCAATTAATTACTTACTGATTAAGATAATTTTTCTTCAAGGAATTGGTGAGCGCTATAAAAACACAGAAAAATGGACGAACACACAGGCCGAAGCGCTTTCTAACAACTGTTTAATCTCAGAAAAAACATGACTATATACACACATTTGACGTCATATCATACACAGAAGAGGGAGGAACGAAACTTGCAAAATCCGGGAATCTGGTACCTCATTGCGCACACTGTAAATGCATACCCTTGCTAAAAGACACCAAAGTAACAGGTAGGGCTAGAAACAGACGGGAACGAGAAATCGAAGCTTTCGCAATGCACGTTGCTCCAGATAAGCAATGCGTCAGCTTCCCTTCGGTGATGTTAGGGGGAACTAAATTAACCTACCTCAAGAACAGTAATCTTCGGCTGTTGTAAGCGCGCGTAGGGAAATAACTAGAACAATAAGAATGGGGTGGAGCGCATATGGCAGGTTATCTCAGATCATGAATGGCAGTTTGCCAATATCCCTCAAGAGAAAAGTATACAACAGGTGTATCTTACCGGTACTCACCTATGGGGCAGAAACGTGGAGGCTAACAGAGAGGGTTCAGCTTAAGTTAAGGACAACGCAGCGAGCTATGGAAAGAAAAATGATAGGTGTAACGTTAAGAGATCGGAAGCGGGCAGAGTGAGTGAGTGAGCGAACAAACGCGGGTTAATGACATCCTAGTCGAAATCAAGAGGACGAATTGGGCTTGGGTCCTTAAGACAACTGCTGGTCCTTAAGGGTAACAGAGTGGATTCCAAGAGAAGGAAAATGTAGCACGGGGCGGCAAAAAATTAGGTGGGCGGATGAGATTAAGAAATTTGCGGGAATATGGTGGCCGCGGCTGGCGAAGGACAGGGTTAATTGGAGAGACATGGGAGAGGCCTTTGCCCTGCAGTGGGCGTAGTCAGGCTGATAATGATGATGATGATGTAGTTTTTACCTGTTTTTTCCTTCATTCTTGTCAGCGCGTGCAATCCTCCCTCTTCTGTGTATGATATGACGTCAAATGTGTGTATATTGTCATGTGTCTCCTGAGATTAAACTGTTGTTAGAACGCGCTTCGGCCTGCGTGTTCGTCCCTTTTCCGTGTTTTTACAGCGCTCACCAATTCCTTCAAGTATGTATTTCCAACTAGCCCAGTAGTAGCTGTTTTGATAATTTTTCTAAACACGCAAATATTGACTTTAGACTGCAAATGTGATTAGCAAAGTTGGAGAGCACCTTCAGAAACCCCCATTCTATTTATCTGCGATAAAGAAAGCCTCACGTGTATCGTTTTTCCGAGCTCCAAAAAAAATCGCGCGAAATACAAAAAAAAAATCACTTGACTAGCGCATTCGTGCGCCACGATTGTACTGCTCTCAATCTTGGCTTGAGTCAACGAAATCAGCTGCTGGTATGGCGCGACGACCCGACTGCTCCGGCAGGCCGATTTTTCGACGGTGGTTGCGACGCAACTTGCGCCGTCACGCTTGCAGACTGGCTCGCGCGCGCTCGTTTGTAGGCGGAACGTTTGAGAGCACTGCAATCACGGCGCGCCAGCGGGCATGTCAGGTGTATTTCCTAATTCGCGGGCATCGGCAGTGAGCGAAAAAAGCTATACGTAATACATGGCAAGTTAGAAACTGTTTATTGGACGTCTTGCAGGTCGTTCAACAAATGTCTCATTGGAATTTTTCGTCTATCTCCATTGCTTGGAAAGCCGGTTAATTAATCTTGACTAATTCTGCAATTAAGCACAATACGAAAATAATGTAACTTGGTCCGTACAACACCCAGCAACATATATTTTGTCCATACTGGTGAACAGCGCAAAAAAGGCGGGACAACGACAAGACGAGCGCTATCAACTGGGTTTATTGAAGGACGGAAGGGTATATATACGAAAACATAACACAAAGAAGTAAGATGATGGTGTGAAGGGGCCGTGAAAATCAAAACCTATGTCACATGTGAAGTGATGTATGCTAATTCCTTGTTGCTAAGTGTCACGGAAGGACTGCTGATGCATTCGTCACCTTGCCTGTGGATGTGATGCGCTTCCATTATTTCGCGCGTGAGCTTATCTTTATGGCGGAACAGAACTTCGGTTTTCTTGTACTCAGGTGCGCACTTGCACTTTTTGCAGCGGAACTTTGTGCGCGGAAGCCCGCCATCTTGTTCCGATTTCCTTTCTTGCTCCCTTTCATGTTGGCATTTGCACTTTTCACAGTGAGCGGCAACGTGGCTAAGAGGGTCACTTTTCCTTGTGTTCTCATGCTCCATGAGCCTTTTGTTTAAGCATTTGCCGGTCTGCCCGACGTAAACAGCACCGCAAGAGAAGGGAAATAGGTACACCACGCTTTCTGCACATGGTACAGAGGGTGAAGCATGGCGTACCTGGCAGCCTTCCTTCTTTTCTTCCTTTGCCTGTGCAACCTGCTTGCACATGAAGCTCAGTTTGTGGGGAGCAGAAAACACAACATCGACATCATACCTGCCGGCAACCTTCTTGAGACCGTGAGACAAGCCGTGCGTGTAAGGAAAAAACCGCTGGTCTTTTCACCTTCTTGCCTTCATTGGGTCGGCCGTTTTTTACAAATTTTATCAGCTTTTCGGAAGCCCTGGAAATTGTTTCACCCGGATAACCATTTGCGCGTAATCTGCAGACCTGCATTGTAATGCTATCAGCAGTCCTCTCATGGCACGACTTTTTGAGAGCGGATTTCAGGCACGATACCGCTATACCTTATTTTATAAGTTTGCAGTGACACGATGAAAAATTCAACAATGGTTTTTCAGACCTCGGGCAATAATACCAGCAAGCATGTCCACGTTCAATAAATAAAGCCAAATCCAAAAACTGAAGCTGATTGCCGCTTGGAACCTCAGTCGTAAACTTGAGGCCACGTCCGTATTCACTGAAGACCTTCAAGACATCAGCGAGCTTTTTTGGCAAACTGCCTTCATGAGCAATAACCAGGAAGTCATCAACGAACCTAAAGATACGAGTGACTATGCCCTCTGATGCTTTGCTAATATCAGAGTCAACATTGCCAAGAAAGATATTGGCCAAGACTGGAGCAACCCTTGATCCTATGCAAACACCTGCCGCTTGCCAATCAATCACAGTCGCGGACAGGTAAACGACAGAATTTCTAAGAAGAACCCAACAGACACTCCGCATATGTCAATAAAGGCGCGCTCTTCATTATCCTCGCAAATGCACTTTTTCACAGCGATCATCAAATCACAATGTGGCAAGGAATAATATAGATAAACCACGTCAATACTGAACATCATGCAAGTCCCTGGATTTTTAACATTAAGATAGTCCACAAGCGCTTGAGAGTTTGGCACTAGGAATGGGTCGTGCACGCTCAGAGACGTCAGGTGTTCTTTGAGGTACCCCGACACGGCCCTCTGCCAAGTGCTGCGCTCGGAAACGATAGCGCGGAAGGGTATATTCCCCTTGTGCGTTTTGGCGGTGAAAAATACCTCCAGGAGCAGTCCCTTTGACTTGGTATTTATTCAGCCAACTTCATCAAGTTGTAGCGCTGCAAAAGGTCGACGGCCTCTCTCTTTACCTTGGCTCCTTTGAATGAAACCTGCCTGAAGTTCTTGTTCAAGGCTTCGAACGCCTTCTCTTGAAAGGAACCCTCTTGAAGGACGACAAAGCAGCCTTCTTTATCGGCCGTGATTAGCCTGAGGCCACTTTTCACCAGGAACTGCACAGTCTCCTTTGGGTTGCCTCTGTTCCTTTGTGCCTTGTCCGTTCTCGCCAGTACGTCCACACATTCTGCAATGCAACGTTGGCGCATTTCTTCAGGGGCGCGGCGAGGAATGCCTCTCGAAAAGGCCACCTTCTCAGCAGGTTTCAGGCGCGGTTCCAGGGCGAACTTGGGACCCATTCGCAGCACCGCCTTATGTTTCTCAGGAATTTCCTTGTGGCCGAGATCAATGTATCTTCCATCATCTCTGCTGGGCTTCTTCCTTTTTGGCAGAGTCGGCCGAATAGAGTTCCAGAGGGCGTCTGACACATGTTCCGAGACACCATACCACTCCCGAAAATCTCGTTCCCTAGCGCAGGCAACACGCAGTTGGTCTTTGAAGAGCAGAGCCTGCCACCAAAATTCGGATTTGTAGATCTTGCACACCCTCCGTAAGTGGCTGCCAGAAGGTTCGAAGAACCCGCTCACAGCAAGAATGTCAGTAGGACATGATCCTTGTCTAACATGACAGGACAGGATCCTGACCCTGCAAACACAGACGGCGATGAGGGACACGATGATGGCCGGATTAGAGATGTTAAAATTTCTACACATATTAGAGCCCAGTTTACTAGAAATCACATTTAGTAAGGCTGAGATCTGGTCGAGTTGGTATGCATTCATACTGGTGAACAGCGCAAAAAAGGCGGGACAACGACAAGACGAGCGCTGACTATCAACTGGGTTCATTGAAGAACGGAAGGGTATATATACGAAAACATAACACAAAGAAGTAAGATGATAGTGTGAAGGGGCCGTGAAAATCAAAACCTATGTCACATGTGAAGTGATGTATACTAATTCCTTGTTGCTAAGTGTCACCGAAGGACTGCTGATGCATTCGCCACCTTGCCTGTGGATGTGATGCGCTTCCATTATTTCGCGCGTGAGCTTATCTTTATGGCGGAATAGAACTTCGGTTTTCTTGTACTCAGGTGCGCACTCGCACTTTTTGCAGCGGAACTTTGTGCGCGGAAGCCCGCCATCTTGTTCCGATTTCCTTTCTTGCTCCCTTTCATGTTGGCATTTGCACTTTTCACAGTGAGCGGCAACGTGGCTAAGAGGGTCACTTTTCCTTGTGTTCTCATGCTCCATGAGCCTTTTGTTTAAGCATCTGCCGGTCTGCCCGACGTAAACAGCACCGCAAGAGAAGGGAATTTGGTACACCACGCTTTCTGCACATGGTACAGAGGGTGAAACATGGCGTACCTGGCAGCCTTCCTTCTTTTCTTCCTTTGCCTGTGCACCCTGCTTGCACATGGAGCTCAGTTTGTGGGGAGCAGAAAACACAACATCGACATCATACCTGCCGGCAACCTTCTTGAGACCGTGACACAAGCCGTGCGTGTAAGGAACCACCGCTGGTCTTTTCACCTTCTTGCCTTCATTGGGTCGGCCATTTTTTACACATTTTATCAGCTTTTCGGAAGCCCTGGAAATTATTTCATCCGGATAACCATTTGCGCGTAATCTGCAGACCTGCATTGTAATGCAATCAGCAGTCCTCTCATGGCACGACTTTTTGAGAGCTGATTTGAGGCACGATACCGCTATACCTTGTTTTATAAGTTTGGAGTGACACGATGAAAAATTCAACAATGGTTTTTCAGACCTCGGACAGTAATACCTGCAAACATGTCCACGTTCAATAAATAAAGCCAAATTCAAAAACTGAAGCTGATTGCCGCTTTTTAAATTTGGCTTTATTTATTGAACGTGGACATGTTTGCTGGTATTATTGCCCGAGGTCTGAAAAACCATTGTTGAATTTTTCATCGTGTCACTCCAAACTTATAAAACAAGATATAGCGGTATCGTGCCGGAAATCCGCTCTCAAAAAGTCGTGCCATGAGAGGACTGCTGATAGCATTACAATGCAGGTCTGCAGATTACGCGCAAATGGTTATCCGGATGAAATCATTTCCAGGGCTTCCGAAAAGCTGATAAAATTTGTAAAAAATGGCCGACCCAATGAAGGCAAGAAGGTGAAAAGACCAGCGGTGGTTCCTTACACGCACGGCTTGTCTCACGGTCTCAAGAAGGTTGCCGGCAGGTATGATGTCGATGTTTTGTTTTCTGCTCCCCACAAACTGAGCTCCATGTGCAAGCAGGTTGCACAGGCTAAGGAAGAGAAGAAGGAAGGCTGCCAGGTGCGACATGTTTCACCCTCTGTACCATGTGCAGAAAGCGTGGCGTACCAAATTCCCTTCTCTTGCGGTGCTGTTTACGTCGGGCAGACCGGCAGATGCTTAAACAAAAGGCTCATGGAGCATGAGAAGACAAGGAAAAGTGACCCTCTTAGCCACGTTGCCGCTCACTGTGAAAAGTGCAAATGCCAACATGAAAGGGAGCAAGAAAGGAAATCGGAAGAAGATGGCAGGCTTCCGCGCACAAAGTTCCGCTGCAAAAAGTGCAAGTGCGCACCTGAGTACAAGAAAACCGAAGTTCTGTTCCGCCATAAAGTTAAGCTCACGCGCGAAATAATGGAAGCGCATCACATCCACAGGCAAGGTGACGAATGCATCATCAGTCCTTCCGTGACACTTAGCAACAAGGAATTAGCATACATCACTTCACAGTTGACATAGGTTTTGATTTTCACGGCCCCTTCACACCATCATCTTACTTCTTTGTGTCATGTTTTCGTATATATACCCTTCCGTCCTTCAATAAACCCAGTTGATAGTCAGCACTCGTCTTGTCGTTGTCCCGCCTTTTTTGCGCTGTTCACCAGTATGAATGCATACCAACTCGCCCAGATCTCAGCCTTACTATATATTTTGTCGCGTCGGCTTAGAGTGCCGCAGCATAAAGTTAGGGGTCGGTTATATACTGTTGATTTTTCTATCACCTGATTAATGTGAGGCATGATGCTGGGCTAGTCTGTTCATATTGATTGCCAAAAAAAAACTGCGCGAAGACGACGGGCGTCTTTGTGCCTCTTCTTGTCCCGTCGGCCTGGCGTAATTTTTGTGGCAATCACCTGATTAATGACGTGAAAATTGTCTATTGCCGTGTAGCCTTTACGAACGCCAGCCCGGTCTCTTGCTTGTTTTAATTCTTGGGTTGCTGTAGGTTAGTGGCAAGCTTAATAAATACCTTGTAGGCAACGGACAGTGAGGTGACCGTCCTGCAATTTCTCAAGCCCCTGACGCCCCCTTTTTTGTGGTTTGTGATTATGTTACTGTTCCTCGGCGAATTCTGTAAGCTCAAGGTCATGCAACATAGTGTTTGCAAGGTGGCCGTCTCTATAGCACCTCTCCACAGTCCTAGAACAGATCCACAATTACTTGGTCCTCGCCAGCTGCTTTCACCTTGGGAATTGCTCGTAAGGTTTTTTAAGGGTAGTGCCTCACGGTGACCGTCTTTGTTCCTGAGGCCGAGCGATGGTCCCCAAAAGATGGCGTCGCAGCACTCGTCGCCTAGCCACCCAAACGGCGAGTGGGACGACGGCAGCGCACGCTTTTAGAAGACGAAGCCCCTCAATTGGCATGCCAGTCTAGTTTCTGCGAACAAGGACCGTCTCTGCTTTTCGGAAAGTGCTGGGTGGGAGCCTGTGTAGTTGTTCGGTGTTGGCCAGGCGCTTAACATTGTTGCGGTTGCAATGCTGCGCCCGATGCCTGGTCTGGGACCTGTCCGTAACAGGCGACGTCGGATGAACGAAGGCGATAGAAGCCCAGAAAGTCGAAACGTGAGTGAACCCAGGCGAAGGTGCGGTACGAGCTGCAGCTCACGCTGCCCGGTGTGACTTCTCGTTTCCAATGATCTCTTCATGTGCGGAAGTGCATTTGATGAGCACAGCGCAACCGTCCTACCGCAGACAATGCCCTTCGTTTCGGATAGCCTTTGGAACGGCGTAGTGTGCTCCTTCTGCTAGGCACGCCCTGTACGGTGCTTGCGAGTCCGCGTGAACATAGCGGTGGCATAGTGGCGATGGCAAGGCATGATCTCAAGATTAGGGACATTCTGTTCTGCAGGCAGGCTTTCGACCACAGTGGCGCTCGACTCAGGATCGTGACAAGCTATGGCGGCACTATGTATACACTGAACGGAGCTGGTGTTTAGTTCCATGTCTCCTCCCTGAACTAGCTTGCTTAACAGCTTGGCGTGGCGTTTGGCAGCACCTTTACGCCAATGGGGATTGGATGAACTCATTTTCTTGGCTAATAACATCCCGTTCACGGAATCAACAAGCCCTTTCAGACAATCGTTTCAGCAGCCTAATGCCAGCAGGATCTGACAGCCAGGCGCCGTCCTGGAGGGACGGAGTGGCAAATTGCTTCTCTACCACATCCTACAGGGCGCTACTTTTTCTGCACCCGTGCAGATCCGCGATTGGGCAAGTGTGCGGCCGACCACTAACCAGCGCATCGCCTCGCGATTGAATGGTTCGAGCCAGTAAATTTGAGTCGCTTTAAGTTGTATGTACGGTTATATGTGCAGAATTTTAGATGTCACGACAGGTATAGCTATCTGCCGCACTCGTGCCTCTTAGATTCCGCCACACGCACGAAGTGATGCGGCGCTTAAGCTGCAAGGCTCGATGAAAATTAGGCACTGCGCTATGAATTCATCTTTGTCTTCCTTCGTCTTCGACATTTTGCATACCGAGCACACGGATTGATGTTTTCCGGCGCATCACTGCATCGCTTGAAATGAAGATGAGCTTCCGTTCCACTTCGGCGCGCACCTGAGGACCATTCATGATAGCGATGTACTGAGTTTTCTTATGCGTAGCATATTGCAATCACTCAGTTCAGCCCTTGGGCGCGACCGGGCAGCCACCAAACAACGTGACGTGACGTCACCAAAACACGTGAACAAAAAAAAGAAGAAAAAAGAAAAAAAAAGAAAAAAAAGGACGGCTGAGCATGGTGGCGGTTGCCACCATGCTCAAAGGGGGCGCTCCCATCCATCCATCCATCCATCCATCCATCCATCCATCCATCCATCCATCCATCCATCCATCCATCCATCCATCCATCCATCCATCCATCCATCCATCCATCCATCCATCCATCCATCCACCCATCCACCCATCCACCCATCCACCCATCCACCCACCCACCCACCCACCCACCCACCCGTCCGTCCGTCCGTCCGTCCGTCCGTCCGTCCGTCCGTCCGTCCGTCCGTCCGTCCGTCCGTCCGTCCGTCCGTCCGTCCGTCCATCCATCCATCCATCCATCCATCCATCCATCCATCCATCCATCCGTCCGTCCGTCCGTCCGTCCGTCCGTCCGTCCGTCCGTCCGTCCGTCCGTCCGTCCGTCCGTCCGTCACGGAGGGAAAGCTGCTGAGGAAATCGAGTGCCGCCAAGCAATACCTCGCGCAAAAACACCGCGCAATATGCAACGCATTCTTGGCTTAACCAAGCTAAACCTGGGCATTTTTTTTTTGAGAGAGATATTTGCATTCCGAACTCCTGGATCTAGCGGTGGATGCCACTGAGGCCGGGCAGTAGGGCATGCTCTTCGTCCTCAGGGGACCCCGAGTTAACCCACAGCGCTTCGCCGTCAGTAGACACGGCGCGCTTGAGGCTCGATATGGATGTGAGCATTGCTGGGAGGCCTGGCATAGCAATGCCAAAAGGAGCCGAAATGTGACGGCCCTTCGGGGACGCCTATTTCGTTACGTTGGCATTACGACGGATATTTCCAACCATCGCCACGAATGTCCTCTCCAGCGGAAGGGCGGTGAAGTATAGTGACCTGTGACGCGGAATCAAGCGTCTTTTCGGCTTCTACCTCAAGGACCTACCTACGAAAGCTGTGCTTGGATAGGGTGTGCGAGAACATCGCTGTGAAACCTTCTAAGGATGTCCTGTGCGCAGAGCCCCTGACGAAAACACGCCTGAGGAGGAGAACGTTGTACTCGCCTAATGAGATTCCAGTGTTCTTAGAGCCATACGTTATATTAGCATACAAACGCTGAGCGTTAGGGATGTCGCCCTTAGGTCCTGTAATGTGCGACTCGACGTGCAAGGTTTTGGAATAGGTTCCCGCACTGGTCCATTCCGGGAAGGGGGAAGATAATCGAAGGTCTTGAATATGTTATTCACTTCCAGCAATGCTTTTCTTTTTTTTTTTACTCACGAAGGTTGAGAAGTGCTGAGTGGTGTATACCATCCAGATCCGGGGTGGCGCATTACTTGCAGTCATGCTGCGGTGCCTCCAGATGACCTACTGTGAAATGGACGTTGTAGTCACGTGAAGCATCAGAAGGGGGTCCGCAGGCAAGGCGTCCGCATTTTCCGATTGGGGCAGATTTTTATTGCCTGGACAACTACTTCAGCCAGGGAGACTCATTTTCAGGGCCACATTTTGGGAGAGGGAATTCGGTCGCTTGCGTCCGAGCATAGCGCTAAACTTGTACGATGCCCTTAGAATGATGATGATGATGATGATGTCCTCGGGCTGATACAATTATGCGTTGTCTTCCTTCTCTTTAAAAGAAGTCAACAGCCACCGAAAGAAAGAAATTGTAGGGGAATATTTTTTCACAGTGCTGATAAATGTGAAATTAAGAGAGTAATTGTTTTTTTTATACGACAGCAATTGGTTTAAAAGTAGCTAAAACAACTTAGGTTTTTATCTTATTGAGATAAGTGTGGCCTAACCTTAAGACAACGCCGCATCCAGGCAGCCTACGGGTGAGTGCTCCGCACTGCCGCACCAAACCTTAGCTGCGGGCGAAGTATGCCGTTGATTTAATATTAATGGCTTCTTTAATAGAAACACCGTACAAATACAAATCGACAGTTCCTGTCAGGCGGTGGTCCCGAGTTGGAGTATCGGACTAAAAAAACATTTTTTTTTTATTTTTCAAACAATTGCATTTCAGCAGCAGTGAGGTCCATGATTACTTTATTTAGAGCAAATCTGAAGAGAAAATATTTCATTCGTCGCTGGCTCACGTGACCTGCAGGGAGTAGACACAGAGAAGAAGAAGATGATGAAGAAGAACACGAACGAGAAGAAGAAAACAAGGTGTCTTGGCCACTCCCCCGTAGTATGTATGTGCCATTTTATCTGAGGCCAAGCAACCAACGAAGCGGCACGTCATGAAAGAATCGAACACCCCGACGCCGCGCCGTAAGTCTAGCGGGCACAGCACGCCTAAAACAGACCTCCCCGTGGCCGGTACAAAGGCAACCGAGGTGACCTCATCAGGCCCTACCGTGGACACCCAGTGCGACAAAAGGGCTTCGACATCTGGAGCGACGCCAGTTAGTAAGAGCTTGATCAGAGCCACGCCACTACCGTCCCAGGCAACAACCGAATCCCCCTCTCAACCAACTGCACAGAAGACGATGGGAAAAAGCAGTGCGCCCAGCCCGGCTAAGAAAGAACGCCCCGCTGCAGGCACAGGATCAACCGAGGCGGCGCCTCCCACTCCGATCGCAGGATACATGCGAGACAACCAAGCTTCGCTATTCGGCGCGACGTCAGCCCTTCACACATTACTATCGAACCTGCCAGTACCAACCATCACGCTACAACCGGCCCAGGCAATAACCGAATCCGCTTCTCGACCACCTTCACTCAAGATGCTGAGAAAAAGCAGTCTGCCCAGTACGCCGAAACCAGAACGGCCCTCGAGGGGCACGGAAGCCACCGGCAAAGATTCCTGCTGCGGCAAGCAAGCTTCGGTGCCTGAAATTTCGCGATCCCTTGGCAACTTTCCTTCAAGTCGGCCAGGACCCAGCGTCACGCTCCAGACAGCCCAGGCAATTACTGAACACGCCTCTCCACCATCATCTGAGAGGACGCGGGGAGAGAGCGCTTACAGGACACATTCAAGGGAGATTACGGAAGACCATGAAGGACCGAGAAAGTTACATAAAGGGAAACGTCACGGAAGAAAGAAGCATCACCGATCGCATGAGGGCCCCATAACTAATAACGCCCCCGCGGTCGTTCGGGGAATCAGCCTCCAAGAATTGACAAATACAAACGGCAACGGAATGCATGAAGGCGCGACGTTCGGCAGCGACGCCCCGTTGGATAACTTGAGTAGTGAACTATGCTCTGCTGATACAAACCTGGCGAAAGTCACAGAAAATTTGTCGGCCACCTCAAAGAAAACTCGAAAACTAAAGTCAAGGAAAACAGCATCTCATACTCCCCCGTCTAAAAGCTCGATTTATTCCGAGGATCATAGGCAGCCTCCTTTACACAATAAGCCGCCACAGGACACATCCATGCTGGATAGTTCTTGCACCCGCAGTAAGCCCGACATCTCCGCGGTGATCAATGTGGCGCAGTTGGACACTGTTTTCCTCGACAAGAAAGCTCGACAAACTCAGGCAAGTGTCTCAGCTTCAGTTCAGGAAAGCACGCTACAGCATGCATCGCTTCCTCAAAACGGGATAACTGTCCCAACCAGCACATCTGAGGCGCCAGAAGAGCAGTTTGTGCATTCGAAGCAGGTAACAGAAACGGAAAAATGGCGTGGGACACATTTATCAACTTGGAAAGGACCACTGGCTGAGTCACCACCCTCGAAGCAGTCTTCCCCGGAACACTCAGAAGGCCATTCACCAAAGATGTCAACAGCGCAGGCAGCTGCAGTGAATGGAGAATTACTGGTTTTGCCACGCCAACAGACTTCCCTTTCCACGACAGTTTCCGATGCCCAGCTGCCGGATCAGCAAACTTCCTCGCCATCGAAGAAGGGGGAAGGTGAGCGAGGTGCCTTAGACAACAGTGGTTTCTCTTCGGCTGCCGCTGAAACGGATGAAAGACAAAGAGATGGGCCTCAGGATTTCTCGCTTTCCGGCAAGTCAGCTGGCGTTTTGTGTGAGCCTGGAGCGCTGCAACCAACGTCTCTGCAGACAAACGCCGAAACAGTGAAAGAGAAGGAACGTCCATCATTGCCTCGTATGTGGGGAGGCCCCTTCAGCGGCTTGTCTACCAAATGTTCAACTCCCCAGCCTTCGGCGGGCCATTCACCAAGAATGCCGTTGGCTCAAGGTCACCAGGCGAGGAGCGAAGCCCAGAGTTCACCCCACCATCCCAGTTTCTCCTCAGCGGGTGCAACCAACAGCGAAGTCCAGAGGCATCGTCCTTACCAACAAGCCTTGCCCCCATCGTTCGGTCCTAAGAGGAAGGGAACAGGGCACGAGTTTGATGAATTGGCTTACTCTTCGATCACTGCGGAAAGTAGAACCGTCCGGGACGTACCGGGCCTCAAGGAGCGGTCTCTGAGCTCGGAGCATTTTCACGAAAGCAGCGAATATTGTAGCTCTGAGGGCTCTTATGTGCCAACTCTGCACGCTGAGGAATATGAGAAGCAAGTGAAGGGGCCTCAAAAGGTGCCGTCAATGTCACTGGTGCTGATCGAAGACTTGCCACCGTCACCACCTTCGTGTGTCTCCGAAGCTGCTGCTCTTTGCAGTGGGCCGTTCGAGCCAGAAGTTTTCGGTCCTCAACCTCTTCGGCCGATCGTCCAGGATGAGCTGCGGAAGAAGAAGGCAGCACGGAAACATCGTAAGACGAAATCAGAGAAGTCTTCTAAAAGCGAATCGACAGCAAAGGACTTTCCTTCTGCGCCGACAGGTCAGCAAAGCCTTGAAAAACCTGCAGAGAAATCCCAGCACGCCTCTCCCGAGGGATCTCCGGCCTGCGTCCCCACACCTGTAGACGAGCTAAACCGCCGGCTTCAAAACCTTCGATCCCACGACGACTTTAGCCCGACGTCTGGAGCGACTTCGCCCCTGCGGTCAGAAGACTTCGGTCAGGACCACGCCAGCGTCAACGACGAGGGGGAAGTCAAGCTCTATCTGGACATTTCCACGCGCGATGCGACTGGGATGCTGTGGCCTTTTGGGCCGGACTCGACGGTGACGAAGAATGAAGACCCGTAGGGAATACTTGCGGGCACGCTTCAATAGCTTCGTCTCTACGAAGTTGGCTTCTAGTTAACAGCCATCGCGCACAATACGATATGCGTTCTTTGAATGAGAATTTTTTGCTGGGGTGCTTGCCAATCGCAACAATTAGACGAGATTGCGAACTTTAAATAAGTAAGCAGTCTTGCGCTGGCCGCTGAACACGAAGGACACAATCGGCACTCATCTGCCTGATTCCCATCGTCTTATCGGTGCCCCTAAAGGTTGAAGGTAAACCGTAGTTCTCGCAATCCTGTATGATGACCGTAATATTTTTCTATTTATTTTCCTATTATTCAGCAGCCCCTAACGCCCCAACTTTTTATTTGAGTGTAGACAAACCATGGACCTCCAGCTGATGAAAGTGGTGCGTAACTAAATGTGTGCCAGGAGCCAGCAAGTTTTTCGTAGTGGTACTGATTTATAAAATTTTCCTCCTGCACATGGTTGTCCTTGAAATGCATGTCATATTACTTGGCAAGCCTATAGTCGGCGGTAGACATTACTGAATGATCTATTTCTACGATACGATTCATCAGCCACTAGTTGAGTGTAGAAAAACCATGCACCTCTAGCGGATCAAAGTGGTGGGTGGCTAAATGTGTGCCACGAGCCAACATTGCAAGTTTTTCGTTGCGGTACTGATAAAATTTTCCTGCTGCACGTGGCTGTGTCTGATATGCATGTCATATTACAGCTTTGGCAAGCCTATAGTCGGCGGTGGATATTAATGAACGATCTATTTCTCCGATACTGTTTAGCAACCACTAACACCCCAACTTCACAGTTCAGTGTAGACAAACCGTGCACCTCTAGCTGATCAGTTACGCGTAGCTAAATGTCTACCACGAGCAGGGTGTCGAACCAGAATTTTTTAGGGTTCGGATCGGGTTCTCGCCTTTCGGGTTCAGTTCCGGGTTCGGCTCCAGAGCGACATTGTATTTCGGTTCCAACCGGTTCGGTCAGCTCCGAACCGGTTCAAACGGGTTTAGACAAAAAAAAATTCTGAATGTAGATGGGTTTTAACTAACCTTATTATATTGTTTACTTGTCAGTGCGGCACTGATATATTAAATGAAAAATTCATAATTTGCTCAGCACAAAATGTCTTCACTGCACCTACTTCAGCTTACTGTCCGCGGCAAAAAGATAGGAATTCACGGTGAGACCTGCGAAATCAAATGAACTCAAAATTAGTGTGAAATAACTATGCATACTTTAGAATTCATCTGATGAGATATATAAGAAGAAAAGCTGGTGGATTTTACATCTACAAAACCTTCAGCTTGAGCAGCTTCTGAGACCCCGTCGATCGAGTAATAGGTCTCCCCTGAAGCTCGAATGAGTCGTGAATTTCTCCTACGCAGAATACTTATACGGGCAACCTCTACATCACCGTACACTATTGAGAGAGGAAGCTTTGCTGTATCGGCATGTATATAAGAAGACTCTTTTCTGCCAACACAAAACCAAATTAACAGTCACCCCTCCTCCCCATCTCTGGCACACCTCCAACATGCTTCTCAAGAGCTTATGGAACATATTTTATTTAAATCACCTGTTCGACACCGCCTTCTTTAGAACAACTTTTTGTTGGGCTAGATGGTGCATATTGTAAGAAAAGAACAGTAGCGCAACGAAGACGAACACAAGAGAGGACCATACAGGACTAGCGCTAAACTTCATCTAACTTTATTCACTAACAGCGCAGCAAATATAAGGAAAACCAGGACACGTGCAGAGAGACACCAGTTTCCACACAACACTATCTACAGAACCGTTCAAGATACGCCATTTCCGATTTGAAGAGGTTCACCGACGTATCGCTAACGCAAGATACACCTCTCTTCCTTATATGAAATGCTTTCAATAGTTCCCTTGCCCTTGTGTCTTTGCTTCTACCTAAAATCTTTATCTCATGAAACCGTGGTTGACACTTTTTGCAGTACTTGCATCTTGCCTGTGGCAAATGTTCTGCCGCTGCAAAAAGTGTCAACGACGGTTTCATGAGATAAAGATTTCAGGTAGAAGCAAAGACACAAGGGCAAGGGAGCTATTGGAAGCATTTCATATAAGGAAGAGAGGTGTATCTTGTGTTAGCGATACGTCGGTGAACCTCTTCAAATCGGAAATGGCGTATCTTGAACGGTTCTGTAGATAGTGTTGTGTGGAAACTGGTATCTCTCTGCACGTGTCCTGGTTTTCCTTATATTTGCTGCGCTGTTAGTGAATAAAGTTAGATGAAGTTTAGCGCTAGTCCTGTGTGGTCCTCTCGTGTTCGTCTTGGATGCGCTAATGTTCTTTTCTTACGACACCGCCTTCGTAACTCGCGTTATACATCTCGAACAGCTGCAGCTCTGTGTCTTCAAAAATATTGGAAACATCTTCAAAAACATTGGAGAATAGTGGAAAATTGAGATTTTTGGCCTCGGGTGATGTCACTGCCATCTTTTATTCTAATAAAAAGCCTATGATAAAAAATGCAGGCTTGGGTGGGAAGGTAGCACTTTCTGTCTGTGCGGACATATTTAGCAACATCGTTGCAATTTAGCGCATTGACACTCGCAAGTGCTGCATTGTGCGAAGAAAAACGTAAATTGGCTACATAAATTTTTGTGACCTTTCTGGGACGCTATCAAAGAAAGCTTATGCGTCGTCCAAATTTTTTTGTAATCTTGATAGAGTTTGGTGAGCCTGTCGTGCACTTTTGGCACGAAAGCACTACTTAACGGGGTCAGACCCAACCAAGACTCCTGTGTGAAGCCTCGGAGTAACCCGGGTAATTTCGGAGGAACGCCGCACCAGCTGTAGCCAATGGGAGGAGGGCATCGCGCCAGCTTCTGCCGAGTGGAGAGAGGGTGTGGAGATGAAGAGCGTGAAAAGATATTAGGCGATTTAGCCCATGTAGTGTCTACTTCGTGCTGTCCGCGTTTCCTAGCGCTGCAGTCTTCAGGATGAACAACCAAGTTGCGCAATCAGCTACCCTCATCGAGAAACGGGGTTGCGTGCACTTGCAGATGCCAGAAAGATGAGGCGCCGAATTATTGCGTCGTTTTGCATGACTACTCGGTTTAACTACGTTAAAACATTACGATGTTTTTGTCCATCAACTAGATTGAAGTTTTTTTATTTTTCTAAACCACAAACGACCCCTTCCTGGCCGCTGTGCTTATTAGGTGATTAAGTGCTAATCTGTCTTTTCTAGACATGGCCGCGAGAGAATTTTGTGCGGATACATTCGGTTTCCTCTCTCCGCATTTCCTCGGAACACCTGTACGGCCTCTCCGAATCCGGATGACAAAGCTTCTGACCGGTCATTACTTCCTCTTCCCTTAAACGTGTAGCCTTTCTTGACAACGGTGTATTAGAGCGAGTTCAGCAGATGTAGATTGCCAAAAACCTTTTTCGGACTTCAAAACGTTTTTTGGTTTTTCGGTACGCGTATACGTCGTGCCATGACGTCAAGGGACGTTTGTGCCATGGTCAGTGAATTGCTACCTGTGCTAGCAATGGAAAACAATTAATGTTCGTTTGGCAGAAACTTCAGCAGACTCTTAAAAGGGACACTATAGCAAGTCGACTCATGATAATCGCTTTATCGCTTGCCGGTTTTTAAGCGAGGCTTGTTCGCACTCCTTTTTATAACATTCTTTCCCTTTTTCATTATGCCTAATCGCAAACAGCTGGAATAAAAAAAAAGGACATTGAGATCCCGCCTGTAGTGCCGGAGCTCCCATTTCGCTGGCTGGCCCCCCTGGAAACAAGCGCTGCGCGCTCGCCGACGCTCAAAGCAGGCCCGGACTCTCTCGGACATGTCGCGACGTGCAGCGTGACTCATTCCGCCACCGCGGCGCCGACACGGACCCTTCCTCCTCCCCTCCTCTCCGTCGGTGTGAACTCCTCCGACGCTCGCCGGCTCTCGACCATTGGTCTAATTTGAACGGTGGCCCGTGCCGTGACCTGATTGGAGGATTTGAACGGCTGGCTGCCGTAACCGTTACCAGCGGCTTTAAAAGCGGAGCCGCGCTGAACCCGAGCAGCAGACGGGCAGCAGAAGAGCCATCACGCCGGAGCTACGCTCGCCGCCGGGGCCGCCCTTCTCCTTTGTGCTCGCCCGTGGTGCTCTTGGCACTTGTATCATGTAAAAGCCCTTGTACATACTGCACATAAAGTTCATTTGACTCACCGTCGCCTCGACCGTTTCCTGGCTCGGACTCCCAGTCCCAACAGTGGATGGCAGCTGCGGGATCGACCGGCGTCAGCTACCTCGGCGCGGTGAGTGCCTGATGTTTTCCCCTCAATTCGCCAGACTGCTCTAGCACACGTGATTGTAGTCTAGAGTAGGGCTGTGTGTGTAGCACTGTAGAGAGCTTTGCTGTTTCGAGCCAAGTCGGAGCGCTTTGAAACGAAAGCTGGTGCAGAGGGAGTAAACGAGGCGTTGTTAGAAAGAATTACTTGCGCGTGTCATGCTAGTAGCGCTATAGTAGTGAACGGCAAGGGAATTCTAAGAAAAGGGCAAACTACAAGAGGCTATTGTGTGCGATGGAGAACTTCAAAGTGAAGGAACTCATCGAAATTTGTGAAGAGTTGGGCATTGATTTGGGCCCCGCGAAACGAAAGCATGCGATTCTCGAGATCATGCGAAAGGAGAATGTAACGGCTGAGGAAGCCAATGAGGCCTGGGAAGAGATCACAGAACGCCGTGAGCACGAAGAGGCTGAAAAACAGAAGCAGCTTGAGCGCGAACAGGCAGAAAGTGAGCGCGAGGAGGCAGAAAAACAGAGGCAGATTCAGATAAAACGGCGTGCTCGCGCTAAGAAACTGATGGACCTGGAGCTTGAAGCGCATGAGATCGGATATGAGAGATATAGAAAATTTTCCGCTCTGCATGAGACTAACGGTCAGCAGTTGAGAGACAGGCCGCAGCCCTTCGTGATCGCCGAAGATATGGCGAAATATCTGGCAGATTTCGAGCGCGTCTGCGAGGGAAAGCGCGTTGAGCGGAATGGTTGGGCACAGAAGTTGGTAGCCCTGCTTTCCAGCGAAGCGTATGACGTTGTCAAGCGCCTGTTGGACGACGGCTTGGTGGACTACGATGAGCTGAAAAGCTTCTTACTGGCGAGATATAACGTGTCACCGATGGACCTTCGAAAAAGGTACCTGCGAGAGAATAGCACCCCATCGTTTAACGATTTTCCGTACCAGTTTAAAGCCGACATTTTAGAGTGGCTCGAAAATGGTGAAGGGTCGGAAGATCATGACACAGAGGTAGAGTGCGTCGCTGTAGAGCAGCCCTGCCAGTGCGGCACAGAGGAAGGTAGTCCGTACGTGGCAGATGTAACTGCTGCTGTAACAGTGGGAATTGCCCCGCATTCGCCAACTGAGAAAGCCTCTATACCATCGGATAAGGTAGTCACAGCATCGGAAGATACACTTACAGAGGTCTGACCCATTGGAATTGTGGCCGAGTAACGGGAAAGCGAATCTCCTAGCGTGTCGAAAGCAGGAGAAGTTGCCGAACAGGGCAGAGAGGACGTCCGTGTGTACATTGATGAAAACGCCTGCGCCGACGCAAGCGAAGTAAACGAGGACGGAACAGCGTGTTGTGCAGCGCGTTCGGCAGAAATGCAGAAACCCGACACTTACAATCAACGGAAGCGGGTGCATATAGAGTTTGCGGACGCTAAGTTGTGCGCTAGTGTTTGCAGCGAGCGATGCGAAACGAGTCCCGTGCTTTCGCACTGCTCTCAGCTTTGCGACATTCCTGAAAGCAGCTGCAGTAGCGGGAACATCGCGACTGAGTGCACAGCCGACCCTCAACCGAAATTGGCTGAAACGCGTCAGGAGCATGACGAGAGCTGCGTGTCAGCAGTAATGTCAGTAGGAAACACTGGTTCGTCCGCGCCTGTAGAAGCTAAGGTGCTAGACAACAGTGGAGTACAGAACCTCCCAGACGACATGGGAGCTGTAGACGTCGTTGCATCCGAGAAAGATGAGGAAGAATGTGCACTCAGAGGCTCTGAGGAGGAAGTGCGCAATTTGGAGGAGGCTAGCAAATGCACTAAAGACAGACGTGAGCCAGGTAGCGCACGTGAATCGGCTGACAATCAAAGTGATAATGTCAGAAAGCAGAGACCTAGGGGACGGACGCAGAATGTGCTTCCACAGGCGAAAATGAAAGGAAAGCTCACTATAGTAAGCTGCAACCGGAAGAAAAGGAACCGCCAGTTCAGGAATGTGAGCTATCGCCACAAGGTGATAGCCAAACAAGAGAAACAGTGCTGCCGTCGAAAGGAGAGGAAAGGCAAGCATAAGACAGAAAGCTGCAACCGGAAGGAAAGTAACAGCCATTTCCGAAAAGAGAGCTATCACAACAAGGTGATAGACAAGCAGTGCTGCCGCCGAAAGGACAGTAAAGGCAAGCTCAAGAGAGAGAGCTGTCACCGAAAGACGGTGAAAGGCAGGCAAAAGAAAGAGTGGTGCCGCCGAAAGATGAAAGGCAGGCATAAGAAAGACGGGCGCTGCCGAAAAGAGAAAAAGGGCAAACGCGCGAAAACGGGTTTCCACCATCGGAAGCGCCAGCGTCGCCGGCAAAATGACTTCACTAAAGTCAGTCACGTTGTTAGCCGTGATGCTAGTGTCACAATCGGAGCTAGAGAAATGTGCGAGGCGTCGCTATCGCGCAAAGCGAAACACATAAGTGTGCCGAGGCACATGGATCTGGGCAGTAAGGTAAACTGCGAAAAGAAAGCATGCAAACATTCGCGCGGAAAAGTGCACCAAGGCAGCAAACCGAGATTCAAGAGAGCGCTGCCCGGGAGGCGAAAAATTAAGGAGCGGTTCAAGAGAGAGTCTTGCCGCCAGCACAAAGAGAGCAAAACACGCAAAAGCGCGTACTCTCATGAAGTCTCTCGCTTTCCGCTGCAGTCACGGGAGAAACCGCGCTCCCACAGAAAGCGGCACGCACGCGCAAGGAAAACGCGTGTACAGGGCCGTGACAGGCGCAAGAAAATTGGCAAGAAGAAACCGTCTAAGCGTTCGGCAAAGTGCGGTTATCGCGATGAAAAGCCGCGTGTCAGGATAACGCTCTCCAGTAGGCGTAAAATCAAAAGGCTGGGTAGAGGCGAACCACACATCGAGCGGCAAGGCAAACGGGTGCGCGAGAACTTAAAGACTCGTGGAATGTCTCACTGGCCACAAAGAACAAAGGAAATGAAAGAAAGGTCCCACCGGAAGCGTTGCGCACTCGCTACGGAACGTCGCGACTGGCGCGCGAAGCGCAAAGAAAGGGACAAGTCGCAAGTGAGTGAAAGCGAATCGTTCTCGTACTGTACCTCCCCTAGAAACTGGAAAGACAAGTACAGAGAGAAAGGAAAGCGCGTCTACCGCGAAAGAGGCAGAGACATTAGCTTCCACGGTAGTAGAGAGAGAGAGAAAAGCGCAGCTACAGCGAAAGACGCAGAGTCATTAGCTTCCGCGGTAGCGGGTGTCGTTTAACCGAGTTAAACGCTGGCGTAGACGCCCTAAGCCGTGTGTTCTAAGCAAGGCTGCCTTCGCCTCCTCGTGACCTACATTTTGTCTCTTCGCGAACAGCTATTAAGGTAGCTCGTAAATCGGGGAAAAATTATGTCCTCATTTGTGGCCTCAGCTGAGTATTTTCCTGGCCGAGTGATCTCCAGAGAGCGAATTTATTTTGCATTCATTTTATTCCGTGTGTGACATGTGTTTGACACTTTGAGTTATTACTTTGGAGTTCTGGTATCCCACATGTGTCTCTTGTTGAAGAGGGAGCGAAAAGGGAGCAAACCTATTGTTAGCGGAGTTTTTATGACCTTTAAGTCTGGCGTTTTGACGGGTGACGGAGGGCACTTGCTCGTGTTGGGTGTTGCCTGTTGTCGGTCGGTTCTTGGCAACATGCAGAACGATCAACGACCGATGCTGAGAAGCAAGCTCTTCCGAAGGACCGAGCGAAGCTGATCCAGTCACCTGGGCGACAAAGCTGCGGAGCAGTGATCCTGTCCTGACGAGCGGGACCTGTTCACGGAAAGGAGCCTGGAGCTACCTGCGGCTGAACACCGGACGAGAACTTGGAGGAGCCTGGCGTACGAGCGCGCCCCGCATCCGAGCCACGCGGAAGTAGCTCGTCTTCGTGGCGCATTGTCTGGCGGCGGTGGTGCTGTAGTGCCGGAGCTCCCATTTCGCTGGCTGGCCCCCCTGGAAACAAGCGCTGCGCGCTCGCCGACGCTCAAAGCAGGCCCGGACTCTCTCGGACATGTCGCGACGCGCAGCGTGACTCATTCCGCCACCGCTGCGCCGACACGGACCCTTCCTCCTCCCCTCCTCTCCGTCGGTGTGAACTCCTCCGACGCTCGCCGGCTCTCGACCATTGGTCTAATTTGAACGGTGGCCCGTGCCGTGACCTGATTGGAGGATTTGAACGGCTGGCTGCCGTAACCGTTACCAGCGGCTTTAAAAGCGGAGCCGCGCTGAACCCGAGCAGCAGACGGGCAGCAGAAGAGCCATCACGCCGGAGCTACGCTCGCCGCCGGGGCCGCTCTTTGTCTTTGTGCTAGCCCGTGGTGCTCTTGGCCCTTGTATCATGTAAAAGCCCTTGTACATACTGTACATAAAAGTCATTTGACTCACCGTCGCCTCGACCGTTTCCTGGCTCGGACACCCAGTCCCAACAGTGGTGGCAGCGGTGGGATGCCAAAGTCCCAACACGCCTTACACAAGCTTGTGATGAAAGACGCGGAAATTTCGTGTGAAGTTTTCGTGTCAATACGACTGTTTAGCGTGTGGAAACGCCGCATGATGGATGAACACGCAGAACCACAGCGTGCAACGAGGCCACTGTTCAGAGTACAGTGCATTTAAGCGCAGGATGTATATGCTACGCAAGTTAAACCTTCAGTCTGGTTGCCGCTTCTTCGTGTGCTCCCACCGGAAATAAGGGAGTGATGGTGGCGTGAGGGTGCATGCCGAGATCGCTGAATTCGACCCGCTAAAGTAAGCCACGGGGGGTATGGGAGGTCCCTAATATTACATGAGACAAAAAAAAACAAGCTTCGCAGATGGCCGAGTAGATTAAGCCTGAGGACATCATAAGGCGTAAGAAAATCGAAGCTTCTCTCTTGCGCCGCGACTGGTTCGAATCCCACTAGGGGTTAGAGTTTTGTTTGTCTGTTTGTGTTTGTGTGCGCGCGCACGCGCGCGTGTGTGTGTGTGTGTGCGCGCGTGTGTTTGTGTGTACGTGTGTGTGTATGCGTGCGTGTGTGTGTGTATGCGCGCCCGTGTGTTCGTGTGTGTGTGTATGCGTGCGTGTGTGTGTGTGTGTATGCGCGTGTGCAGCCTCCACCATTGATGCGCGCTGTACACTTGCACACTTCGCTGGGCGCACATGGGGGCACTCACTGGTAAAAATGTCTGCTCTTTTAGCATGGCTAAGCACGAAATATTGTGAAAAGGACGGTTTTTAGCAGGTGCCCATAACCGCTTCGTACCTGAAAGCGTGATAGAGGTGTCCCCTAATCCAGGCAGCCAGTTATGCGCCTTTCTTTTCCTAAAAATGAGGGGGTAGGGCACTCGGCTGCCGAGCCGATGTTCCCGAGTTCGAACCCGGCCGCGGCGGCCCCGTTTCGATGGAGGCGAAGCGCACAACGGCGCCCGTGTGGTGTTGTTGTTGCGACTGAGAGTAGGATGAAAAGGAAAGTGCACGGGCCTGCCTACTGGCTCGAGCTGAGCCACCACCGTTGCCACGTGCAGTGTTGGCGATCGGGGTGCGGAGCAACAACCTCTAGAGAAAACTTAAGGCCTGCTGGCTGTTCCTTCCCCCCTTGAGCTACGTCACGCGAAAGAGGCACACATAGAAGTTCCGTGCACCATGTCTCGAAGCTACGAGCGGCGCACTCGTGTTGAAAATGAGGCCTGGAAGGTACACAATGGTTAACTGCACCTATACGGAGAAGTCAGAGTGGGGGACGAAGCTGCTGTTGCTGCTGCTGTTGCTGCTGTTGCTGCTGCTGTTCTTGCTGCTGTTGTTGCTGCTGTTGCTGTTGTTACTAGCTGCTGTTGCTGCTGCTTGACGGAACCGTGGTCAAGCCGACACCCGTTCCCACCACCAGGACAGGAATGCCGTCGAGTAAATGAGTCGAATGATGGGAGGAAGATTACGAGTGGGTTTATTTACATTTTTACAAGCGCAAGAGCAAACGGGAGAGTCAACGGGAGAGCCAATGGGAGCGTCCCTCGGCCATATTCACAGCCGAGTTGAATAGGACTCTCATTCCCTAGAGTCCCAAGACATGCGTCGCGGCCTCGCCCGGTAGGCAGTGGCGTGAACGTTCACTTTTGCGCACAGTCTCACTCTTTCTATCACTTTTGGCCACGCCCCTGCCACATGTTCGAGCTTGAGTGAGGAGAATGCCGGCGAGGACACGTAGGTTTGGGCAAGTCAGCCCGGGTTGTTCCATGGCCAGCTGATTGTGGACAGCTGTTGTCGATACCTGTGGTTAATAACCACCGACTCGTGGGGCGGGAACGCAGGAGGGCAACACTGGAAACCCCTCGTCTTAAAGGTCCACTGACCAGGGTTTGGACATTTTTGAAAAACAAGCCCACTGCATAGATGAGGCATCGAAGATAACCTCTGCAAAATACTAGAGCCATGCGCGCCCCGAAAAGCTGCGAAAATTCAAATCAAAGCCCGCTCGTTCTTTCCTTCAACAAAAACGGCCCGCCCCACTACTCTGAACCCCGTTGACGTCATGGGGGGTTACTTTCGCTAAAGGCACTCCATTGGTGCATCGTTCTGACTGACGGGAGAAGGTTGGGCGTAGCCTTGGCGTCGCGTCGTCTGCACAACGCTTTCCGCAGCGCCTTCTGTTCTGGCTCATGCCTACAAACCCGCATGAAGGAACAAAAAAAAACTGCGGAGGGAGCGTGCGGCGACAGTAGCGACAGCCTTGAACCCTAGTAATAAAAAGTAAAAAATAGTAAAACTGAGGGAATTGGTTCGCCTTCCCCCCCCCCCCCCCACCGTGATCACGTCACGAGACACTCTGCGCCAACCCCGACATGACTGAAGAAAAGAAGCTGTCCTTCCTGATGCGTGGCGTGAAGGAGCAACTTTTCGCCGGCCTGATCAGCGATCCTCCACAAACCGTCGCCGAGTTTGAAGCTGAGGCTTCAACCATCGAAAAGTCCCTGGAAGCTCGGACCCGTCACTACAACCGACCACTTTACGTGCTGTCGGCCAGCCTGCCAGAAGATACCCCTACAAGCGAGATAATCTGCGAGATTTGACACGCGAAGTTGTTCGCGAAGAACTTCGCCGACTGCTGCCATCCCCAGCACAGCCGACGCAGGAGACACAGGTGGCGTCGCTCACGGACATCATCCGTAAAGAAGTACATCATGCAGTTGGCTCCCCGACACCAACTACACTGAAGGCAGCTGAAGCCACACTGCAAACCGAAAAACACCCGGATAGGAGTAAATGGCTCATCGCGTAGCGCACTCCCGAAAAGGGGTTTTTATACTCCTCAGAATAGGAGTATATCGTCTACTCCTCTGCTTGAAGGGATACTTTCGGAGCGCTAGAAGGAGTAAAGTGTTACCGCTCTGCAGACGGGAGTTTATTTAGGAGTAAAGTTGTGATCACAAAGGAGTTAGCATGGCAATTAATAGAAGTATCATATACTCCTTTGCAGCTACTTTTATAGTACATTTCAGGAGTACGTGCCTGTTCCTTTTAAGTAGTTTTGACAGGAAATTTTTGGAGAAATTTTTCTTACTATAGGGTTACATTTATGATTCCCAGATGAGTATATTACTTCACTTGATGCGGAAGCCGATTTGAAATGAAGTATTCGTATGGAAGGCTCATTTTAGAGCTTGATATTCCAGGATAAATGCGTCGATGAACTTACAGTGATTTATTTCAAACAATATTTTATTGGGTACAAAACATTTGAGACATGTGTTCGGCAGCTTGCTTTCGACGGTTACAGAGAACCAACGTCTTGGCCCCTGTAGAAAAGAAGAGTGCCTTAACCCACGCTGTCTTTGGGTACATAATTTAAATACCCAAAGGAATGAAAATAGAGATGCCACACTTGAAAGCAAGGAGGGAACCTTGAAATGCTTCGCTGTCAACATACAGGCTCCTTCTGAAAGAAAGATTAGAAAAACAAATGCATCAGTGGAATTGCACCTCTAAGCTTGAAGTATGACGTGCTTCAAGTGTAGAAGTCAACGTCCCAAAGCCGTTCAGAGTGCACTTTTCAATAAAGTAGGTAGTATTGAAGTTTAAACGTTTTTCATGACAAAAGATTAGCTAGCAGAACATAGTAGGTAATCAACTAGCTAATACATACCTGTACCCTGTCGGATGACAGCGGCTAAACGCGGTTTTCAGGGAATCACAAATTCCAGAGAGCCGCTTTCGTAAACGTTAAGGCAATACGGTGAATGGGAAGCAGCATCGATAGGGAACATTATTTCCGCAAAGCATAAAACTGAAAAAAATAAAATGGTCTTACTGAGGCACTTGCGCATTCGCGCTGCCTTTGGCTGCGTTCCTGCACCGAAAGTGGCCTCGAGATATAATTTTTTTTTACTTGTCAGAGGTTCCTCATGCTTTTCAGGCACCATATCAGAACCAATTACTGAAATCAAAACATGCAAACAAAAGACAGCGCTTTGCATACACGCAGCGGAAGCTTACATGCAATTTCCTTGATGGGAGAGCCCGCAGCTACGCATTTTCAGGACGTCCTCATTCTGTGTATAGGCCAAAGGCAGGGCAAGGGTGACTGACATAGCAGGCATTGTTAGGAATAGAAAGCTACCACCAGACCCACCCTCCCGCCGCCACCTGTCTTCTGTTAAGCTTTGCCCTCACATTCGTGGCCAGGGTTCAAAAGAGAACATTCTACACAGGTCTATGGCTGGGAAAGGAATATACTTTCGGGAAAGAACGCCAACCAGAAAAAAAAAAAAACATGTTTGGGAATCTTCTTGGTTCTTTCAGCAGGTGTGACTGCGAGTGAGTCACAGCTTGCCTTTTTTAAGCCTTCGGTTAGTCATCCGCCGGGTCACTGATCGTAGACAGTTGATGCAAGGATAGTTCCCTCGAAGTCAGTCTTGTCAACCCGCGCTTCCTTCCTTGTTCATTTGTTTGGCATCCGCTTTGTGCTGCTTCAGTTTTTCTGGGAAATGCTTGCTTTCGCCAATGTACTACGTCCAGCACGAGCAGGGGATCTCGTACACTGGCGTAAGCTTTATTCTTTTTCTTTCGCTGCCTTCCTGGGATCAGCAGTCTGAACCGGAACGCTTGCCTCCACGAGTTTCACATAATGGAATGTATTCAGAAACTGCACGCGAAGTGGAAACTTCTTTTAACATTTTTCAAATGCGAAGAGCTTACAAGATACCACATTTTGGAACTAGACGCCTAACCATCCAGAAAAGGCAGCGTTCAGTATGGTTGAAACCTCATGTCCGCTGCCGAAAATCGCTGCAACGTTAAGATGCCACCAACTCGGAAAATGTAACAGTTTAGCTAATCTCCGTGAGCGCTAAGGCGTCGCCATGTCCTGTGCTATGACTGAAAAGAATAAAATCGCTTGCATTGTTTGCATAACAAGGCCCTCTTAAAACACAGGAAAGGAAGCAACCGATTAGGGCACGGTTCTCAGCACTGTTCGTAATAACGTGACAAAAATTCACAGACCCCAAGGCTGTGCATTTTCCCCTGTCATTGCCTGTACAGCTTTTTTATATTCATGGGGCGTGAACGCATGAAGAAAATTTGGTCCCTAGAAGAACTGACCGTACTTCCAGCTGTACATGTTAGCGTAACAGCCACGACTGCAGTGCCACACTCTTTTTTTCAGCCGCATGCAACAACAAATTTCTCAGATACTTACTTCATGCCTGCTGTGTGAGTTGGCTCCACCGGACCCCAATGAAGCCTTTGCTGTTTTGCTGTTCTCGTTAAGCCTTTCATCTCGGCGCACCCGTGGTTCACAGCAAGTCTACGCACACTGAAAAGGGAGCGGCGTTAAGTGCATGCGCGTCTATGGCATCAAAGGAGAGTTTAATACTGCTTACCAGAACACACGACGATGATAATCCGGTCTTTAGTATTCTTGCAATACAGCGAAAGAACGAGGGGCCGACGATGTCGAGAAAACTGGTGCGTCACACACACATCGCCATGTCGGCGCGGCGAAACGGCAGCAGCCAACACTTGTATGCTGCGTAGACAATGAATGACTAGTCGCTGCTTCTGCACATATTGCTGGCTTGAGTGAGACGTTCCTTGCAGCACGTTGCTGCTAAGGTCGATGATGTCCAGTCTTACGTCACGACAAGAGCGCGCAAAGGAGCGGGTGACAAACTGGCGGCTTCGGGGAGGTCGACGCGTCACACACCGCCATGTTGGCTCGGCTGAGCTCGGCTGGCTAAGCCTCTCGCAGACTGCCGTCGCAGGCGATGCAACACCAAGCGTTCTCCGAATACACTGGGGGCTTCACAGGCACTGTCTGTGGCGCTCATTGGTGCGCGAGCTTGCGGCGATCCGGTGTCTTGTAACATGACAAACGTGCGTGAAGCAGCAAAAGCACAGGCGAGCAGGCAGCGACGACAGAGCCGGCGTCGTCACCTGCAAGCGCAGCGAAGCTGCAGCTGCCACTAGGCGGCGGGCAGACACTAAGGAGTGCATAAAGGGCCTGAAGGAGTATTGAAGCCGACATACTCCTTCTTGGAAAAGTAGTAAAATCATGTAAATGCTTCATTTTACTCCTCGATTTCGCGACGGCAGTAAAAAAGGAGGATTTCCTCTTTTTTACTACTTAAAGTCGATTGCGCAATTTTCAATAAGGAGTTTAAAAGCGGGCACTAACCATTTATATTCCTATTTGGGCTTATTTGTGTTTACAGTGCATGACCTATGCCGCCGCACTACGCAGTCCTGCGCCCCGACGAGACCTCCCTTGCCCTCTTCGACAGGCACCAGCTCTACAAGAACGACGACCCCTTGCTCCCGCACGCCCACATTACGAGCAACGCAACGGTTTTAGGAAATGCGACGAGTGGAAGACGCCCGACAACCGCCCACTATGTTTGCATTGTAGCCACGCCGGGCACATACCTCGCCACTGTCTTTACCGGCGCATAGGCCTGCGAGGTTTTGCCATCGACGCCCCACGACCGCTCCCCGGCCAGCGACCACGGGAAATCGATGACTACCTGCGTAGAGGGGAGTACGCGTCGTGAAGCCGTCTTTCCCGCTCCCCTTGGCCGTCCAACGCACGTTTTTCATCACCGGGCCGCAGCTACGCCGCGGCTGTCAGAGGAAGGTCCTCTAGCCCCCGTAGGGGAAACTAACAAAAGCAACCTGTGGAGGTCAGGTTGCTTGCCGAGGAAACGACGAAGATCCTCCAGCGACCACGCCGTATAGACGCCGCACCCACTACGCCGACGCCGCATACAAAGACAACCTCGACCACGACGCGAACCACCTTCAAAACGACGCCAAGAAAAGCTTCGACCACACGCCCCACCCACAATTCACATATCCGACGAAGCCGTGACCCGACGCCGAAGACGACGCGCAACGCCAGAGCCAGGACATCCGACTTAGAACTGGTTATCGACGGCCGGATGGTCACAGCTCTAGTCGACACAGGAGCCGATTATTCGGTGATGAATGGACCATTCGTTGCGCAGCTGAGGAAAGTAACGACCGCTTGGGACGATCCACAAATTCGCACCGCAGGGGGTCACCTCATTACACCATTAGGACGGTGCACAGCGCGAGTGACTCTCAAGGGACATACCTATCCCGCGAACTTCGTAGTGCTACGGCAATGTGCCCGCGAAGTGATCTTGGGCATGGATTTCCTTAATGAGCATCAAGCGATCATCGACCTGCGATCCAAGATGATCACACTTTCCACGCACGAGGCCATCCCGTCGATGAGAACTCCGGAACATCACGTTGCGCTTAGTGTCATTGGAGGAACAAGTGAGTGTCCCACCCCGCTCAAGCGTCATCATCACCGTAGGCGCCACGGAAGCGAATAACACTGAAGCCATTATCGAGGGGAACATGCAGTTGCTTCTCGACCGAGAAATCGGCATCGCACATTTCCGCAAAGGACAAGCCGAAGTACACTCTAAAAAAAAATGGTAGTTGAGGTTACTACATTTTGGGGTAGCAACGATTGTCACATATATGCCTACCTAGGTAGTAACTGTACGTAGTAACTGCAAGGTAGTAACATTTACTACCTCTGGAGAGAAAACACCTTAAGAAAAAAAATCTAATGACTTTTGATATTAGGATCTTATGCCTATATGATAATAATGGTGCCAAATAAGAGCCAAAATAAAAAAAACCAGGAAAAGCAAAAAAGAAAAAAAATCCGCCTACTGCCACGAGGATTCGAACCGCGGACCTTAGACTCTCTATCCTACCACGCTAACCACTACGCCACGCCACTTTTTTTTTTCTTTATTGCCTGTCTTTGGCTCATGACATTGCACAACAAAAATACACATAACGCTATATACATACGACACTGTCGTGGTCAGCCAGCACGAGACTGGCTTCGTCAGGTTAAAATTCCCGCAACATGCACAACGGCTCTAGTCTTGAGAGCCACTCGGGAGGCTCCGCAGCTGCTTTTTGGATTGCAAGAAACCAGTCCATGCTTTCCCGAAAATAAATTCGGGCCGGTCGTGCGTCTTTGTCACAATGGTAGCCTGCCATTCTGGAGCGCCATATACAGTGGAGGCCCAACAGCATTATGAGATCAAAAGGTGCCCCATCCTCATTATCAGTGCTTAAATAGCGAATTCCGTGCGCGTCAAGTGGTAGCTCTTTCTTTATGGTCCTTTGTAACACGTCCCAAAAATAAACCCCTTCCCAGCAATGCAAAAAAAAACATGGTCTATTGTTTCAGGCTGTTTACAAATTAAGCAGTTCGATCCCCACGGTAAAAAGAAATCCTTTCCCTCTAGAAACTTTTTAACTGGTAACGTCCTGGTGTGTAACTTAAAAAAGAAAGTCTTTACTCCTGGTGGCACCTGCATTTTCTTCACCCTTTTTAAAACATCCCCTCCCGGGCCTCCACTGTACAAGGCCCTGTACATGGGCTCTGGGAAAACAATATCACAAAGATCATTGCACAACTTTTTCCTTTTGCTTTTCCACAAATAATCGGTGGAAAAACGTGCCGAAAGAAACCGAACGCTTGCTACAATCTCTTTGTAGTATCCAAAAGTTCCACCAGAGAGCTCTTCTGTGGATACCACAAACTCCGGCAGCAATCGCCGCAGCTTCACTTGGCACACGGCGCGCAAGAACGGGTCTGTGACGTCGCGAAAAAACAAAAAACGGTTCACCAGCTGCCTTAAAGAGAAGTGCCCTAGCCCTAGCCCCCCGTCTTTTACCCTCCGGAACAGGTTCGTTCTGCTACAACGTTCCCATTCGGACGCCCATATGAAAACTGCAAAAATCCTGTGTAGCTTCTGAACGTTCACACGCGAGCAATGCAAAACCTGCATCACATACCAGAGTTTGCTAATAAAAAAAAAACTGCAGACTGTAGCTCTGGCGAAAATTGAAAGGCTGGTGCCTTTCCATTTCCCAGCTCGGTCACGTGCGTCTTTAGTTTGCTCTTTCCAATAGTCCTCGCTATCGCGATAAGCATCGAGCGGAACGCCCAAATACTTGCCAGGGGTCGTCGCCCACGGTACGTTGGCGAAATGGTCCGGGTGGGATGGCCACCATCCATGCCAGAGCGCAAGGCACTTGGACCAGTTAACCCCGCTACCTGTGACTTCGCTGAACGCGCGTACACACCCGACAGCTTCACTTATGCTCCCCTGATCAACCGTAAATACTGCAACGTCATCTGCATAGGCCAGCAGCTTAACTTCAGCTGCTTGTAGCCTAAAGCCATTAATACTATTGTTTTCTATGATTTTCATGCACAGCGTTTCGATGTAAATACAAAACAAGAGAGGGCTGAGGGGGCAGCCCTGACGCACGGAACGCTGCACGCTAATGGGGGCCCCCAAACTCTTGTTAACAATCAGTCTCGTCGTGCAGTTTCGATACGCCAGGGCTACACCCTTACGGATAACTGAACCGACGTTCACATGGTCTAAAACGGTAAACAAAATTTCATGAGAAACACAATCAAATGCCTTTTCAAGGTCAATCTGAAGCATCGCTACTCGCCCATTGATGTCGTAACAGCTTTCAAGCACACTGCGCGCTTTGTGAATGTTGGAAAAAATTGAGCGCCCTTTGATTCCGCATGTGTGGTGGGGTCCAACAATATCCGATATCACTGTCTGCAGTCTACGCGCCAATACCTTCATAAAAATTTTGTAGTCCACATTAGTGAGTGCTATGGGTCGATACGCTGTAACCAATTGTAATTTCTCTATATCATCCGTTTTAGGTATGAGCACTGTATGGGAGATCCCAAAAGACGGAGGCAATACGTTTATTTTATAGGCTTCATTGAAAATTGTACACAGCACTGGGGCAATTTCGTGCTTAAATTCTTTATAAAATGCCGCACTGAATCCATCTGGTCCTGGTGATTTTCCTAGGTTTAACTGATCTATCGCGTGCTCTACCTCGCTGTGAGTTATTGTTAGCTCCATTTTCTTTTTGCTTTCTTCGTCAAGCCGTGGCATTGCACCAAGAAACTGATGCGTAAAGGCTACTGCGTCTACAGGAGTCGATGAAAAAAGCCTCTGGTAGTATTCATTAAAGGCTTCTTTGATGTGGTCAGTGTCTGCCGATAAGATACCCCCCCATTCTATTTTATCGATGTGATTTCTTTCAGCGCGCGCTTTTTCTAGACCAAGAGCACGTTTCGATGGCGCTTCGCCAGCAGCTGTGTCTTCCGCCCTTGCCCTCACTAGTGCTCCGCGATAACGCCGTTCTTCCATAAGCTCTATCTTTTGTTTTGTTTTCCTCACATCTTCTATCCATTTCCCAGGCTCTTTGCATTCCTGCTTCATCAGCGTTTGAAGCAGTGCCCTTAGCTCAGCTTCGTCTTGTTTTTCCTTATAACGGATGCATGTCGCCCTTTCTATTGCTTTGACTTTTAAAGATTCTTTACTTAGCTCCCACTGTTGCCAAATCTTCAGGTTCTTGCGCGGGTTTATTTTACCTATTTCATCCTTTACTGCTCTGCAGTAGATTTCGTCTTGAAGAAGCGTGTTGTTTAGCTTCCACATTTCCCACGAAAATGCCTTGCTTCGCGCCGTTCGGCAACGTGACGGAGGTGACGCGGGAGCGTTGGCGTGTCCAAGGCTTGAAGGAGAAAGGCTCGACCACCAGGACCGTGTTACTGAAGTTGAAGCCGGGAATTAAGGTGGATGATTTGCCACACCAGGTCCGAGTAGCTGGTGAGCTGGCCCTCGTTGTTGTCCCTGGGCGACCGATGCAGTGCCTGCGTTGCCACGGCACGGGTCATGTTCGCCGAGACTGCAAGGTGCCCAGGTGTTCCCTGTGCAGGCGCTACGGACACATGGACGCGGACTGCGTCCGTACCTACGCTTCAGCTACCGGGCTCGGAAAGGCGAACGACACTGCGGAACTCATGGACATCGCCGAGGCGGAGGAAGCAGCCACTGGTACGGACGAGGCGGGCAAGTCGGCTTCCACACTTGCGACGTCAGGGACTCCAAGTGACGACACCAAAGCGGCCGACGAACCAGAGAGCCAACAGCCGACGGGAGGCTCCCTCGGCGTCTCTAACGAGACGCCAGAGAACGGAGCGTGCCCATCAGAGCCCGTAGTCCTCGAGGGAAAGGACGTGAACGAGGACCACCACGAGAATACCGGCGCCCGCACAACAAGCGTCACGCCCCCCCTTAACACCCCGGCGAAGCGTTCCCATGACCAGGCCAGCCCTGAAGGGGACAAAGTGGTAGCACCCGGCGTCGAGGAGCCCCCTGCAAAGACGACTCAAGCCCGGCGTTCGTCGTTACGGCCACGCCCAAACCATGCGGCTGACAAACGGTACTCCTCCGCAGGCAAGGTACTACTCGAGCAGACTGATGTTCTTGCGCCGGATGATACCGGCGGCAACAGTGGCGTCTAGTGGCGCTCTATACGTGGAAGGTAAGCACCATGCTGTTGGTTCCTTCCTCTTGCGTAAAAATGGCTCCCGCCTCCGCCTTTAGAGTCGCTACATTGAATGTGAGGGGCCTGGCGGCAAGGAAAAAACAAGGTCAGGTGTACCGACTTATTAAGGAGCGCGAGATAGATGTATTGGCCGTGCAGGAGACGAAAGTGGACGGCAACGAAGGAACCGACAGCATGGTGCGACGTTTCACGACTAGATTTTATGCTGTCGTCAGTCAAGCAGTGGGAACATCACATCAGCTGGCTGCGTGCTTTTTGTAAAGAAGATGCCGGGGCTAGAGGTGCAGGCTTATTTTTCGTGTGTGTATGGCCGGTGTATTGTGCTTGATTTTTGTCTGAACGGCAATGAGTGGCGCATTGTTACTGTGTACGCGCCGAATGTGGTTGAGGAAAGGGTTGCCTTTTTCCAAAGCCTCCAAGAGCGCCTTTGTACGGAGAGGCGGCTCATTGTATTAGGCGACTTCAATTGTGTTCTTAATGCGCGCGATAGGTCAAGCATCCGGGGGTTTAGAGACAGGAGCACTGAAGTGTTGATGAGAATTACATACGACACTGTCGTGGTCAGCCAGCACGAGACTGGCTTCGTCAGCTTAAAATTCACGCAACAGACACAACGGCTCTAGTCTTGAGAGCCACTCGGGAGGCTCCGCCACCACTTTTTTTTTCTTTATTGCATGGAAGAACTTCCGTAGAAAGGAGGAAAACTCCAATCAGACTGGTTCGCGTCTCAAGTTACCGGGCTGCTTAATAGGAGCCCGCCACAGCCCTAACTCAACACTGCATCCCCATCAAAACATCAAAATTCAGGGAGGCACACACATGCATCTAGGCACGGCAGCCAGCTTGGAGGTTCTTCGCGTGCAGCATATACACTCCTCACCAAAGCACACTGTTCACGAAACACAGATTTGGACGATCTTGGAGGCTCGGCATGTCTGTCCATCATACGGCTTTTCCAAAGACTGACGCCACGCCACCACACATTAACGTATCAACTTATGTGGCGTGATATGTGCAGTGTGATATGTGCAGCCAGAGTTGTTTCTTGTTCTTTCCATTGCGAGTAAATGTAGCAGCAGCATCTACATTCTCGCACGGGACAACAATGTTGTTGCGAAGGACCTTTCAGTGGCTGATGGCCAATGACATAAGGGAATCTACTGTGTTAACGAAAAAGAGTCTCTGCTGAGTTTTTATTGTCAAAAGACATGAATAGCTGACTTCGTGGTGACTTTCTAATGTGTCACAAGGAGTGCATGAACATGACACCAGAAACTCAACGCCCATTTTTGTGCATCTTGTAGTAAACCAGATGGAAAAATGAGCACAAGTCAGGCACAATAGCTTGGAGTTGGTGAAAAAGTGGAATTAAGAAATAAAACTAAAGAATGGAACACATACGCGCTGCGTATATTGTACTGAAAACAAAAAACAGCACTGGCAATTTTGTTAGATTTGCTGCCAATTAGGAAACCCTTTTCATTATATAAAAACATGGGGAATTGAGTAGCAATGTCACCGGGAATGTTAATATACGTACATGTGCATATTCCGATCATCCATTTCCAGATCAAGGTAGTAATGGATACTATCAGGGTTATAATGAGGTAGTCGAAGTGTAGTAACTGCCAAAAAACGTAGTAACAGCAGCAGTCACTACCTTGTTACTACTTAATTTTCTTTCGAGGTAGTAAGAAGGTAGTAGCAACATAGTACATAGGTAGTAAGGGTTAAAAACAGGTTGTAACAGCAGCCGTTACTACGTTTTCACTACCTTTTTTTCTAAGAGTGTACTGCAGACTAGCTTCAGCGAAGAATACTGGCACGTTAACAGAGGAACAACGATTGCATACCTGGACGAAATATCGGACGTACGAGACTTCTTCGCGCTCTCCGAACCATCCGTAGAAGATTCGCCGGACCAAGAGAATTCTCCCACTTTAGACATAAACCCAGCCCTGCCCCGGAACAGACAAGACTAGATCCGCAACCTCCTTCGAAGCTACAGCGAGTGCTTCTCGTCATCGCCGAAGGTCTGACAAACGACGGTTGCCAAGCATCGCATTATAACCGACCAGCACGCCCGACCTCTCCGCCAGAGCCCCTACCGAGTGCCGCCGCGAGAACGACAAGCCATCAGGGACCAAATGGAAGAAATGCTGCGCGACGACGTTATTCAGCCTTCCAAGAGCCCCTGGGCGGCACCTGTTGTTCTAGTGAGAAAGAAAGACGGTGCACTTCGATTCTGCGTTGATTACCGGCGCTTGAACAACATCACAAAGAAGGACGTCTACCCCCTCCCTCGCGTCGACGACACACTGGACCGGCTCTGCAACGCCAGGTATTTCTCATCGATGGACCTCAAGAGCGGCTGCTGGCAAATTGAGGTCGATGAAAGAGATAGCGAGAAGACCGTATTCATCACTCCAGATGGCCTCTTCGAGTTCAAGGTGGGGCCATTTGGTTCCTGTTCCGCACCAGCCACATTTCAGCGAGTAATGGATACAGTGCTGGCAGTCCTGGAGTGGCAGATTTGTCTGGTATATTTAGATGACGTCGTTGTCTTCGCCTCGAACTTTGAGGAACACCTAAAAAGGCTTCGAACAGTACTAGACGCAATCAAATCGTCCGGCCTAACTTTGAAAGCAGAGAAGTGCCACTTTGCCTATGAAGAGCTGCTGACCCACCTGACAAAGGCAGACGTGCCATTTAAATGGGAGCGCCGCAAGTGGAAGCCTTCAAGGAACTCCAGCGTCGTTTACAGTCCCCACCGATCCTCGCGCACTTCGATGAGAACGCCGAGACTGAAATTCATACCGACGCAAGTAGTGTGGGCCTAGGCGCTGTCCTCGTTCAGAGAATTGACGGAGTGGAGAAGGTCATCGCGTACGCTAGCAGTTTCCTGTCAAAAGCCGAAGCTAATTATTCGGCAACTGAGAAGGAGTGCCTTGCACCATCTGGGCTACATCGAAATTCCGCCCCTATTTGTACGGACGACCGTTCAAGGTGGTCAGCGATCACCACGCACTGTGCTGGCTCGCCAGTTTGAAGGACCCCTTTGGCCGCCTCGCTCAATGGAGTCTGCGGCTCCAGGAGTTTGATGTAACTGTCGTTTACAAGTCCGGACGCAAGCACTCTGACGCCGACTGCCTGTCACGAGCCCCTGTAGATGCACCGCCGTCGGACGACGATGAGGACGCGTTCCTGGGACCCATCAGCTCCAGCTCTTTTGCACAACAGCTACGCTCGGACCTCGACATAAAATGTCTCATCGAATACTTGGAAGGCAAGGTTTCTTCACCCCCTCCTCGTTCAAGCGAGGGTTGTCTTCGTTCTGTTTACGTTAATGACTGCGACATTGCAACTAGCGTGGAAACACAAGGACAGCGACACAAGAAACCGACGGGACAGCACGCTAGACTTCAACTGACGTTTTAATGCACACATAACAGATTTTTACACTTCTATTCGGCGCATGCTCAGGAGACTGTACCCCCGCCCCCTTCTCTTTATCACGAAGCAGGTTGTCAAGCAAACAGTAAACATTTAAACCAAATTGACGCGCAAGTTTTTTGACAGATAGATTAACTCTTTTCTCGTGAGGGCTACTGAGGGTGTGCTCACGCACTTGTCCCCTGCCTTATCAATGCAAAATGCTTCAAATATCTCCCTATCACCCTGCCTATGAAGCCGCCTCAGCACTCTCGTGTGGCTAAAGAGTGGAAAGCATTTTTCTTCATTTCCGCCTGTTGTTTTGACTTTGCATTTGCGGCAATGTGCGGCCAAATGGCCCCCCGCCATCAGAGCTGCGACTGTAGTCCGGTGTTTTCGGAGCCTTTCGTTCAGGCACTGGCCTGTTTGGCCAATATAACATTTACCACAGGTCAGTGGGATAAGATACACCACACCGATGGTGCAGTTCACAAACCGCGTGGCGTGTTTTGTTGCGCAGGTTTTTGCCTGGTAAGCATTGTTGACCATTCGGCACATCCTAGAGAGCTTTTGTAGGGCAGTGAAAACGACAGTGATGACGCACTTTCCCGCGGCCTTTTTGAGGCGAGGGGAGAAGTTGTGCATGTAGGGCACAGGCACCGGACGTCCCCCCGGGCCGTCATTGCAGCAGCCTGCTGTCTTGCGTCCCTGTCGGAGCTCTTTAATAAGGCTCTCAGCGACAGACGCCAGTATGCTGTCAGGGAAGCCAGCGCTACGCAGACGGAGCACCTGCTGCTCAACACTCACGTTCACTTTGTGCTCACAAGACTCCTGAAGAGCGGCTCTTAGGCAGTTCAGTGCTATCCCTCTTTTTACGGTTCTCGAATGGGCCGAATTATAGCTAAGAACAGGCTTTTCTGAACGAGGGAAGTATGTCCAGCATAGTGAGCTACTACTAAAGCTAATGCTGAGGTCAAGGTAACGTAAGCAACCCTCATCAGGAACCTCACGAGTAAAACTCAGACCCTTACCACATTTTTGGAAAACACTAAAAATAATCTGCACAATGTCATCTCTTCCATCAGGCGTCACACTTTTTAAAACAACAAGATAATCATCAACATATCTAAACATTTTTGCAACAAAAGTCTTGTCCAGACGCGAAAAAATTTCTTTGTCAATAGACGTTAAAAACAAGTCGCTTAAAACCGGTGCAATACGCGAACCAATACATATGCCTTGCTTCTGCAAGTAAGAAGCATTGTCAAACTCAACAAGTGTAGAAGAAAGGTAAAAGCTAAGCAATTCTAAAAAGTTATCTACTGAGATCCCAGATGAATTTTGGAAGACAGTCACACCCAGCGCTTCAATTCGCTCTCTGACAGCTGTGCAGAGTTGTGTCTGTGGTATAGAGTAAAAAAGATCTACTACGTCAACGGAAAAGGCATAAAATGTCGCAGTCATTAACGAATTCACACCAACTAGCCCAACTGTCTTCCATGATCGTTCTATTTACAGAACGATGTCCTCGTGAAGAAAAACTTTGCAGCGAACAAGACAGCCTACCTCCTTGTTATACCTGTAAGTCTTCGCGGAGAAGTTCTTCAGGCCTCACATGACGAGCCGACAGCGGGATATTTTGGGTTTTCTCGCACCCTCCGCCGCATTGAAGGCAAGTATTACTGGCCCCGACTGTTTTCCGATGTCGCACATTATGTGAAAACCTGCCGAGATTGTCAGCGACGAAACACCCCTCCAACCCGACCAGCAGGATTTCTGAACCCCACTGAACCCCCCTCAAGACCCTTTCAGCAGATAGGCATGGACTTGCTTGGCCCTTTCCCGAAATCATCATCTGGAAATAACTGCATAATTATAGCGACCGACTACCTGACCCGCTAAGCCGAGGTAAAAGCCGTACCGAACGAAACAGCAGCAAAAGTCGCCAAATTTTTCGTGGAGAACATTCTTCTGCGACATGGCACCCCCGATGTGCTCATCACTTACAGAGGAACAGCATTTACTGCGCAACTGACGCAAGCCATCCTCCATCACAGCCAAACCAGCCACCGAAGAACAACTGCATACCACCCGCAGACAAATGGACTGACCGAGAGCCTAAACAAAACCATCGCCGATATGCTCGCCATGTATGTCGATGCCGAACACAAAACCTGAGACGTCATCTTGCCTTACGTAGTCTTCGCCTACAACACCGCAGTGCGGGAGACCACCCAGATGACGCCTTTTAGGCTCGTACATGGCAGAGAGGCCACGACCACGCTAGATGCCATGCTGCCGAACGTTACCGAGGAAGATAACGTTGACGTAGCCGCCTACCTTCAACGCGCAGAAGAAGCCCGAAGACTTGCCCGATTAAGGATCAAATACCAGCAGCGGACCGACGCCACACGCTACAACCTGCGACGACGCAACGCGGAATACAAGCCAGGAGACCGAGTCTGGGTTTGGACGCCCATTCGCCGCCGAGGATTGAGTGAAAAGCTACTGCGCCGCTATTTCGGCCCGTACAAGGTTCTTCGTCCGCTAGGTGAATTGGACTATGAAGTCGTTCCTGACCAAATGACTGCATCCCAGCCACGCCGCGTACGACCAGAAGTTGTCCATGTCGTACGGCTAAAGCCCTATCATGCACGCTAAAGGACGCCGTGTTTCCACATTCGGTGCGTATTTTTGCACAAACCGTTTTTGATTGTTTATAGCCACATTATGTTCTAAAGCATCGAGTCGATGTTTCTTTGAGAGGGGAATAATGTCGCGAATCTTTGTAGCGTTTCTTTGTTGTGTTTATTTGTTCAAGCTTCAAGGATGCCGGCACGTCGCTTTATCGCTTCGTTTGTGACGCAAGACGCGCCTATAATTATCTCGATTGATCGCATCCAGGCGGAGCCGATTCTACTTTGTGCCAGAATGTTCTAGTAACTTCCCAAGCTTTATCTCGAATGTTCGCTATCAGCTTTAAAAAGAGCACGGCCGACAGCGGCGGGCATTCTGTTCGACGACCGCCGAGCACGCTTGTTGCTACGCCGCCGCCGAGTGATTCAGTTCTTTGCGGGCACAAGTCAGCCCGAATAAAGAATTCGCTTCGAAGACGTTCTCGCTGTTTTCCTGTTCGCCGTACTGTAGTCACCACTACGTGACAATATGTACAAAGACCAGGATTCGCGTTGTCCGGCGTACTCGTATGCAGGTTCTGAGAACCCAGAGCTTGATCGAACGTTCCAGCTTCACAACCTCAAAGCGGCCCTGGCCAAAATGAAACGAGGGAAAGCCCCGGGCAGGGACAAGGTGACGGTGAAACTTCTCGCTAACCTCCCCGAACCGGCCTACAAGCGGCTTCTCGAATACTTTAATTCCATGTGGACGGGAGGTATGCTTCTCCCAGTGGATGGGAAGACGGCTCTCGCCACATTCATATCCAAACCAGGCAAACCTCTCAACACCGACAACCTCTGGCCCATATCTCTCACTTCTTGCGTGGGAAAGTTGATGGAGACCATGGTCCGTGACAACCCGTCCACCTGCCTAGAAATGCACAACGCCTTTGCAGACACCATGTAGGGGTTCCGCCCACCCCGGTCCACACAGGATGTGGTGCTGCAACTTCATAGAGATTCTTGATCCTGTCGAGCACTCTAGCCACAACAGGGTGGTCCTCGCATTGGATTTGCTGGGTGCTTTCGACAGTATGACGCATGATATCATCCTCTCCCACCTGTCCCAAGTGGACTGTGGGTACAACACATTCCAATACATTAAACAATTGCTCTCAGATCGGCAATCATATATCCGACTTCAAGACTTCAAGCCTAAACCCGTAGCGAAGTGGTAATGGTACTGCATTGCATCCCGGGTGCAGAATACACCGCTTCATTTCAGTAGGAGCCTTGCAGCACCATTACTCCTCTTGGCGACTGCCAGCGGAGGTGGGAATTCTACCCCCTGCACTCACTGCGGAACTGAAGCGTGAAAAGCAGCATCGATTTGAGTGGAGCTTTTGAATGAGCTGGACCAGTTTCGCCCACTCAGACCAGCTCCGCAAGATCTCCTAGGGAACTTTAGACCCATTTTAGATTTCAAACCGTAGCGGCCTCTGATCACCTTCTGATATCGAGACGAGAAGAACGAACGTAGATCGACAACACGAGGAGAATGTTACTCAGTAGAAATCGCCATGCAAGCGCTGCAGGTGCAATCGTTGACAATTTCCACAAAGGCCTCGTAGGACCATCGGCTGTCCCTACCCCTCGACGGGTACCGTTTTCTGCAGGTCCGCCGTGTGCGGAAGATCGGAGCCAGCGCTGGACTTCTGAACCACGAGGCCCGTCCTCGAAGGCGAAATCTCATTGCCATACAGTTTCCTCTCTCCCTCACTCCATTTGGATATATTATTCATCATCATCATCATCAGCCTGACTACACCCGCGCTGCAGGGCAAAGGCCTCTCCCATGTCTCTCCAATTAACCCTGTCCTTTAGAATATATATTACCAGGATATATTATTAAGTGATGCTAAACGCATTCAAGTCAAACCACCGTGGTGGCTCAGTGGCTATGGCGCTCGGCTGCTGACCTGAAAGACGCGGGTTGAAAGATTTCCAGGTGGTCGAAGTTATCCGGAGCCCTTCACTGCGGCGTCCCCAAAAGCCTGAATCGCTTGCGGACTTTAAACCCCCAAAAACCGAACCCTAAAAACCAAGCATTCACGTTGATGAGTGGATGTTCTATGGATTCCCTTCTTTTATCGATGCACTCTATGACGACCGCTAAGTTCTTTCTGTTGCTAAGATATTTTGCCGCTAATCTAACCCATCGTTCTCCTTTACCCACAGGTTTCCGTTACTACACCCCCACTCTTTTTTTTCTATCTGCAGACAAAACTTGCGGGCCAGTTTTCAAAAGCCCAAGCACATTCGGATGTCCCCTTGCATGGTGACCAACAATAATTGAACAAACTCGCTTCTTTGGAACCATCCATCACGATAAAGCAATGCAACAATGTGGCCTGAAATTTTAAGGCAACTTACAATGGCGCCTATTCTGTTAACGCCCGTAGCACGTGCAACTTGATAGCTTGCTTGAATATTAAGCTCCGCCTACTGCAGAAAAACTTTCCTTGCCAGACGACTTGCCTCGGCGCTTCTTCGCAAGCTACAACCCGAAATGATGCTATTGTTGCACCCGAAAGGTATGAGGCCGGCACGATGAAGGAAGTGATTGATTTACTGGCCGGAGTGTTAGCATGAAAGATGACGTGCCCAAGAGAGGCGCGTGCCGCTGGCAGGAAAGTCGAGGCGTTGGTATATTAGCTCTATGAGTCGAGGTCCATTCGACGGAGCTTCGGCGTCATCTTCATCGGCGGCTGGTACTGCTCCTACCGCGTGAGGCCGCTGCTACTGTTACGCGTTACACTCTGTCCTATTACGCTTCAGTCCGGGTGAAATACGGCAGTCAGAATCCTTGCACTGGCGCTCCAGGCGGGCTTAGTCCTCCGCTCACGCGCACAAATAAACACCACGTGTGCGACTTAAGTATGCACGATCCCCGTATGCACTACTCTAGGAGTGGCTTTCAAACATGCTCAGTACTCTTCCTGTGTCGACATGTATGCTACCTGATGGTTTGGAAAATGACGTAGGAGATCACTTTCGGACGCGCATAAACCTAAAATCGCTTAGCGCCTTCAACTGAGCTCCTGGAATTGCGCTTATCGTCCGAGCTCTCATTGGCGCATGTCGTTTATTATGCTGATGGCACCCGTCCACCTAAATAGTAAAACGCACCAGACCCGTATGTATTTGTGTGCGGCGAAGGTGCGTATCAAAACAAAAAAATGATAAAAAAAACGTATTTAATTCTTGGCTGTACTTCAACGACAGCGACGCACTTGGAGAGGGGGTTGCTTGCCAGCGTACGAAGATCGCGGTCGCTCCAACAAGAATCTCTTTTTCTCCTCGGCAAAAAAAAAAAGAAATATTGCCAGCCCCCTTAACCCTTCCCGAAACATTGCTCCCTCTGACGAATTTAAAAGAATGCTGAGGTAACACGATATGCATTTTCTTTGTCTTTTTCCCTTTCTCTCCATAGTTGAAAGCCGGCGAACATGTTCCTTCAGGGATGCCTCGCGTTAAGAGTGGAATATGGTTCACTAACTACATACTGCCACAATGCATTCTTTTAAGCGCTACAAATAAAAATACATGAAACGGTTACACTATTTGAATGCTCGAATAATTGACATTGCCAGCTCGGCTTCCCTTGCATTTATTGCACTATGGGCTGTTTCTGCTTGCACTATATTTCTGAAGTTTTCAGTGCACATATTATCTGGAATTCAGATGCAAGTCAAGTCACTGAACGAACTAAAGGCGCTACTCAAAGCCAAATCTGAAAAAAAAAATTGGCAGTGGTTTCGCTCTGGTAAAACCTGGATAATTGCGAAAGCAACGAGGAGAGAGAGAGAGAGGCGATGGAGAGCGCGCGGCAGCGGCGGCGGCCCCGGCACGCTAGCGCGGCGGCGGCACCTCTGAGTCACCCGCGCAGCGACGGCGGCGGAGCGCCAGCTGTGCGCCGTGTGACGTCACCGCTCCTCGCACATGCGCAGTATGACCATTGATAGGCTCCGCGAAACCTCTCGGCGACTCGCGTAGTGTGGCTTTCGCAACAATAACATGAAAGGCAGACTGATAGAGGTCGATGCAGCCGGGTGTCATCCATTTGTAGCACGCGTAATTCACGTCACACCATTGGCACGGTGAAACTGGGCGGAGCAGACGAGCAGAGCGACAATTAAATATCCTGTTTCTCTTCATTATTTTTACATAACAAACCGTCAACGTTTATCACCATAAACGATTAGTGTGCATGAAAGATATCTCGACAGCTCGAACAGGCAAAATCGCAACCTTGTTTAAAGCCTGGGAGATCGGGTGTTCGGACAAGCAACACTATCTACGCTCCATGCGACTTATTAGTGTAGATACTAGTAAGCCGGCGAAGTTACAGCCACAGTGATCTTTAAAAGCAGAACGATGGATGCTTCAGTGGGATCAACTGCCTAGGCGAGTGACTGCCGTATCCGAAAAACTACTTCCGGTAAGCTGGAGAGGTCCAAAGCGCGGTCTTTCCGACAGTTCACTCATCCAATGCTTACAGGCTGCTTCCGTGACAATGGTAGGAGGAGTCCTGACAGGAAGGAGGAATTGAACCACGGAGGGAAAGAGAATGACGTGCGATTGTGCAAGCGACGCTCAGGTCTAAATATATCTGTCAAGATTGAAGTACTCAAAAGAAACGCCCTACCTGCGATTGCGTATCCTCTCTATACATGAATACACCCATAATCGAAACGAATGCTTCGAGGCTCCGCGGCACGTCAAGACGGCGCCTCCCTTACAAACATCGATGTTGAGTTTCTGATATCATTATGATAGAATCGTAGTGAGTAATCCCAAATTAATCACAAAGGCCACATATGTTGTGTTTTCGCATCAGCCCGACATCATAAAGTCTTAATGAGTGTTTGCATTAACTTTCTTGTACCGCACTGACATCATAAATTCTTGATGAATTTTCGCATTAACTTTTAGGGACTGAACTGACAAAATAAATTCTTGATGTGTTTTTGCATGAACTTCCCTGCTGCTGCAAAAAAAGATAGTTTTTCTGATGCGTGAAGACATCACAGCAGTATCTTTTTCAAGCACCACTCCAGACGCTTTTTTATATTTCTCGTGCAGCAATGATCACTTGAACTAACAGAAATGTGCTGTTAAATCTCTTCATTTGTACCAGCCGAAGATTGCTTACATGACGGCGAAATTATCTTAGAAAACAGCCTATTAACCGCTCCTCACTGGCACTGGTCTTATTGGCAGTATATAAGCATGAGCCCGCGCTGTGAACTACGGATCAGGTGAGTGTACCGGTGTGGCATGTGAGTACTTCACGAGATTCACAGAGGTCAGTTAGAGAGGCATCCCTTGCGTGCCCGTTAACTTATTTTTCCGGGGCCGGGTTCCTATGAACTTTCGACAACAAGTGCAGGCGGGCGCCGGATCCACTACGACCCGGAGGTTCCGCAACCAGCCCCTTCAACCTGAACGGCATTTCCGTCCTAGTAGCCTGCGTGGGTCCCGCCGTGGTCCACGTGACGGCTTTTCGTGCTGGACATCACCCATCCTGTCCCCAAGGGCCGTCGTCACGTCGGCAACGGGGCGCGCGTGGTCCGGATGGAAATGAAGCAGGCGGTGCCGAACTTCCTGACCGTCCAGGGCCACCGCGTCATGTTTGACTACCGAGGCGTCCGGAAGGTGTGTTCCCGCTGCGGGCAGGACGGCCACATCGGCGCGGCGTGTCGAATGCCGCGGTGCCCTCGCTGCGAGATGTTCGGCCACGACACGGCTGGATGCGGAGCGGCTTGCAGGCGCTGCGGTGGAAGCCACGCCACAGCGGACTGCCTGCGGCCACGGTCCTATGCGGCGGCCGCTGCCTCGAGGAAGGACCCGAGCAAGGACAACGTGGTCACAGTAACACGGAGCACACCAGCCGTCCGGTCGTCAGTTGCCGACGCGGACCCTACGACCAGCCTCCCGAGGGAGCCCGAGTACGCCCCCGCGACGGAGCTGCCCGGGAAGGAGCAGCATGAGGGGTCACCTTCAAACGAGGCGGAGCCGTTCGCTGCAGTTTTCGCCGAACCCTTGGCACCGCCTCCTGGCATAGAGACCTACGACACCGTGAGCAGCGGCGACGAGACGAGCGTGACGTCAGACGAAGTGGAGGAGGTTCCGGACACAGGCACGCCGCTTCGCCCGACAGGCGACTTATACCGTTGTTACACGGGCAGCCTAACTGCAGTTCAGTTTGCCTCAGTTAATACCAACCACAGTTGCGTGCAGTTAGACGGGGACCTTAACAGCAGTTATGCCGGTAACCATGGTTAATGCAAACTGAAGTTTGCCACCTCAGTCAGCCAAGCTGACTGACAAAATGGCTGCCACCATGTCAACAGAGCCTGCGGCGACATCAAGCGAAGCATCCTCCCAGAAGCGTATTAACTGGTCTACTGCCACAACAGAAGCGTTAATACGCATCTGGGAGGACAATCTGAATGCTCTGCGGACCAATACGCGCAATGCACGTATTTACACCGCAATGGCGGAGTCCCTGAACGCGCGCCTGCCGGCAGGCGAAGGGCCCTACTCGCCGAAGTCGATCCGGCAGAAGATCGAAAATCTGAATAAGCAATACCGGTAAGTACGAAAACATTTTCCCTTTTCATGTGCCGATGTAGTTTACAAGCGATTCCGATGCTTTGTGAATGATGGTATATGGTGTGATGTATACGGATGCATACAAACATGCACAATGCCGCACGACGACCGCTGCTGCAGTGGTGCCTCGTCCGGCATGGATCATTAGAACGCACAACTAATTAGCTGGCTGTCCTGTGTTGCATGCGGAGTGTTATGCCCTGAACTCGACTCGGTTGGACTGGCGACTGCGTACAGTTGTGATGTTTTAATGCTTGATTGGCAGCACCAGCTGGATCGACCCGCATATTGGCGGAAATGATTTGCGCCAGCAGCCAGCTGGACTGTTTCGTTTCTGTGCGTGCTGCCGCCTGGATTTTTTTGCATTACGCGAACGTCGACCACGCAGCTTCATTGCGCCTACAACGGCGATATTCAGGGAAATTGGTGAGCGCTCGCGCAACAGCAGAATGTCGTCTCTCGTGCAAGCATTGTCTGCTACGTTATTTCCCAGCCTGTAGGTGTTTAAGCTATTGAGCTGCCTCACGGTCGGCGACCGCACGATATAATTAAATGTAGCCGCCGCGGTAGCTCAGTGGTTATGGTGCTCGACTGTTGACCCGAAATACGCGGGTTCGATCCTGGCCGCGGCGGTCGAATTTCGATGGAGACGGAATTCTAGAGGCCCGTGTACTGTGCGATGTCACTGCGCGTTAAAGAACCCCAGGTGGTCGAAATTCTCGGAGCCCTTCACTACGACGTCTCGCATAGCCTGACTCGCTTTGAGACGTTAAACCCCATAAACCAACGAGCCTGCAATTAAATGTCTGAGAGGCTGTACAGGCTGATGTTCATCTGTTTTTCCTTCCAAAATTAACCCATCCCCTAGCATTTGCAAAGTAACCTCTTCTTGAAATCAAGTACTTCTGCTGGTGTGGGGCCATACTTGAGATGTACAATTTTATCTGCTGAATCTGCTGACTGGCATGATTTTCATCCTGTTCAGCACCCTTTCTATCTGTTATTGAGGAAAGGCGTGATATGCACCTCTTTCATATGGATATCCCATTTGAAAGTCTTTAAAAGGAACTGTGCCTGCCTATATATTTCCATGCTGCGAATTTTCACGAACTAAAACTACCTTTTTTTCTAGGAAGCTGAGGAGGTCGGGCTCCTGCACCGGGTCGAAGGGCGTTGAGTGGCCATTTTATTGGCTCCTTCACTCTTTCCTAGGGACGCTGCCGGTCAATGACAGTAGCCTGATGGAAGAAAGTGTGGAGGTAATCTAGTTGCACCAATTCAGAAGAGCTTGACATTATAGTGGAATATTTAATGCCATGTGCCTTTCTTCCATGCTTAAGCAAAGGTGCTCCGCAAACTTCTGCTATGCCTGCTTTCATAATTAGTATGCAGAAAGCACTGCACTTCTGTTAAATCAGTGGATGCGCATAAACATGTCTTTGTTTCCTTCACATGTGTTGTAATGCATCGTGACTTACAACAATGCAAGAAGAGTACAGTTTGCTGTTTTGGCAAGGATGGTTTGACGTCTATCAGAGTTGTTTTGAAAACAGTACACAACACGTAAACACACAACTAAAAAAAATTGAAAAGAGGTGCCTCGCTGACTTCTTTTTATTGCAGAGAACAGAATTCCACTTTTCAAATATGTACAGCAGGCATTAATATTTAAAAATTGGAACTTGTTTAAAATCCAACAAAGCACAGAAAACGAATGGAAGACTACAAGGCAAAAAATGAGTATGTTGAGCTCAGCGAAGTGTTTCCAACAGTGTGCACATGACTTGGTTATTGTGTTTGAATGTCATCACATCTAACACAATAGCGACACATTACGCAGTTTGCCACGAAATACGACAACCGATACCTTCAAGTCTGGCTCTACTGATACATTAAGGTGAATAAGTTGGAGAGTACGAGAAGTACACCACAGTAATGGGACTCCACAGCGCTATTCATTCTCCCCAGCTGATCCCAAATCTGCTTTTGCACCCAATGTACAAAGTACTTGGCTCAAAGGACTGGGGTCATCAATATTCATATTTTGCATATCATACAACCGTGTTATCTTAAATGTCGAACTGGAAAGATGTTCCAGGATAGGGATTTCCTCTGGTTAAAAATGAGCTGGAATGTTTCACACTTCTCATGATAAACAGCTTGTTTTTACTAATGTGCTGGAAGTAGTCTTCTGTTTTCTACTTTTCTCATCCTTGTCATTTCCCTCTGCTATATTTCTTGGTGACGTTGCAAAGAAGTGTGTAATAGAGGCTTTGCCATGCCAGCTAGCATTCATATCATGCAGCTGTGTGGCGTGTTTTATTATTTTCTTTTTGCTTGGCATTGACAGGTGCCAGAGGCTCCTGAAGGAGAAGACGCTGCAATAGTTCTGGCAACAATTCAAGTTGAGGAGGATGTTGGCCAGGACACGGCTGACGACACTGCGGCCAGCCCACAATTCCCAGAAAACAGGAATGCGAGCACGGCTAGGCGCCGCAAGAGACCTGCCACCTCCCTTATGCAGGAACTGATGGCAGTGCATAAGGAGGCTGACGACCGCGCAGCCAAGGCTGCCAAAGAGAGCAGTGAGCTCAGACAGCAGCTTTTAGAGCTCCAAAGAGAGAGCAACGATATTCAGAGAGGTATGCTGGAGGTTATGAAAGCATATTTTACACCCAGAGGGCAAGAAGATAAAGAAAATCATTGATTTCATTTCCAATAAAAGTCAAGAATAAAATATTGTATACTGTGGAATAAGTGATGCTCTGCCAGCTATGACACACAGTACAGCATGTTGAAATTGTTACGCCTCAACCTTTTTCAATTAGTTTGGTGCATATTGCCCACATGAATAATGATGCTGCATTAACTTAACCATTTTATAGTTAAGAATGCCTATCAATCTACTTTTATCCTGCAAGCATAATACAACAAACATTTGCTTAAGGCATTATTACAACATACATGCCACATGCCAAGCTTTCACAATTATACAATGTGTAGCAAACTGGAAGCTTCCTGTGCCCTACAACGCCCTTTTGCACAACATGGCATAGTGGTAGCACTTACTAGCATAGACATAGCATCCTTGCCAAAAGTAATCGAGCTACGATGGTTTGTTTCTTGGCCACGCAGCGAAGCTGCCATCCTAAATCTGCGTAATGTGAATACGCTGAATTCTCGTCCTTGCATTTTGACCCTGTAATGTTGGCCGTGGCGGTCTTAAGGAGAGTCGAGTCCCTGATGCTGTCCCACGGCCAAGAACCCTCTTATTCTGCGGACACAAAATATATATACACGAGATGACGTCACAAGACGAGAGTACACAACAATCCACAAAACCAAAACAAGAACTGAAGCAAGCACGGAAAACACAAACCACAATACAATATACACGGAAAACACAAACCACAATACAACATACTCCCTTCCTTGGGAATAAAGATTCAGAGATACATTGACAATTGACACAAAACATGTAAGGATTTAACACAAATAAGAAAAAAAAACACTCTCTCTCCCTGTACACACAAAGAAATGTACGTGGAAGCACACCAGAAGTCACTTTGGCACAAAGTGCTCGAGCCACAAGGGCTTACGAATAGTCCTCTTGGGCCTCTGTGCGAGTTCTGGATGGGGACTTTCGGACTGCAGGCCGAAGTTCCCCGGAGAAGGGTCTGTGTGGTCACTTAGTTGCTTGAAGGAGGGGTGGGGAGAATTCTGGCTGTCACCACTCTGGAAACTGGCAGGCACAGACCACTGCTAAAAAAAATGCACCATTGGGTGAAGATTCTGCTTCACCATACACTGAAGGGAGTGACGCACGTTCTGCGGAGACTCGCAGAGGAGGTTCACGACACATGTGCTGTCCGGACATGGTAGGAGAACTATGGTTATTGTTCAAGACTTGAGTGTAGATGGCACTGGAAGACTCGAATGCACAGGCGCTTGTGTATGGCTCCTGTTATTGTATGCAAGTGGCATCAAAAACAAGTCAAGCTCTTCTGATTCTTGGAAACTGGATTGTGTGCTCGTGGCGAGCTTTGATGCATTCCACACCTTTCGATCTCCTAAGCGAAACGACGAAGGTCCTTGTTTTGCAATGATTTGTTGTGGTTTAGAGAAGGCTCTGTCAGTTTTGAAATGGATTGCGATGGAACAAAGGCGCTACGGAAGAAAATGCAATGATGTCTAGTCGAGTTCTAGTCGAGTTCTGTCTTGGATCGATTCTACAGAAAATTGTTCTTGCTGTAAGACGGGGGTTTATTAAAGGCAATGGGACCTTATTAAAGGAACAGGGCGGCAACAGTCCGCGGTCAGCCAAAGCGAGCCCAAAGCACGCGCAGCGATGGCATGATGGCTGCATTCTGTGCAGCGGCGGCAGTGCACTGCCGCCGCTGCACAGAATGTTCGTCTTCGTCTTTACAATTGCCCCCGGGGAGAAAAGGAGCCAACCTGGCGACTCAGGGCGCAGGCAGGACGGCTGGGTCGTAGAATGGCTTGAGGCGCTGGACGTGAACAGTCTCGCGTCCACGGCGGCGGCATCAGAAGATGGGTTGAGAGGTTCGACAGTGTAATTAACTGGAGATGTGCGCTCCAGTACGCGGTATGGGCCATGGTACTTGGCAAGAAATTTTGATGACAAACCCGGAGTATTCATCGGAATCCAGAGCCACACAAGGGAGCCGTTGGCGAAGTGTGGTGCTGTTTGGCTGAGGTCGTGGCGGGATTTCTCTCTGCACTGGGTGTCAGTCGTGAGGGCACGGGCGATGCGGCGACAGTCTTCGGCGTGCTGGGCGGCTTCAGATAGAGGCGTATACTCGGAAGCATCGGGTTGGTACGGGAGAATGGTGTCGATGGTAGCAGAAGGGTGACGGCCGTAAAGGAGAAAGAAAGGAGAAAATCCGGTAGTAGACTGCGTTGCGGTATTGTACGCGTAAGTTACGTACGGAAGGACAAGATCCCAGTTTGACTGATCTGAGGAGACATACATAGACAACATGTCACCGAGGGTACGATTAAAGCGCTCGGTGAGACCGTTGGTTTGCGGATGATATGCGGAGGTGGTTCGATGAATTATATTGCACTTGGTGAGCAGTGATTTCACAACATCCGACAGAAAGGCGCGGCCTCTGTCGCTCAGCAGTTCGCGAGGGGCGCCGTGACGAAGGATGAATCGGTTTAAAATAAACGAGGCCACCTCTGAGGCTGTAGCGGCTGGAAGGGCTGCGGTTTCGGCATACCTTGTCAAATGGTCAACCGCGACGATAGCCCAACGGTTGCCGGCCGAAGTGTACGGGAGGGGACCGTATAAGTCAATGCCGACGCGGTCAAATGGGCGTGGCGGGCAAGGTAGCGGCTGCAATTCTCCAGCAGAACGATGAGGAGGTGGCTTGCGACGTTGACAGGTAAGGCATGACTCACGTATTTGCGGATGAATGTGTACATGCCACGCCAATAATATCGTAGTCGGATGCGATCGTAGGTCTTGAACACTCCGACACTCCGAACACTCCAGCTGTAGCCAATGAGAAGAGGGCATCGCGCCAGCTTCCGCCGAGTGGAGAGAGGGTGTGGAGATGAAGAGCGTGAAAAGATATTAGGCGATTTAGCCCATGTAGTGTCTACTTCGTGCTGTCCGCGTTTCCTAGCGCTGCAGTCTTCAGGATGAACAACCAAGTTGCGCAATCAGCTACCCTCATCGAGAAACGGGGTTGCGTGCACTTGCAGATGCCAGAAAGATGAGGCGCCGAATTATTGCGTCGTTTTGCATGACTACTCGGTTTAACTACGTTAAAACATTACGATGTTTTTGTCCATCAACTAGATTGAAGTTTTTTTATTTTTCTAAACCACAAACGACCCCTTCCTGGCCGCTGTGCTTATTAGGTGATTAAGTGCTAATCTGTCTTTTCTAGACATGGCCGCGAGATAATTTTGTGCGGATACATTCGGTTTCCTCTCTCCGCATTTCCTCGGAACACCTGTACGGGCTCTCCGAATCCGGATGACAAAGCTTCTGACCGGTCATTACTTCCTCTTCCCTTAAACGTGTAGCCTTTCTTGACAACGGTGTATTAGAGCGAGTTCAGCAGATGTAGATTGCCAAAAACCTTTTTCGGACTTCAAAACGTTTTTTGGTTTTTCGGTACGCGTATACGTCGTGCCATGACGTCAAGGGACGTTTGTGCCATGGTCAGTGAATTGCTACCTGTGCTAGCAATGGAAAACAATTAATGTTCGTTTGGCAGAAACTTCAGCAGACTCTTAAAAGGGACACTATAGCAAGTCGACTCATGATAATCGCTTTATCGCTTGCCGGTTTTTAAGCGAGGCTTGTTCGCACTCCTTTTTATAACATTCTTTCCCTTTTTCATTATGCCTAATCGCAAACAGCTGGAATAAAAAAAAAAGGACATTGAGATCCCGCCTGTAGTGCCGGAGCTCCCATTTCGCTGGCTGGCCCCCCTGGAAACAAGCGCTGCGCGCTCGCCGACGCTCAAAGCAGGCCCGGACTCTCTCGGACATGTCGCGACGTGCAGCGTGACTCATTCCGCCACCGCGGCGCCGACACGGACCCTTCCTCCTCCCCTCCTCTCCGTCGGTGTGAACTCCTCCGACGCTCGCCGGCTCTCGACCATTGGTCTAATTTGAACGGTGGCCCGTGCCGTGACCTGATTGGAGGATTTGAACGGCTGGCTGCCGTAACCGTTACCAGCGGCTTTAAAAGCGGAGCCGCGCTGAACCCGAGCAGCAGACGGGCAGCAGAAGAGCCATCACGCCGGAGCTACGCTCGCCGCCGGGGCCGCCCTTCTCCTTTGTGCTCGCCCGTGGTGCTCTTGGCACTTGTATCATGTAAAAGCCCTTGTACATACTGCACATAAAGTTCATTTGACTCACCGTCGCCTCGACCGTTTCCTGGCTCGGACTCCCAGTCCCAACAGTGGATGGCAGCTGCGGGATCGACCGGCGTCAGCTACCTCGGCGTGGTGAGTGCCTGATGTTTTCCCCTCAATTCGCCAGACTGCTCTAGCACAGGTGATTGTAGTTTAGAGTAGGGCTGTGTGTTGCACTGGAGAGAGCTTTGCTGTTTCGAGCCAAGTCGGAGCGCTTTGAAACGAAAGCTGGTGCAGAGGGAGTAAACGAGGCGTTGTTAGAAAGAATTACTTGCGCGTGTCATGCTAGTAGCGCTATAGTAGTGAACGGCAAGGGAATTCTAAGAAAAGGGCAAACTACAAGAGGCTATTGTGTGCGATGGAGAACTTCAAAGTGAAGGAACTCATCGAAATTTGTGAAGAGTTGGGCATTGATTTGGGCCCCGCGAAACGAAAGCATGCGATTCTCGAGATCATGCGAAAGGAGAATGTAACGGCTGAGGAAGCCAATGAGGCCTGGGAAGAGATCACAGAACGCCGTGAGCACGAAGAGGCTGAAAAACAGAAGCAGCTTGAGCGCGAACAGGCAGAAAGTGAGCGCGAGGAGGCAGAAAAACAGAGGCAGATTCAGATAAAACGGCGTGCTCGCGCTAAGAAACTGATGGACCTGGAGCTTGAAGCGCATGAGATCGGATATGGGAGATATAGAAAATTTTCCGCTCTGCATGAGACTAACGGTCAGCAGTTGAGAGACAGGCCGCAGCCCTTCGTGATCGCCGACAATATGGCGAAATATCTGGCAGATTTCGAGCGCGTCTGCGAGGGAAAGCGCGTTGAGCGGAATGGTTGGGCACAGAAGTTGGTAGCCCTGCTTTCCAGCGAAGCGTATGACGTTGTCAAGCGCCTGTTGGACGACGGCTTGGTGGACTACGATGAGCTGAAAAGCTTCTTACTGGCGAGATATAACGTGTCACCGATGGACCTTCGAAAAAGGTACCTGCGAGAGAATAGCACCCCATCGTTTAACGATTTTCCGTACCAGTTTAAAGCCGACATTTTAGAGTGGCTCGAAAATGGTGAAGGGTCGGAAGATCATGACACAGAGGTAGAGTGCGTCGCTGTAGAGCAGCCCTGCCAGTGCGGCACAGAGGAAGGTAGTCCGTACGTGGCAGATGTAACTGCTGCTGTAACAGTGGGAATTGCCCCGCATTCGCCAACTGAGAAAGCCTCTATACCATCGGATAAGGTAGTCACAGCATCGGAAGATACACTTACAGAGGTCTCACCCATTGGAATTGTGGCCGAGTTACCGGAAAGCGAATCTCCTAGCGTGTCGAAAGCAGGAGAAGTTGCCGAACAGGGCAGAGAGGACGTCCGTGTGTACATTGATGAAAACGCCTGCGCCGACGCAAGCGAAGTAAACGAGGACGGAACAGCGTGTTGTGCAGCGCGTTCGGCAGAAATGCAGAAACCCGACACTTACAATCAACGGAAGCGGGTGCATATAGAGTTTGCGGACGCTAAGTTGTGCGCTAGTGTTTGCAGCGAGCGATGCGAAACGAGTCCCGTGCTTTCGCACTGCTCTCAGCTTTGCGACATTCCAGAAAGCAGCTGCAGTAGCGGGAACATCGCGACTGAGTGCACAGCCGACCCTCAACCGAAATTGGCTGAAACGCGGCAGGAGCATGACGAGAGCTGCGTGTCAGCAGTAATGTCAGTAGGAAACACTGGTTCGTCCGCGCCAGTAGAAGCTAAGGTGCTAGACAACAGTGGAGTACAGAACCTCCCAGACGACATGGGAGCTGTAGACGTCGTTCCATCCGAGAAAGATGAGGAAGAATGTGCGCTCAGAGGCTCTGAGGAGGAAGTGCGCAATTTGGAGGAGGCTAGCAAATGCACTAAAGACAGACGTGAGCCAGGTAGCGCACGTGAATCGGCTGACAATCAAAGTGATAATGTCAGAAAGCAGAGACCTAGGGGACGGACGCAGAATGTGCTTCCACAGGCGAAAATGAAAGGAAAGCTCACTATAGTAAACTGCAACCGGAAGAAAAGGAACCGCCAGTTCAGGAATGTGAGCTATCGCCACAAGGTGATAGCCAAACAAGAGAAACAGTGCTGCCGTCGAAAGGAGAGGAAAGGCAAGCATAAGACAGAAAGCTGCAACCGGAAGGAAAGTAACAGCCATTTCCGAAAAGAGAGCTATCACAGCAAGGTGATAGACAAGCAGTGCTGCCGGCGAAAGGACAGTAAAGGCAAGCTCAAGAGAGAGAGCTGTCACCGAAAGACGGTGAAAGGCAGGGAAAAGAAAGAGTGGTGCCGCCGAAAGATGAAAGGCAGGCATAAGAAAGACGGGCGCTGCCGAAAAGAGAAAAAGGGCAAACGCGCGAAAACGGGTTTCCACCATCGGAAGCGCCAGCGTCGCCGGCAAAATGACTTCAGTAAAGTCAGTCACGTTGTTAGCCGTGATGCTAGTGTCACAATCGGAGCTAGAGAAATGTACGAGGCGTCGCTATCGCGCAAAGCGAAACACATAAGTGTGCCGAGGCACATGGATCTGGGCAGTAAGGTAAACTGCGAAAAGAAAGCATGCAAACATTCGCGCGGAAAAGTGCACCAAGGCAGCAAACCGAGATTCAAGAGAGCGCTGCCCGGGAGGCGAAAAATTAAGGAGCGGTTCAAGAGAGAGTCTTGCCGCCAGCACAAAGAGAGCAAAACACGCAAAAGCGCGTACTCTCATGAAGTCTCTCGCTTTCCGCTGCAGTCACGGGAGAAACCGCGCTCCCACAGAAAGCGGCACGCACGCGCAAGGAAAACGCGTGTACAGGGCCGTGACAGGCGCAAGAAAATTGGCAAGAAGAAACCGTCTAAGCGTTCGGCCAAGTGCGGTTATCGCGATGAAAAGCCGCGTGTCAGGATAACGATCTCCAGTAGGCGTAAAATCAAAAGGCTGGGTAGAGGCGAACCACACATCGAGCGGCAAGGCAAACGGGTGCGCGAGAACGTAAAGACTCGTGGAATGTCTCACTGGCCACAAAGAACAAAGGAAATGAAAGAAAGGTCCCACCGGAAGCGTTGCGCACTCGCTACGGAACGTCGCGACTGGCGCGCGAAGCGCAAAGAAAGGGACAAGTCGCAAGTGAGTGAAAGCGAATCGTTCTCGTACTGTACCTCCCCTAGAAACTGGAAAGACAAGTACAGAGAGAAAGGAAAGCGCGTCTACCGCGAAAGAGGCAGAGACATTAGCTTCCACGGTAGTAGAGAGAGAGAGAAAAGCGCAGCTACAGCGAAAGACGCAGAGTCATTAGCTTCCGCGGTAGCGGGTGTCGTTTAACCGAGTTAAACGCTGGCGTAGACGCCCTAAGCCGTGTGTTCTAAGCAAGGCTGCCTTCGCCTCCTCGTGACCTACATTTTGTCTCTTCGCGAACAGCTATTAAGGTAGCTCGTAAATCGGGGAAAAATTATGTCCTCATTTGTGGCCTCAGCTGAGTATTTTCCTGGCCGAGTGATCTCCAGAGAGCGAATTTATTTTGCATTCATTTTATTCCGTGTGTGACATGTGTTTGACACTTTGAGTTATTACTTTGGAGTTCTGGTATCCCACATGTGTCTCTTGTTGAAGAGGGAGCGAAAAGGGAGCAAACCTATTGTTAGCGGAGCTTTTATGACCTTTAAGTCTGGCGTTTTGACGGGTGACGGAGGGCACTTGCTCGTGTTGGGTGTTGCCTGTTGTCGGTCGGTTCTTGGCAACATGCAGAACGATCAACGACCGATGCTGAGAAGCAAGCTCTTCCGAAGGACCGAGCGAAGCTGATCCAGTCACCTGGGCGACAAAGCTGCGGAGCAGTGATCCTGTCCTGACGAGCGGGACCTGTTCACGGAAAGGAGCCTGGAGCTACCTGCGGCTGAACACCGGACGAGAACTTGGAGGAGCCTGGCGTACGAGCGCGCCCCGCATCCGAGCCACGCGGAAGTAGCTCGTCTTCGTGGCGCATTGTCTGGCGGCGGTGGTGCTGTAGTGCCGGAGCTCCCATTTCGCTGGCTGGCCCCCTGGAAACAAGCGCTGCGCGCTCGCCGACGCTCAAAGCAGGCCCGGACTCTCTCGGACATGTCGCGACGTGCAGCGTGACTCATTCCGCCACCGCGGCGCCGACACGGACCCTTCCTCCTCCCCTCCTCTCCGTCGGTGTGAACTCCTCCGACGCTCGCCGGCTCTCGACCATTGGTCTAATTTGAACGGTGGCCCGTGCCGTGACCTGATTGGAGGATTTGAACGGCTGGCTGCCGTAACCGTTACCAGCGGCTTTAAAAGCGGAGCCGCGCTGAACCCGAGCAGCAGACGGGCAGCAGAAGAGCCATCACGCCGGAGCTACGCTCGCCGCCGGGGCCGCTCTTTGTCTTTGTGCTAGCCCGTGGTGCTCTTGGCCCTTGTATCATGTAAAAGCCCTTGTACATACTGTACATAAAAGTCATTTGACTCACCGTCGCCTCGACCGTTTCCTGGCTCGGACACCCAGTCCCAACAGTGGTGGCAGCGGTGGGATGCCAAAGTCCCAACACGCCTTACACAAGCTTGTGATGAAAGACGCGGAAATTTCGTGTGAAGTTTTCGTGTCAATACGACTGTTTAGCGTGTGGAAACGCCGCATGATGGATGAACACGCAGAACCACAGCGTGCAACGAGGCCACTGTTCAGAGTACAGTGCATTTAAGCGCAGGATGTATATGCTACGCAAGTTAAACCTTCAGTCTGGTTGCCGCTTTTTCGTGTGCTCCCACCGGAAATAAGGGAGTGATGGTGGCGTGAGGGTGCATGCCGAGATCGCTGAATTCGACCCGCTAAAGTAAGCCACGGGGGGTATGGGAGGTCCCTAATTTTACATGAGACAAAAAAAAAAAAACAAGCTTCGCAGATGGCCGAGTAGATTAAGCCTGAGGACATCATAAGGCGTAAGAAAATCGAAGCTTCTCTCTTGCGCCGCGACTGGTTCGAATCCCACTAGGGGTTAGAGTTTTGTTTGTCTGTTTGTATTTGTGTGCGCGCGCACGCGCGCGCGTGTGTCTGTGTGTGCGCGCGTGTGTTTGTGTGTACGTGTGTGTGTATGCGTGCGTGTGTGTGTGTATGCGCGCCCGTGTGTTCGTGTGTGTGTGTGTATGCGTGCGTGTGTGTGTGTGTGTATGCGCGTGTGCAGCCTCCACCATTGATGCGCGCTGTACACTTGCACACTTCGCTGGGCTCACATGGGGGCACTCACTGGTAAAAATGTCTGCTCTTTTAGCATGGCTAAGCACGAAATATTGTGAAAAGGACGGTTTTTAGCAGGTGCACATAACCGCTTCGTACCTGAAAGCGTGATAGAGGTGTCCCCTAATCCAGGCAGCCAGTTATGCGCCTTTCTTTTCCTAAAAATGAGGGGGTAGGGCACTCGGCTGCCGAGCCGATGTTCCCGAGTAATAATCCGGCCGCGGCGGCCCCGTTTCGATGGAGGCGAAGCGCACAAAGGCGCCCGTGTGGTGGTGTTGTTGCGACTGAGAGTAGGATGAAAAGGAAAGTGCACGGGCCTGCCTACTGGCTCGAGCTGAGCCACCACCGTTGCCACGTGCAGTGTTGGCGATCGGGGTGGCGTATTCGCCAACTGCAGCCTGTACAGCCACCAGGCTTGAAACCACGGTGAATTGATCACGGTGACTGAAGATTGTCACAACGGCTTACCTAAAAGGGATAATAAATCCTCTTAAACGGCGTTACATGCCACTGAGCATCACGATTTGCGACCTAAAATGAAAATAATTGAAAAAAACGAAATTAAAAAAACAATAAAATTTCAGTACAGAGAGCGGAGTCGAACGGCCGACCTTCCATACGCAACACGTGCCTCTAATCCACTGCGCCATAGCGGCGATGTCAAGCCGTCGTTGTGAATGAATATTTATAACCAGCCTTAATGTGGCTGCTACCTGCCGGTGGGCGGCGCTGTCATCGCTGGCTGTACCGGCTGCATTTGGCGAACACGCATCGGGGTGCGGAGCAACAACCTCTAGAGAAAACTTAAGGCCTGCTGGCTGTTCCTTCCCCCCTTGAGCTACGTCACGCGAAAGAGGCACACATAGAAGTTCCGTGCACCATGTCTCGAAGCTACGAGCGGCGCACTCGTGTTGAAAATGAGGCCTGGAAGGTACACAATGGTTAACTGCACCTATACGGAGAAGTCAGAGTGGGGGACGAAGCTGCTGTTGCTGCTGCTGTTGCTGCTGTTGCTGCTGCTGTTCTTGCTGCTGTTGTTGCTGCTGTTGCTGTTGTTACTAGCTGCTGTTGCTGCTGCTTGACGGAACCGTGGTCAAGCCGACACCCGTTCCCACCACCAGGACAGGAATGCCGTCGAGTAAATGAGTCGAATGATGGGAGGAAGATTACGAGTGGGTTTATTTACATTTTTACAAGCGCAAGAGCAAACGGGAGAGTCAACGGGAGAGCCAATGGGAGCGTCCCTCGGCCATATTCACAGCCGAGTTGAATAGGACTCTCATTCCCTAGAGTCCCAAGACATGCGTCGCGGCCTCGCCCAGTAGGCAGTGGCGTGAACGTTCACTTTTGCGCACAGTCTCACTCTTTCTATCACTTTTGGCCACGCCCCTGCCACATGTTCGAGCTTGAGTGAGGAGAATGCCGGCGAGGACACGTAGGTTTGGGCAAGTCAGCCCGGGTTGTTCCATGGCCAGCTGATTGTGGACAGCTGTTGTCGATACCTGTGGTTAATAACCACCGACTCGTGGGGCGGGAACGCAGGAGGGCAACACTGGAAACCCCTCGTCTTAAAGGTCCACTGACCAGGGTTTGGACATTTTTGAAAAACAAGCCCACTGCATAGATGAGGCATCGAAGATAACCTCTGCAAAATACTAGAGCCATGCGCGCCCCGAAAAGCTGCGAAAATTCAAATCAAAGCCCGCTCGTTCTTTCCTTCAACAAAAACGGCCCGCCCCACTACTCTGAACCCCGTTGACGTCATGGGGGGTTACTTTCGCTAAAGGCACTCCATTGGTGCATCGTTCTGACTGACGGGAGAAGGTTGGGCGTAGCCTTGGCGTCGCGTCGTCTGCACAACGCTTTCCGCAGCGCCTTCTGTTCTGGCTCATGCCTACAAACCCGCATGAAGGAACAAAAAAAAACTGCGGAGGGAGCGTGCGGCGACAGTAGCGAAAGCCTTGAACCCTAGTAATAAAAAGTAAAAAATAGTAAAACTGAAGGAATTGGTTCGCCTTCCCCCCCCCCCCCCCCCCCCCCCACCGTGATCACGTCACGAGACTCTCTGCGCCAACCCCGACATGACTGAAGAAAAGAAGCTGTCCTTCCTGATGCGTGGCGTGAAGGAGCAACTTTTCGCCGGCCTGATCAGCGATCCTCCACAAACCGTCGCCGAGTTTGAAGCTGAGGCTTCAACCATCGAAAAGTCCCTGGAAGCTCGGACCCGTCACTACAACCGACCACTTTACGTGCTGTCGGCCAGCCTGCCAGAAGATACCCCTACAAGCGAGATAATCTGCGAGATTTGATACGCGAAGTTGTTCGCGAAGAACTTCGCCGACTGCTGCCATCCCCAGCACAGCCGACGCAGGAGACACAGGTGGCGTCGCTCACGGACATCATCCGTAAAGAAGTACATCATGCACTTGGCTCCCCGACACCAACTACACTGAAGGCAGCTGAAGCCATGACCTATGCCGCCGCACTACGCAGTCCTGCGCCCCGACGAGACCTCCCTTGCCCTCTTCGACAGGCACCAGCTCTACAAGAACGACGACCCCTTGCTCCCGCACGCCCACATTACGAGCAACGCAACGGTTTTAGGAAATGCGACGAGTGGAAGACGCCCGACAACCGCCCACTATGTTTCCATTGTAGCCACGCCGGGCACATACCTCGCCACTGTCTTTACCGGCGCATAGGCCTGCGAGGTTTTGCCATCGACGCCCCACGACCGCTTCCCGGCCAGCGACCACGGGAAATCGATGACCACCTGGGTAGAGGGGAGTAAGCGTCGTGAAGCCGTCTTTCCCGCTCCCCTTCGCCGTCCAACGCACGTTTTTCATCACCGGGCCGCAGCTACGCCGCGGCTGTCAGAGGAAGGTCCTCTAGCCCCCGTAGGGGAAACTAACAAAAGCAACCTGTGGAGGTCAGGTTGCTTGCCGAGGAAACGACGAAGATCCTCCAGCGACCACGCCGTATAGACGCCGCACCCACTACGCCGACGCCGCATACAAAGACAACCTCGACCACGACGCGAACCACCTTCAAAACGACGCCACGAAAAGCTTCGACCACACGCCCCACCCACAATTCACATATCCGACGAAGCCGTGACCCGACGCCGAAGACGACGCGCAACGCCAGAGCCAGGACATCCGACTTAGAACTGGTTATCGACGGCCGGATGGTCACAGCTCTAGTCGACACAGGAGCCGATTATTCGGTGATGAATGGACCATTCGTTGCGCAGCTGAGGAAAGTAACGACCGCTTGGGACGATCCACAAATTCGCACCGCAGGGGGTCACCTCATTACACCATTAGGACGGTGCACAGCGCGAGTGACTCTCAAGGGACATACCTATCCCGCGAACTTCGTAGTGCTACGGCAATGTGCCCGCGAAGTGATCTTGGGCATGGATTTCCTTAATGAGCATCAAGCGATCATCGACCTGCGATCCAAGATGATCACACTTTCCACGCACGAGGCCATCCCGTCGATGAGAACTCCGGAACATCACGTTGCGCTTAGTGTCATTGGAGGAACAAGTGAGTGTCCCACCCCGCTCAAGCGTCATCATCACCGTAGGCGCCACGGAAGCGAATAACACTGAAGCCATTATCGAGGGGAACATGCAGTTGCTTCTCGACCGAGAAATCGGCATCGCACATTTCCGCAAAGGACAAGCCGAAGTACACTCTAAAAAAAAATGGTAGTTGAGGTTACTACATTTTGGGGTAGCAACGATTGTCACATATATGCCTACCTAGGTAGTAACTGTACGTAGTAACTGCAAGGTAGTAACATTTACTACCTCTGGAGAGAAAACACCTTAAGAAAAAAAATCTAATGACTTTTGATATTAGGATCTTATGCCTATATGATAATAATGGTGCCAAATAAGAGCCAAAATAAAAAAAAAACGAGGAAAAGCAAAAAAGAAAAAAAATCCGCCTACTTCCACGAGGATTCGAACCGCGGACCTTAGACTCTCTATCCTACCACGCTAACCACTACGCCACGCCACTTTTTTTTTTCTTTATTGCCTGTCTTTGGCTCATGCCATTGCACAACAAAAATACACATAACGCTATATACATACGACACTGTCGTGGTCAGCCAGCACGAGACTGGCTTCGTCAGGTTAAAATTCCCGCAACATGCACAACGGCTCTAGTCTTGAGAGCCACTCGGGAGGCTCCGCAGCTGCTTTTTGGATTGCAAGAAACCAGTCCATGCTTTCCCGAAAATAAATTCGGGCCGGTCGTGCGTCTTTGTCACAATGGTAGCCTGCCATTCTGGAGCGCCATATACAGTGGAGGCCCAAGAGCATTATGAGATCAAAAGGTGCCCCATCCTCATTATCAGTGCTTAAATAGCGAATTCCGTGCGCGTCAAGTGGTAGCTCTTTCTTTATGGTCCTTTGTAACACGTCCCAAAAATAAACCCCTTCCCAGCAATGCAAAAAAACATGGTCTATTGTTTCAGGCTGTTTACAAATTAAGCAGTTCGATCCCCACGGTAAAAAGAAATCCTTTCCCTCTAGAAACTTTTTAACTGGTAACGTCCTGGTGTGTAACTTAAAAAAGAAAGTCTTTACTCCTGGTGGCACCTGCATTTTCTTCACCCTTTTTAAAACATCCCCTCCCGGGCCTCCACTGTACAAGGCCCTGTACATGGGCTCTGGGAAAACAATATCACAAAGATCATTGCACAACTTTTTCCTTTTGCTTTTCCACAAATAATCGGTGGAAAAACGTGCCGAAAGAAACCGAACGCTTGCTACAATCTCTTTGTAGTATCCAAAAGTTCCACCAGAGAGCTCTTCTGTGGATACCACAAACTCCGGCAGCAATCGCCGCAGCTTCACTTGGCACACGGCGCGCAAGAACGGGTCTGTGACGTCGCGAAAAAACAAAAAACGGTTCACCAGCTGCCTTAAAGAGAAGTGCCCTAGCCCTAGCCCCCCGTCTTTTACCCTCCGGAACAGGTTCGTTCTGCTACAACGTTCCCATTCGGACGCCCATATGAAAACTGCAAAAATCCTGTGTAGCTTCTGAACGTTCACACGCGAGCAATGCAAAACCTGCATCACATACCAGAGTTTGCTAATAAAAAAAAAGACTGCAGACTGTAGCTCTGGCGAAAATTGAAAGGCTGGTGCCTTTCCATTTCCCAGCTCGGTCACGTGCGTCTTTAGTTTGCTCTTTCCAATAGTCCTCGCTATCGCGATAAGCATCGAGCGGAACGCCCAAATACTTGCCAGGGGTCGTCACCCACGGTACGTTGGCGAAATGGTCCGGGTGGGATGGCCACCATCCATGCCAGAGCGCAAGGCACTTGGACCAGTTAACCCCGCTACCTGTGACTTCGCTGAACGCGCGTACACACCCGACAGCTTCACTTATGCTCCCCTGATCAACCGTAAATACTGCAACGTCATCTGCATAGGCCAGCAGCTTAACTTCAGCTGCTTGTAGCCTAAAGCCATTAATACTATTGTTTTCTATGATTTTCATGCACAGCGTTTCGATGTAAATACAAAACAAGAGAGGGGTGAGGGGGCAGCCCTGACGCACGGAACGCTGCACGCTAATGGGGGCCCCCAAACTCTTGTTAACAATCAGTCTCGTCGTGCAGTTTCGATACGCCAGGGCTACACCCTTACGGATAACTGAACCGACGTTCACATGGTCTAAAACGGTAAACAAAATTTCATGAGAAACACAATCAAATGCCTTTTCAAGGTCAATCTGAAGCATCGCTACTCGCCCATTGATGTCGTAACAGCTTTCAAGCACACTGCGCGCTTTGTGAATGTTGGAAAAAATTGAGCGCCCTTTGATTCCGCATGTGTGGTGGGGTCCAACAATATCCGATATCACTGTCTGCAGTCTACGCGCCAATACCTTCATAAAAATTTTGTAGTCCACATTAGTGAGTGCTATGGGTCGATACGCTGTAACCAATTGTAATTTCTCTATATCATCCGTTTTAGGTATGAGCACTGTATGGGAAATCCCAAAAGACGGAGGCAATACGTTTATTTTATAGGCTTCATTGAAAATTGTACACAGCACTGGGGCAATTTCGTGCTTAAATTCTTTATAAAATCCCGCACTGAATCCATCTGGTCCTGGTGATTTTCCTAGGTTTAACTGATCTATCGCGTGCTCTACCTCGCTGTGAGTTATTGTTAGCTCCATTTTCTTTTTGCTTTCTTCGTCAAGCCGTGGCATTGCACCAAGAAACTGATGCGTAAAGGCTACTGCGTCTACAGGAGTCGATGAAAAAAGCCTCTGGTAGTATTCATTAAAGGCTTCTTTGATGTGGTCAGTGTCTGCCGATAAGATACCCCCCCATTCTATTTTATCGATGTGATTTCTTTCAGCGCGCGCTTTTTCTAGACCAAGAGCACGTTTCGATGGCGCTTCGCCAGCAGCTGTGTCTTCCGCCCTTGCCCTCACTAGTGCTCCGCGATAACGCCGTTCTTCCATAAGCTCTATCTTTTGTTTTGTTTTCCTCACATCTTCTATCCATTTCCCAGGCTCTTTGCATTCCTGCTTCATCAGCGTTTGAAGCAGTGCCCTTAGCTCAGCTTCGTCTTGTTTTTCCTTATAACGGATACATGTCGCCCTTTCTATTGCTTTGATTTTTAAAGATTCTTTACTTAGCTCCCACTGTTGCCAAATCTTCAGGTTCTTGCGCGGGTTTATTTTACCTATTTCATCCTTTACTGCTCTGCAGTAGATTTCGTCTTGAAGAAGCGTGTTGTTTAGCTTCCACATTTCCCACGAAAATGCCTTGCTTCGCGGAGTTCGGCAACGTGACGGAGGTGACGCGGGAGCGTTGGCGTGTCCAAGGCTTGAAGGAGAAAGGCTCGACCACCAGGACCGTGTTACTGAAGTTGAAGCCGGGAATTAAGGTGGATGATTTGCCACACCAGGTCCGAGTAGCTGGTGAGCTGGCCCTCGTTGTTGTCCCTGGGCGACCGATGCAGTGCCTGCGTTGCCACGGCACGGGTCATGTTCGCCGAGACTGCAAGGTGCCCAGGTGTTCCCTGTGCAGGCGCTACGGACACATGGACGCGGACTGCGTCCGTACCTACGCTTCAGCTACCGGGCTCGGAAAGGCGAACGACACTGCGGAACTCATGGACATCGCCGAGGCGGAGGAAGCAGCCACTGGTACGGACGAGGCGGGCAAGTCGGCTTCCACACTTGCGACGTCAGGGACTCCAAGTGACGACACCAAAGCGGCCGACGAACCAGAGAGCCAACAGCCGACGGGAGGCTCCTTCGGCGTCTCTAACGAGACGCCAGAGAACGGAGCGTGCCCATCAGAGCCCGTAGTCGTGGAGGGAAAGGACGTGAACGAGGACCACCACGAGAATACCGGCGCCCGCACAACAAGCGTCACGCCCCCCCTTAACACCCCGGCGAAGCGTTCCCATGACCAGGCCAGCCCTGAAGGGGACAAAGTGGTAGCACCCGGCGTCGAGGAGCCCCCTGCAAAGACGACTCAAGCCCGGCGTTCGTCGTTACGGCCACGCCCAAACCATGCGGCTGACAAACGGTACTCCTCCGCAGGCAAGGTACTACTCGAGCAGACTGATGTTCTTGCGCCGGATGATACCGGCGGCAACAGTGGCGTCTAGTGGCGCGCTATACGTGGAAGGTAAGCACCATGCTGTTGGTTCCTTCCTCTTGCGTAAAAATGGCTCCCGCCTCCGCCTTTAGAGTCGCTACATTGAATGTGAGGGGCCTGGCGGCAAGGAAAAAACAAGGTCAGGTGTACCGACTTATTAAGGAGCGCGAGTTAGATGTATTGGCCGTGCAGGAGACGAAAGTGGACGGCAACGAAGGAACCGACAGCATGGTGCGACGTTTCACGACTAGATTTTATGCTGTCGTCAGTCAAGCAGTGGGAACATCACATCAGCTGGCTGCGTGCTTTTTGTAAAGAAGATGCCGGGGCTAGAGGTGCAGGCTTATTTTTCGTGTGTGTATGGCCGGTGTATTGTGCTTGATTTTTGTCTGAACGGCAATGAGTGGCGCATTGTTACTGTGTATGCGCCGAATGTGGTTGAGGAAAGGGTTGCCTTTTTCCAAAGCCTCCAAGAGCGCCTTTGTACGGAGAGGCGGCTCATTGTATTAGGCGACTTCAATTGTGTTCTTAATGCGCGCGATAGGTCAAGCATCCGGGGGTTTAGAGACAGGAGCACTGAAGTGTTGATGCGAATTACATACGACACTGTCGTGGTCAGCCAGCACGAGACTGGCTTCGTCAGCTTAAAATTCACGCAACAGACACAACGGCTCTAGTCTTGAGAGCCACTCGGGAGGCTCCGCCACCACTTTTTTTTTTCTTTATTGCATGGAAGAACTTCCGTAGAAAGGAGGAAAACTCCAATCAGACTGGTTCGCGTCTCAAGTTACCGGGCTGCTTAATAGGAGCCCGCCACAGCCCTAACTCAACACTGCATCCCCATCAAAACATCAAAATTCAGGGAGGCACACACATGCATCTAGGCACGGCAGCCAGCTTGGAGGTTCTTCGCGTGCAGCATATACACTCCTCACCAAAGCACACTGTTCACGAAACACAGATTTGGACGATCTTGGAGGCTCGGCATGTCTGTCCATCATACGGCTTTTCCAAAGACTGACGCCACGCCACCACACATTAACGTATCAACTTATGTGGCGTGATATGTGCAGTGTGATATGTGCAGCCACAGTTGTTTCTTGTTCTTTCCATTGCGAGTAAATGTAGCAGCAGCATCTACATTCTCGCACGGGACAACAATGTTGTTTCGAAGGACCTTACAGTGGCTGATGGCCAATGACATAAGGGAATCTACTGTGTTAACGAAAAAGAGTCTCTGCTGAGTTTTTATTGTCAAAAGACATGAATAGCTGACTTCGTGGTGACTTTCTAATGTGTCACAAGGAGTGCATGAACATGACACCAGAAACTCAACGCCCATTTTTGTGCATCTTGTAGTAAACCAGATGGAAAAATGAGCACAAGTCAGGCACAATAGCTTGGAGTTGGTGAAAAAGTGGAATTAAGAAATAAAACTAAAGAATGGAACACATACGCGCTGCGTATATTGTACTGAAAACAAAAAACAGCACTGGCAATTTTGTTAGATTTGCTGCCAATTAGGAAACCCTTTTCATTATATAAAAACATGGGGAATTGAGTAGCAATGTCACCGGGAATGTTAATATACGTACATGTGCATATTCCGATCATCCATTTCCAGATCAAGGTAGTAATGGATACTATCAGGGTTATAATGAGGTAGTCGAAGTGTAGTAACTGCCAAAAAACGTAGTAACAGCAGAAGTCACTACCTTGTTACTACTTAATTTTCTTTCGAGGTAGTAAGAAGGTAGTAGCAACATAGTACATAGGTAGTAAGGGTTAAAAACAGGTTGTAACAGCAGCCGTTACTACGTTTTCACTACCTTTTTTTCTAAGAGTGTACTGCAGACTAGCTTCAGCGAAGAATACTGGCACGTTAACAGAGGAACAACGACTGCATACCTGGACGAAATATCGGACGTACGAGACTTCTTCGCGCTCTCCGAACCATCCGTAGAAGATTCGCCGGACCAAGAGAATTCTCCCACTTTAGACATAAACCCAGCCCTGCCCCGGAACAGACAAGACTAGATCCGCAACCTCCTTCGAAGCTACAGCGAGTGCTTCTCGTCATCGCCGAAGGTCTGACAAACGACGGTTGCCAAGCATCGCATTATAACCGACCAGCACGCCCGACCTCTCCGCCAGAGCCCCTACCGAGTGCCGCCGCGAGAACGACAAGCCATCAGGGACCAAATGGAAGAAATGCTGCGCGACGACGTTATTCAGCCTTCCAAGAGCCCCTGGGCGGCACCTGTTGTTCTAGTGAGAAAGAAAGACGGTGCACTTCGATTCTGCGTTGATTACCGGCGCTTGAACAACATCACAAAGAAGGACGTCTACCCCCTCCCTCGCGTCGACGACACACTGGACCGGCTCTGCAACGCCAGGTATTTCTCATCGATGGACCTCAAGAGCGGCTGCTGGCAAATTGAGGTCGATGAAAGAGATAGCGAGAAGACCGTATTCATCACTCCAGATGGCCTCTTCGAGTTCAAGGTGGGGCCATTTGGTTCCTGTTCCGCACCAGCCACATTTCAGCGAGTAATGGATACAGTGCTGGCAGTCCTGGAGTGGCAGATTTGTCTGGTATATTTAGATGACGTCGTTGTCTTCGCCTCGAACTTTGAGGAACACCTAAAAAGGCTTCGAACAGTACTAGACGCAATCAAATCGTCCGGCCTAACTTTGAAAGCAGAGAAGTGCCACTTTGCCTATGAAGAGCTGCTGACCCACCTGACAAAGGCAGACGTGCCATTTAAATGGGAGCGCCGCAAGTGTAAGCCTTCAAGGAACTCCAGCGTCGTTTACAGTCCCCACCGATCCTCGCGCACTTCGATGAGAACGCCGAGACTGAAATTCATACCGACGCAAGTAGTGTGGGCCTAGGCGCTGTCCTCGTTCAGAGAATTGACGGAGTGGAGAAGGTCATCGCGTACGCTAGCAGTTCCCTGTCAAAAGCCGAAGCTAATTATTCGGCAAGTGAGAAGGAGTGCCTTGCACCATCTGGGCTACATCGAAATTCCGCCCCTATTTGTACGGACGACCGTTCAAGGTGGTCAGCGATCACCACGCACTGTGCTGGCTCGCCAGTTTGAAGGACCCCTTTGGCCGCCTCGCTCAATGGAGCCTGCGGCTCCAGGAGTTTGATGTAACTGTCGTTTACAAGTCCGGACGCAAGCACTCTGACGCCGACTGCCTGTCACGAGCCCCTGTAGATGCACCGCCGTCGGACGACGATGAGGACGCGTTCCTGGGACCCATCAGCTCCAGCTCTTTTGCACAACAGCAACGCTCGGACCTCGACATAAAATGTCTCACCGAATACTTGGAAGGCAAGGTTTCTTCACCCCCTCCTCGTTCAAGCGAGGGTTGTCTTCGTTCTGTTTACGTTAATGACTGCGACATTGCAACTAGCGTGGAAACACAAGGACAGCGACACAAGAAACCGACGGGACAGCACGCTAGACTTCAACTGACGTTTTAATGCACACATAACAGATTTTTACACTTCTATTCGGCGCATGCTCAGGAGTCTGTACCCCCGCCCCCTTCTCTTTATCACGAAGCAGGTTGTCAAGCAAACAGTAAACATTTAAACCAAATTGACGCGCAAGTTTTTTGACAGATAGATTAACTCTTTTCTCGTGAGGGCTACTGAGGGTGTGCTCACGCACTTGTCCCCTGCCTTATCAATGCAAAATGCTTCAAATATCTCCCTATCACCCTGCCTATGAAGCCGCCTCAGCACTCTCGTGTGGCTAAAGAGTGGAACGCATTTTTCTTCATTTCCGCCTGTTGTTTTGACTTTGCATTTGCGGCAATGTGCGGCCAAATGGCCCCCCGCCATCAGAGCTGCGACTGTAGTCCGGTGTTTTCGGAGCCTTTCGTTCAGGCACTGGCCTGTTTGGCCAATATAACATTTACCACAGGTCAGTGGGATAAGATACACCACACCGATGGTGCAGTTCACAAACCGCGTGGCGTGTTTTGTTGCGCAGGTTTTTGCCTGGTAAGCATTGTTGACCATTCGGCACATCCTAGAGAGCTTTTGTGGGGCAGTGAAAACGACAGTGATGACGCACTTTCCGCGGACTTTTTGAGGCGAGGGGAGAAGTTGTGCATGTAGGGCACAGGCACCGGACGTCCCCCCGGGCCGTCATTGCAGCAGCCTGCTGTCTTGCGTCCCTGTCGGAGCTCTTTAATAAGGCTCTCAGCGACAGACGCCAGTATGCTGTCAGGGAAGCCAGCGCTACGCAGACGGAGCACCTGCTGCTCAACACTCACGTTCACTTTGTGCTCACAAGACTCCTGAAGAGCGGCTCTTAGGCAGTTCAGTGCTATCCCTCTTTTTACGGTTCTCGAATGGGCCGAATTATAGCTAAGAACAGGCTTTTCTGAACGAGGGAAGTATGTCCAGCATAGTGAGCTACTACTAAAGCTAATGCTGAGGTCAAGGTAACGTAAGCAACCCTCATCAGGAACCTCACGAGTAAAACTCAGACCCTTACCACATTTTTGGAAAACACTAAAAACAATCTGCACAATGTCATCTCTTCCATCAGGCGTCACATTTTTTAAAACAACAAGATAATCATCAACATATCTAAAAATTTTTGCAACAAAAGTCTTGTCCAGACGCGAAAAAATTTCTTTGTCAATAGACGTTAAAAACAAGTCGCTTAAAACCGGTGCAATACGCGAACCAATACATATGCCTTGCTTCTGCAAGTAAGAAGCATTGTCAAACTCAACAAGTGTAGAAGAAAGGTAAAAGCTAAGCAATTCTAAAAAGTTATCTACTGAGATCCCAGATGAATTTTGGAAGACAGTCACACCCAGCGCTTCAATTCGCTCTCTGACAGCTGTGCAGAGTTGTGTCTGTGGTATAGAGTAAAAAAGATCTACTACGTCAACGGAAAAGGCATAAAATGTCGCAGTCATTAACGAATTCACACCAACTAGCCCAACTGTCTTCCATGATCGTTCTATTTACAGAACGATGTCCTCGTGAAGAAAAACTTTGCAGCGAACAAGACAGCCTACCTCCTTGTTATACCTGTAAGTCTTCGCGGAGAAGTTCTTCAGGCCTCACATGACGAGCCGACAGCGGGATATTTTGGGTTTTCTCGCACCCTCCGCCGCATTGAAGGCAAGTATTACTGGCCCCGACTGTTTTCCGATGTCGCACATTATGTGAAAACCTGCCGAGATTGTCAGCGACGAAACACCCCTCCAACCCGACCAGCAGGATTTCTGAACCCCACTGAACCCCCCTCAAGACCCTTTCAGCAGATAGGCATGGACTTGCTTGGCCCTTTCCCGAAATCATCATCTGGAAATAACTGCATAATTATAGCGACCGACTACCTGACCCGCTAAGCCGAGGTAAAAGCCGTACCGAACGAAACAGCAGCAAAAGTCGCCAAATTTTTCGTGGAGAACATTCTTCTGCGACATGGCACCCCCGATGTGCTCATCACTTACAGAGGAACAGCATTTACTGCGCAACTGACGCAAGCCATCCTCCATAACAGCCAAACCAGCCACCGAAGAACAACTGCATACCACCCGCAGACAAATGGACTGACCGAGAGCCTAAACAAAACCATCGCCGATATGCTCGCCATGTATGACGATGCCGAACACAAAACCTGAGACGTCATCTTGCCTTACGTAGTCTTCGCCTACAACACCGCAGTGCGGGAGACCACCCAGATGACGCCTTTTAGGCTCGTCCATGGCAGAGAGGCCACGACCACGCTAGATGCCATGCTGCCGAACGTTACCGAGGAAGATAACGTTGACGTAGCCGCCTACCTTCAACGCGCAGAAGAAGCCCGAAGACTTGCCCGATTAAGGATCAAATACCAGCAGCGGACCGACGCCACACGCTACAACCTGCGACGACGCAACGCGGAATACAAGCCAGGAGACCGAGTCTGGGTTTGGACGCCCATTCGCCGCCGAGGATTGAGTGAAAAGCTACTGCGCCGCTATTTCGGCCCGTACAAGGTTCTTCGTCCGCTAGGTGAATTGGACTATGAAGTCGTTCCTGACCAAATGACTGCATCCCAGCCACGCCGCGTACGACCAGAAGTTGTCCATGTCGTACGGCTAAAGCCCTATCATGCACGCTAAAGGACGCCGTGTTTCCACATTCGGTGCGTATTTTTGCACAAACCGTTTTTGATTGTTTATAGCCACATTATGTTCTAAAGCATCGAGTCGATGTTTCTTTGAGAGGGGAATAATGTCGCGAATCTTTGTAGCGTTTCTTTGTTGTGTTTATTTGTTCAAGCTTCAAGGATGCCGGCACGTCGCTTTATCGCTTCGTTTGTGACGCAAGACGCGCCTATAATTATCTCGATTGATCGCATCCAGGCGGAGCCGATTCTACTTTGTGCCAGAATGTTCTAGTAACTTCCCAAGCTTTATCTCGAATGTTCGCTATCAGCTTTAAAAAGAGCACGGCCGACAGCGGCGGGCATTCTGTTCGACGACCGCCGAGCGCGCTTGTTGCTACGCCGCCGCCGAGTGATTCAGTTCTTTGCGGGCACAAGTCAGCCCGAATAAAGAATTCGCTTCGAAGACGTTCTCGCTGTTTTCCTGTTCGCCGTACTGTAGTCACCACTACGTGACAATATGTACAAAGACCAGGATTCGCGTGGTCCGGCGTACTCGTATGCAGGTTCTGAGAACCCAGAGCTGGATCGAACGTTCCAGCTTCACAACCTCAAAGCGGCCCTGGCCAAAATGAAACGAGGGAAAGCCCCGGGCAGGGACAACGTGACGGTGAAACTTCTCGCTAACCTCCCCGAACCGGCCTACAAGCGGCTTCTCGAATACTTTAATTCCATGTGGACGGGAGGTATGCTTCTCCCAGTGGATGGGAAGACCGCTCTCGCCACATTCATATCCAAACCAGGCAAACCTGTCAACACCGACAACCTCTGGCCCATATCTCTCACTTCTTGCGTGGGAAAGTTGATGGAGACCATGGTCCGTGACAACCCGTCCACCTGCCTAGAAATGCACAACGCCTTTGCAGACACCATGTAGGGGTTCCGCCCACCCCGGTCCACACAGGATGTGGTGCTGCAACTTCATAGAGATTCTTGATCCTGTCGAGCACTCTAGCCACAACAGGGTGGTCCTCGCATTGGATTTGCTGGGTGCTTTCGACAGTATGACGCATGATATCATCCTCTCCCACCTGTCCCAAGTGGACTGTGGGTACAACACATTCCAATACATTAAACAATTGCTCTCAGATCGGCAATCATATATCCGACTTCAAGACTTCAAGCCTAAACCCGTAGCGAAGTGGTAATGGTACTGCTTTGCATCCCGGGTGCAGAATACACCGCTTCATTTCAGTAGGAGCCTTGCAGCACCATTACTCCTCTTGGCGACTGCCAGCGGAGGTGGGAATTCTACCCCCTGCACTCACTGCGGAACTGAAGCGTGAAAAGCAGCATCGATTTGAGTGGAGCTTTTGAATGAGCTGGACCAGTTTCGCCCACTCAGACCAGCTCCGCAAGATCTCCTAGGGAACTTTAGACCCATTTTAGATTTCAAACCGTAGCGGCCTCTGATCACCTTCTGATATCGAGACGAGAAGAACGAACGTAGATCGACAACACGAGGAGAATGTTACTCAGTAGAAATCGCCATGCAAGCGCTGCAGGTGCAATCGTTGACAATTTCCACAAAGGCCTCGTAGGACCATCGGCTGTCCCTACCCCTCGACGGGTACCGTTTTCTGCAGGTCCGCCGTGTGCGGAAGATCGGAGCCAGCGCTGGACTTCTGAACCACGAGGCCCGTCCTCGAAGGCGAAATCTCATTGCCATACAGTTTCCTCTCTCCCTCACTCCATTTGGATATATTATTCATCATCATCATCATCAGCCTGACTACACCCGCGCTGCAGGGCAAAGGCCTCTCCCATGTCTCTCCAATTAACCCTGTCCTTTAGAATATATATTACCAGGATATATTATTAAGTGATGCTAAACGCATTCAAGTCAAACCACCGTGGTGGCTCAGTGGCTATGGCGCTCGGCTGCTGACCTGAAAGACGCGGGTTGAAAGATTTCCAGGTGGTCGAAGTTATCCGGAGCCCTTCACTGCGGCGTCCCCAAAAGCCTGAATCGCTTGCGGACTTTAAACCCCCAAAAACCGAACCCTAAAAACCAAGCATTCACGTTGATGAGTGCATGTTCTATGGATTCCCTTCTTTTATCGATGCACTCTATGACGACCGCTAAGTTCTTTCTGTTGCTAAGATATTTTGCCGCTAATCTAACCCATCGTTCTCCTTTACCCACAGGTTTCCGTTACTACACCCCCACTCTTTTTTTTTCTATCTGCAGACAAAACTTGCGGGCCAGTTTTCAAAAGCCCAAGCACATTCGGATGTCCCCTTGCATGGTGACCAACAATAATTGGACAAACTCGCTTCTTTGGAACCATCCATCACGATAAAGCAATGCAACAATGTGGCCTGAAATTTTAAGGCAACTTACAATGGCGCCTATTCTTTTAACGCCCGTAGCACGTGCAACTTGATAGCTTGCTTGAATATTAAGCTCCGCCTACTGCAGAAAAACTTTCCTTACCAGACGACTTGCCTCGGCGCTTCTTCGCAAGCTACAACCCGAAATGATGCTATTGTTGCACCCGAAAGGTATGAGGCCGGCACGATGAAGGAAGTGATTGATTTACTGGCCGGAGTGTTAGCATGAAAGATGACGTGCCCAAGAGAGGCGCGTGCCGCTGGCAGGAAAGTCGAGGCGTTGGTATATTAGCTCTATGAGTCGAGGTCCATTCGACGGAGCTTCGGCGTCATCTTCATCGGCGGCTGGTACTGCTCCTACCGCGTGAGGCCGCTGCTACTGTTACGCGTTACACTCTGTCCTATTACGCTTCAGTCCGGGTGAAATACGGCAGTCAGAATCCTTGCACTGGCGCTCCAGGCGGGCTTAGTCCTCCGCTCACGCGCACAAATAAACACCACGTGTGCGACTTAAGTATGCACGATCCCCGTATGCACTACTCTAGGAGTGGCTTTCAAACATGCTCAGTACTCTTCCTGTGTCGACATGTATGCTACCTGATGGTTTGGAAAATGACGTAGGAGATCACTTTCGGACGCGCATAAACCTAAAATCGCTTAGCGCCTTCAACTGAGCTCCTGGAATTGCGCTTATCGTCCGAGCTCTCATTGGCGCATGTCGTTTATTATGCTGATGGCACCCGTCCACCTAAATAGTAAAACGCACCAGACCCGTATGTATTTGTGTGCGGCGAAGGTGCGTATCAAAACAAAAAAATGATAAAAAAAACGTATTTAATTCTTGGCTGTACTTCAACGACAGCGACGCACTTGGAGAGGGGGTTGCTTGCCAGCGTACGAAGATCGCGGTCGCTCCAACAAGAATCTCTTTTTCTCCTCGGCAAAAAAAAAAAGAAATATTGCCAGCCCCCTTAACCCTTCCCGAAACATTGCTCCCTCTGACGAATTTAAAAGAATGCTGAGGTAACACGATATGCATTTTCTTTGTCTTTTTCCCTTTCTCTCCATAGTTGAAAGCCGGCGAACATGTTCCTTCAGGGATGCCTCGCGTTAAGAGTGGAATATGGTTCACTAACTACATACTGCCACAATGCATTCTTTTAAGCGCTACAAATAAAAATACATGAAACGGTTACACTATTTGAATGCTCGAATAATTGACATTGCCAGCTCGGCTTCCCTTGCATTTATTGCACTATGGGCTGTTTCTGCTTGCACTATATTTCTGAAGTTTTCAGTGCACATATTATCTGGAATTCAGATGCAAGTCAAGTCACTGAACGAACTAAAGGCGCTACTCAAAGCCAAATCTGAAAAAAAAAATTGGCAGTGGTTTCGCTCTGGTAAAACCTGGATAATTGCGAAAGCAACGAGGAGAGAGAGAGAGAGGCGATGGAGAGCGCGCGGCAGCGGCGGCGGCCCCGGCACGCTAGCGCGGCGGCGGCACCTCTGAGTCACCCGCGCAGCGACGGCGGCGGAGCGCCAGCTGTGCGCCGTGTGACGTCACCGCTCCTCGCACATGCGCAGTATGACCATTGATAGGCTCCGCGAAACCTCTCGGCGACTCGCGTAGTGTGGCTTTCGCAACAATAACATGAAAGGCAGACTGATAGAGGTCGATGCAGCCGGGTGTCATCCATTTGTAGCACGCGTAATTCACGTCACACCATTGGCACGGTGAAACTGGGCGGAGCAGACGAGCAGAGCGACAATTAAATATCCTGTTTCTCTTCATTATTTTTACATAACAAACCGTCAACGTTTATCACCATAAACGATTAGTGTGCATGAAAGATATCTCGACAGCTCGAACAGGCAAAATCGCAACCTTGTTTAAAGCCTGGGAGATCGGGTGTTCGGACAAGCAACACTATCTACGCTCCATGCGACTTATTAGTGTAGGTACTAGTAAGCCGGCGAAGTTACAGCCACAGTGATCTTTAAAAGCAGAACGATGGATGCTTCAGTGGGATCAACTGCCTAGGCGAGTGACTGCCGTATCCGAAAAACTACTTCCGGTAAGCTGGAGAGGTCCAAAGCGCGGTCTTTCCGACAGTTCACTCATCCAATGCTTACAGGCTGCTTCCGTGACAATGGTAGGAGGAGTCCTGACAGGAAGGAGGAATTGAACCACGGAGGGAAAGAGAATGACGTGCGATTGTGCAAGCGACGCTCAGGTCTAAATATATCTGTCAAGATTGAAGTACTCAAAAGAAACGCCCTACCTGCGATTGCGTATCCTCTCTATACATGAATACACCCATAATCGAAACGAATGCTTCGAGGCTCCGCGGCACGTCAAGACGGCGCCTCCCTTACAAACATCGATGTTGAGTTTCTGATATCATTATGATAGAATCGTAGTGAGTAATCCCAAATTAATCACAAAGGCCACATATGTTGTGTTTTCGCATCAGCCCGACATCATAAAGTCTTAATGAGTGTTTGCATTAACTTTCTTGTACCGCACTGACATCATAAATTCTTGATGAATTTTCGCATTAACTTTTAGGGACTGAACTGACAAAATAAATTCTTGATGTGTTTTTGCATGAACTTCCCTGCTGCTGCAAAAAAAGATAGTTTTTCTGATGCGTGAAGACATCACAGCAGTATCTTTTTCAAGCACCACTCCAGACGCTTTTTTATATTTCTCGTGCAGCAATGATCACTTGAACTAACAGAAATGTGCTGTTAAATCTCTTCATTTGTACCAGCCGAAGATTGCTTACATGACGGCGAAATTATCTTAGAAAACAGCCTATTAACCGCTCCTCACTGGCACTGGTCTTATTGGCAGTATATAAGCATGAGCCCGCGCTGTGAACTACGGATCAGGTGAGTGTACCGGTGTGGCATGTGAGTACTTCACGAGATTCACAGAGGTCAGTTAGAGAGGCATCCCTTGCGTGCCCGTTAACTTATTTTTCCGGGGCCGGGTTCCTATGAACTTTCGACAACAAGTGCAGGCGGGCGCCGGATCCACTACGACCCGGAGGTTCCGCAACCAGCCCCTTCAACCTGAACGGCATTTCCGTCCTAGTAGCCTGCGTGGGTCCCGCCGTGGTCCACGTGACGGCTTTTCGTGCTGGACATCACCCATCCTGTCCCCAAGGGCCGTCGTCACGTCGGCAACGGGGCGCGCGTGGTCCGGATGGAAATGAAGCAGGCGGTGCCGAACTTCCTGACCGTCCAGGGCCACCGCGTCATGTTTGACTACCGAGGCGTCCGGAAGGTGTGTTCCCGCTGCGGGCAGGACGGCCACATCGGCGCGGCGTGTCGAATGCCGCGGTGCCCTCGCTGCGAGATGTTCGGCCACGACACGGCTGGATGCGGAGCGGCTTGCAGGCGCTGCGGTGGAAGCCACGCCACAGCGGACTGCCTGCGGCCACGGTCCTATGCGGCGGCCGCTGCCTCGAGGAAGGACCCGAGCAAGGACAACGTGGTCACAGTAACACGGAGCACACCAGCCGTCCGGTCGTCAGTTGCCGACGCGGACCCTACGACCAGCCTCCCGAGGGAGCCCGAGTACGCCCCCGCGACGGAGCTGCCCGGGAAGGAGCAGCATGAGGGGTCACCTTCAAACGAGGCGGAGCCGTTCGCTGCAGTTTTCGCCGAACCCTTGGCACCGCCTCCTGGCATAGAGACCTACGACACCGTGAGCAGCGGCGACGAGACGAGCGTGACGTCAGACGAAGTGGAGGAGGTTCCGGACACAGGCACGCCGCTTCGCCCGACAGGCGACTTATACCGTTGTTACACGGGCAGCCTAACTGCAGTTCAGTTTGCCTCAGTTAATACCAACCACAGTTGCGTGCAGTTAGACGGGGACCTTAACAGCAGTTATGCCGGTAACCATGGTTAATGCAAACTGAAGTTTGCCACCTCAGTCAGCCAAGCTGACTGACAAAATGGCTGCCACCATGTCAACAGAGCCTGCGGCGACATCAAGCGAAGCATCCTCCCAGAAGCGTATTAACTGGTCTACTGCCACAACAGAAGCGTTAATACGCATCTGGGAGGACAATCTGAATGCTCTGCGGACCAATACGCGCAATGCACGTATTTACACCGCAATGGCGGAGTCCCTGAACGCGCGCCTGCCGGCAGGCGAAGGGCCCTACTCGCCGAAGTCGATCCGGCAGAAGATCGAAAATCTGAATAAGCAATACCGGTAAGTACGAAAACATTTTCCCTTTTCATGTGCCGATGTAGTTTACAAGCGATTCCGATGCTTTGTGAATGATGGTATATGGTGTGATGTATACGGATGCATACAAACATGCACAATGCCGCACGACGACCGCTGCTGCAGTGGTGCCTCGTCCGGCATGGATCATTAGAACGCACAACTAATTAGCTGGCTGTCCTGTGTTGCATGCGGAGTGTTATGCCCTGAACTCGACTCGGTTGGACTGGCGACTGCGTACAGTTGTGATGTTTTAATGCTTGATTGGCAGCACCAGCTGGATCGACCCGCATATTGGCGGAAATGATTTGCGCCAGCAGCCAGCTGGACTGTTTCGTTTCTGTGCGTGCTGCCGCCTGGATTTTTTTGCATTACGCGAACGTCGACCACGCAGCTTCATTGCGCCTACAACGGCGATATTCAGGGAAATTGGTGAGCGCTCGCGCAACAGCAGAATGTCGTCTCTCGTGCAAGCATTGTCTGCTACGTTATTTCCCAGCCTGTAGGTGTTTAAGCTATTGAGCTGCCTCACGGTCGGCGACCGCACGATATAATTAAATGTAGCCGCCGCGGTAGCTCAGTGGTTATGGTGCTCGACTGTTGACCCGAAATACGCGGGTTCGATCCTGGCCGCGGCGGTCGAATTTCGATGGAGACGGAATTCTAGAGGCCCGTGTACTGTGCGATGTCACTGCGCGTTAAAGAACCCCAGGTGGTCGAAATTCTCGGAGCCCTTCACTACGACGTCTCGCATAGCCTGACTCGCTTTGAGACGTTAAACCCCATAAACCAACGAGCCTGCAATTAAATGTCTGAGAGGCTGTACAGGCTGATGTTCATCTGTTTTTCCTTCCAAAATTAACCCATCCCCTAGCATTTGCAAAGTAACCTCTTCTTGAAATCAAGTACTTCTGCTGGTGTGGGGCCATACTTGAGATGTACAATTTTATCTGCTGAATCTGCTGACTGGCATGATTTTCATCCTGTTCAGCACCCTTTCTATCTGTTATTGAGGAAAGGCGTGATATGCACCTCTTTCATATGGATATCCCATTTGAAAGTCTTTAAAAGGAACTGTGCCTGCCTATATATTTCCATGCTGCGAATTTTCACGAACTAAAACTACCTTTTTTTCTAGGAAGCTGAGGAGGTCGGGCTCCTGCACCGGGTCGAAGGGCGTTGAGTGGCCATTTTATTGGCTCCTTCACTCTTTCCTAGGGACGCTGCCGGTCAATGACAGTAGCCTGATGGAAGAAAGTGTGGAGGTAATCTAGTTGCACCAATTCAGAAGAGCTTGACATTATAGTGGAATATTTAATGCCATGTGCCTTTCTTCCATGCTTAAGCAAAGGTGCTCCGCAAACTTCTGCTATGCCTGCTTTCATAATTAGTATGCAGAAAGCACTGCACTTCTGTTAAATCAGTGGATGCGCATAAACATGTCTTTGTTTCCTTCACATGTGTTGTAATGCATCGTGACTTACAACAATGCAAGAAGAGTACAGTTTGCTGTTTTGGCAAGGATGGTTTGACGTCTATCAGAGTTGTTTTGAAAACAGTACACAACACGTAAACACACAACTAAAAAAAATTGAAAAGAGGTGCCTCGCTGACTTCTTTTTATTGCAGAGAACAGAATTCCACTTTTCAAATATGTACAGCAGGCATTAATATTTAAAAATTGGAACTTGTTTAAAATCCAACAAAGCACAGAAAACGAATGGAAGACTACAAGGCAAAAAATGAGTATGTTGAGCTCAGCGAAGTGTTTCCAACAGTGTGCACATGACTTGGTTATTGTGTTTGAATGTCATCACATCTAACACAATAGCGACACATTACGCAGTTTGCCACGAAATACGACAACCGATACCTTCAAGTCTGGCTCTACTGATACATTAAGGTGAATAAGTTGGAGAGTACGAGAAGTACACCACAGTAATGGGACTCCACAGCGCTATTCATTCTCCCCAGCTGATCCCAAATCTGCTTTTGCACCCAATGTACAAAGTACTTGGCTCAAAGGACTGGGGTCATCAATATTCATATTTTGCATATCATACAACCGTGTTATCTTAAATGTCGAACTGGAAAGATGTTCCAGGATAGGGATTTCCTCTGGTTAAAAATGAGCTGGAATGTTTCACACTTCTCATGATAAACAGCTTGTTTTTACTAATGTGCTGGAAGTAGTCTTCTGTTTTCTACTTTTCTCATCCTTGTCATTTCCCTCTGCTATATTTCTTGGTGACGTTGCAAAGAAGTGTGTAATAGAGGCTTTGCCATGCCAGCTAGCATTCATATCATGCAGCTGTGTGGCGTGTTTTATTATTTTCTTTTTGCTTGGCATTGACAGGTGCCAGAGGCTCCTGAAGGAGAAGACGCTGCAATAGTTCTGGCAACAATTCAAGTTGAGGAGGATGTTGGCCAGGACACGGCTGACGACACTGCGGCCAGCCCACAATTCCCAGAAAACAGGAATGCGAGCACGGCTAGGCGCCGCAAGAGACCTGCCACCTCCCTTATGCAGGAACTGATGGCAGTGCATAAGGAGGCTGACGACCGCGCAGCCAAGGCTGCCAAAGAGAGCAGTGAGCTCAGACAGCAGCTTTTAGAGCTCCAAAGAGAGAGCAACGATATTCAGAGAGGTATGCTGGAGGTTATGAAAGCATATTTTACACCCAGAGGGCAAGAAGATAAAGAAAATCATTGATTTCATTTCCAATAAAAGTCAAGAATAAAATATTGTATACTGTGGAATAAGTGATGCTCTGCCAGCTATGACACACAGTACAGCATGTTGAAATTGTTACGCCTCAACCTTTTTCAATTAGTTTGGTGCATATTGCCCACATGAATAATGATGCTGCATTAACTTAACCATTTTATAGTTAAGAATGCCTATCAATCTACTTTTATCCTGCAAGCATAATACAACAAACATTTGCTTAAGGCATTATTACAACATACATGCCACATGCCAAGCTTTCACAATTATACAATGTGTAGCAAACTGGAAGCTTCCTGTGCCCTACAACGCCCTTTTGCACAACATGGCATAGTGGTAGCACTTACTAGCATAGACATAGCATCCTTGCCAAAAGTAATCGAGCTACGATGGTTTGTTTCTTGGCCACGCAGCGAAGCTGCCATCCTAAATCTGCGTAATGTGAATACGCTGAATTCTCGTCCTTGCATTTTGACCCTGTAATGTTGGCCGTGGCGGTCTTAAGGAGAGTCGAGTCCCTGATGCTGTCCCACGGCCAAGAACCCTCTTATTCTGCGGACACAAAATATATATACACGAGATGACGTCACAAGACGAGAGTACACAACAATCCACAAAACCAAAACAAGAACTGAAGCAAGCACGGAAAACACAAACCACAATACAATATACAAGGAAAACACAAACCACAATACAACATACTCCCTTCCTTGGGAATAAAGATTCAGAGATACATTGACAATTGACACAAAACATGTAAGGATTTAACACAAATAAGAAAAAAAAAACACTCTCTCTCCCTGTACACACAAAGAAATGTACGTGGAAGCACACCAGAAGTCACTTTGGCACAAAGTGCTCGAGCCACAAGGGCTTACGAATAGTCCTCTTGGGCCTCTGTGCGAGTTCTGGATGGGGACTTTCGGACTGCAGGCCGAAGTTCCCCGGAGAAGGGTCTGTGTGGTCACTTAGTTGCTTGAAGGAGGGGTGGGGAGAATTCTGGCTGTCACCACTCTGGAAACTGGCAGGCACAGACCACTGCTAAAAAAAATGCACCATTGGGTGAAGATTCTGCTTCACCATACACTGAAGGGAGTGACGCACGTTCTGCGGAGACTCGCAGAGGAGGTTCACGACACATGTGCTGTCCGGACATGGTAGGAGAACTATGGTTATTGTTCAAGACTTGAGTGTAGATGGCACTGGAAGACTCGAATGCACAGGCGCTTGTGTATGGCTCCTGTTATTGTATGCAAGTGGCATCAAAAACAAGTCAAGCTCTTCTGATTCTTGGAAACTGGATTGTGTGCTCGTGGCGAGCTTTGATGCATTCCACACCTTTCGATCTCCTAAGCGAAACGACGAAGGTCCTTGTTTTGCAATGATTTGTTGTGGTTTAGAGAAGGCTCTGTCAGTTTTGAAATGGATTGCGATGGAACAAAGGCGCTACGGAAGAAAATGCAATGATGTCTAGTCGAGTTCTAGTCGAGTTCTGTCTTGGATCGATTCTACAGAAAATTGTTCTTGCTGTAAGACGGGGGTTTATTAAAGGCAATGGGACCTTATTAAAGGAACAGGGCGGCAACAGTCCGCGGTCAGCCAAAGCGAGCCCAAAGCACGCGCAGCGATGGCATGATGGCTGCATTCTGTGCAGCGGCGGCAGTGCACTGCCGCCGCTGCACAGAATGTTCGTCTTCGTCTTTACAATTGCCCCCGGGGAGAAAAGGAGCCAACCTGGCGACTCAGGGCGCAGGCAGGACGGCTGGGTCGTAGAATGGCTTGAGGCGCTGGACGTGAACAGTCTCGCGTCCACGGCGGCGGCATCAGAAGATGGGTTGAGAGGTTCGACAGTGTAATTAACTGGAGATGTGCGCTCCAGTACGCGGTATGGGCCATGGTACTTGGCAAGAAATTTTGATGACAAACCCGGAGTATTCATCGGAATCCAGAGCCACACAAGGGAGCCGTTGGCGAAGTGTGGTGCTGTTTGGCTGAGGTCGTGGCGGGATTTCTCTCTGCACTGGGTGTCAGTCGTGAGGGCACGGGCGATGCGGCGACAGTCTTCGGCGTGCTGGGCGGCTTCAGATAGAGGCGTATACTCGGAAGCATCGGGTTGGTACGGGAGAATGGTGTCGATGGTAGCAGAAGGGTGACGGCCGTAAAGGAGAAAGAAAGGAGAAAATCCGGTAGTAGACTGCGTTGCGGTATTGTACGCGTAAGTTACGTACGGAAGGACAAGATCCCAGTTTGACTGATCTGAGGAGACATACATAGACAACATGTCACCGAGGGTACGATTAAAGCGCTCGGTGAGACCGTTGGTTTGCGGATGATATGCGGAGGTGGTTCGATGAATTATATTGCACTTGGTGAGCAGTGATTTCACAACATCCGACAGAAAGGCGCGGCCTCTGTCGCTCAGCAGTTCGCGAGGGGCGCCGTGACGAAGGATGAATCGGTTTAAAATAAACGAGGCCACCTCTGAGGCTGTAGCGGCTGGAAGGGCTGCGGTTTCGGCATACCTTGTCAAATGGTCAACCGCGACGATAGCCCAACGGTTGCCGGCCGAAGTGTACGGGAGGGGACCGTATAAGTCAATGCCGACGCGGTCAAATGGGCGTGGCGGGCAAGGTAGCGGCTGCAATTCTCCAGCAGAACGATGAGGAGGTGGCTTGCGACGTTGACAGGTAAGGCATGACTCACGTATTTGCGGATGAATGTGTACATGCCACGCCAATAATATCGTAGTCGGATGCGATCGTACGTCTTGAACACTCCGACATGACCGCACTCCGGGTCAGCATGAAAATGGGCGCAGACTTCCGAGCGAAGATGACGGGGACTAACTAGCAACCACTTGCGGCCGTCTGAGGTGTAGTTGCGGAGATAAAGGGGTTATCACGTATTGAGAAATGGGAAGCATGGCGGCGAAGAGCGCGCGAAGGCGAACCAGCCGTAGGGTTGGTGAGGAAGTCAATAAGAGAAGAGATCCATGGGTCGGCACGCTGCGAGGAAGGCATGGCGCTGATGTGAAGCAGCGGTGAGGAGGCGTCGAAGGCGGAAAGGCTGGAAATATTGGCTGGAAGTGGGCAGCGGGATAGAGCATCGGCGTCTTGATGTTTGCGGCCAGTACGATACACGACGCGGATATCGTACTCCTGGAGGCGAAGGGCCCACCTCGCGAGGCGACCGGATGGATCTTTCAGAGAGGAAAGCCAGCATAGCGCATGGTGGTCGGTCACGACTTCAAACGGGCGTCCGTAGAGGTAAGGGCGGAACTTGGTAAGGGCCCAAACTATCGCCAGACACTCTTTTTCAGTGACCGAGTAGTTAGATTCAGCCTTTGTTATCGTGCGGCTGGCATAGGCAACGACGTATTCGATGAAGCCAGATTTGCGTTGTGCGAGTACGGCGCCGATGCCTACCCCACTGGCGTCAGTATGGACCTCGGTAGGTGCGTTTGGGTCGAAATGGCGCAGTATCGGCGGTGCGGTGAGGATACGGCGCAAATAATCGAAGGCGTCGTCACAAATTTGGGACCACTGAGAAAGATCGCAACTGCCGGACAGAAGTTGTGTCAAAGGTGCAGCAATTGAGGCAAAGTTGCGTATAAACCTACGGAAGTAGGAGCACAGACCCAGGAAGCTGCGCAGATCTTTGATAGAAGTAGGTCGAGGAAACGCAGCCACAGCACGAAGTTTAGCCGGGTCCGGACGGACACCCTCCTTGGAAACAACGTGGCCTAAAATGGTGAGTTGGCGGGCGGCAAAATGACACTTCTTTAAGTTGAGCTGAAGGCCGGCGTCAGAGAGGCAGGTCAAAACGTGCTTCAGTCGGGAGAGGTGAGTGTCAAAGTCAGGCGAAAACACGACAATGTCGTCGAGGTAACAGAGGCAGGTCTTCCACTTCAGCACACGCAGAATGGTATCCATCATCCGCTCAAAGGTGGCAGGAGCATTAAAAAGGCCGAAAGGCATCACAGTAAATTCATATAGGCCGTCAGGGGTTACAAAGGCTGTTTTGGGGCGATCGGCCTCTTCCATGGGTACCTGGCAGTACCCGGAGCGTAAATCCAAAGAAGAAAATATTTCGGCACCTTGCAAGCAGTCTAGTGCATCATCGATGCGTGGCAGGGGATATACGTCCTTGCGCGTGATCTTGTTAAGGCGGCGGTAGTCTACACAGAAACGGATGGAGCCGTCTTTCTTTTTGACAAGCACAACTGGCGAAGCCCAAGGACTACTTGAGGGCTGAATGACGCCGCTCTTGAGCATTTGGTCGACTTGATCTTCAATGACTTGGCGCTCGGTTGTCGACACACGGTAGGGGCGCTGCCGTAGAGGAGCGTGGGCACCTGTGTCGATGCGATGTGTGACAGTCGAGGTTTGGCCAAGGGAGCTGTGATGGCAGTCGAAGGAGGCGCTGAACTGGTGGAGCAAGTGGAGAAGCTGCTTGCGCTGCGGCGGAGGGAGATCTGCGTCGATGGAGCGGAGAAACAGTTTTGTAGAGGAAGGAGTGGGCGTAGAAGATGGTGGGCTGAGCGCAGTGAGATTGATGTGCGGTGTTTCGTCAGTCTCCTCACGGGTTATAATAGACGCGATGGGTTGGACACTGCCGACACATTCGCCACGGCGCAAAGCACTAGGGCAGGAGAACGGGTTACAGACCCACAGTACGGATAGGCCAGTACAAATAGTCAGAACGGCGTAAGGCAGGGGAAGACACTTCCGGCGGAGAAAAGTATGAGCGGGCGTGAAAAGTACAGTGTCATCACGAAGAGGGTCACAACAGAGGCGCACAAGGACGGAAGAGCACGGAGGCAGGTCGATGTCTTCGGCGACGAGGGCTTTAATACATGGCGACGAGAGAGCAGCGTCCGGCAGCGATTGGGGCAAGGCAGAAAATCCGACTTCAGCGCGAGCGCAATCTATGACCGCAGCATGACGAGACAGGAAATCCCAGCCCAAAATAACATCGTGGGAACAAAACGGCAGGACGACGAACTCGATTGTATATAGGACGTCCTGAATCAAAACTCGTGCTGTGCAAGCTGCTGACGGCTTGATGTACTGAGCGCTGGCCGTGCGCAGCGAGAGACCGGCAATTGGCGTCTTAACTTTCTTCAAGCGGCGACAAAGTTGTGCGTCTATTACTGAAATTGCGGCGCCAGTGTCGACAAGGGCCATGACAGAAATTCCCTCGACCGAAACGTCAATCAGGTTCGCGGGTGACAGCTGAGGTCTTTGGTAGTTCGACGGGGACGCAGTTCTTGCCTCAGGAACTGCGGCATCTAGTTTTCCTCTTGAGAACTATTAGGTCGACGACGCATCGGAGAGATGGAGCGGCGTCGCGGCGAAGGGGAACGGCGATCGGCAAGTGGTGAGCGTTCGGGGGAGAACGGACGAGTCGACGGACGGGGCTCAGCAGACGCAGAGTACTGACGCGCTGGAGGCCAGTACCCGGCCGGCGGTGTCGAGACTGGGAGACGGCGACGACAATAGCGGGCTACGTGCCCAGGCAATCCGCAGGTGTAGCAAATAGGCCGGTTATCCGTCGTGCGCCAGGGATCTCGGCCTCGTGGAGAGGGTCGCATATAAGGTGCCGGCGCTGGTACGGGCACTGACACTGTAGGGTACGTAGGCGGCTGAGTTTGAGCAACGACCTCGGCGTAAGTCAGTGGACGGGCGGCAGGTCTTGGGACGACGTTGGCATAACTCAGAGGCGTGGCGACAGGTCTGGGAGCGGCGTCAGCGTACGTCAGTGGAGCAGCGACATGTGATGGTGAATGGGCGGACGGAAGCGCCTCAGCAACCTGCTCGCGAATAGCATGTTGGAGAGCCGGGGCCAAATATGGTGGCGACCCCTGAGGGCTAGGCAAAGGAGAAAGCTGACGGGCCACCTCCTCACGCACAAAGTCTTTGACTTGCTGCAGCAGAGAGGAGTTATCAGCTGCGGGTGTCAGTCCAGCAAGTGACTCTACATGAGCTGAATGCTGACGAGTCAGGACCCGCTGCTTCCGCAGCTCCTCGAAGCTCTGGCACAGCGTGATGACTTCTGAAACGGTGCGCAAGTCCCGCGCTAGCAGCATTTGAAAGGCGTCATCATCAATACCTTTCAGAATCTGTTTTATCTTGTCAGCTTCCGGCATGCTGACGTTCACTCGGTTGCAGAGGGCGATTACATCTTCTATGTAGCTAGTGAAGCTTTCGCCGACCTGCTGCGACCGTTCATGCAAGCGCTGTTCGGCGCGGAGTTGTCTGACGGCTGGGCGACCAAACACTTCGGGGAACTTCGTCTTGAAGGCCGACCAAGTTCCAACGTCCCCTTCATGGTTGCGGTACCATAAATTAGCGACACCGGTAAGATAAAAAATGACATTGTTTAGCTTAGTCTCGTCGTCCCATTTGTTATAGAGACTCACACGTTCGTAAGACACGATCCAATCTTCCACGTCCTGCTCATCTGTTCCGCTGAAGACAGCCGGGTCCCGCTGGCGAAGGGAGCCGGCACAGATGACAGTCGGTGGGCCTGCTTGCACGGCTTGATTCTGGGTGTCCACAGGCATAGCAGGTGTTGGAAGAGTGCGGTTACGGAGCTCCAGAGCCGATATCGTTACCCGGCGACTCCACCAAATGTAAGACGGGGGTTTATTAAACGCACTGGGACCTTATTAAAGGAACAGGGCGGCAACAGTCCGCGGTCAGCCAAAGCGAGCCCAAAGCACGCGCAGCGATGGCACTGCCGCCGCTGCACAGAATGTTCGTCTTCGTCTTTACATTGCTGGCTTGTTTCTTCCTGTTCTTGCTGTATTTCCCGTACAGCCGAACGCTGTCTACATAAGGAAACAAAGTGACTAATTTTTCCGCAGGAGAAGCATGTCTTGCCTTGAGCAGGGTAGTTAGGCGCAGCGGCACTGTGACGACTTGATCCGCACCGAAAACACGACCGCTGCTTTGAACGCTGGTTTTGCGGTTGGAAATGCCTGGCATTGGGTGGCCTCATAGGCTGTTGCGGTATTGACGACGGTGCATTATTTTGCGGAGGGTAACTCGGACAAGTGCAGCAGACTGTACTGCCTATGTTGGTATTCTGCAGCCTGCGGTGCAGGTGGTTGCTGAGAAAAGCTCGGCGCTGATACACTGATACACTCAGGTAAAGTTCAAATGTTTGCATCCATTGATTAAATGGAATTAGTGGACGACCCGGATGCTGAAGAAATGGGTCCAGTGCGCGGACGCCAGTGAAAGACGAAAAAGCCATTTTGACAGATATTGGAAGTTTCCAGTGACTAACTGCGGGAAGACAGAGTGCACGGCAGTCAGTGCATGCGTATTTCCTCTCTTGTACCGGGACCACGTTTTTCTTTGTTTCCCTCGACGACGAGGCTTGACGAAGCTTTACGCAACATACTTGAGCCACGGAGACGAACAGTCATATTTGCGACTCAGCAGATGAATGCTCTTTGTTCAAATGCTACGCTTGAAAACTTCTGACAGTGAACGGAGAATGCGCACAAAGCCTGGCGTAGGGTAGCACACTTGAGTTGACAGCACAACATGAAACTTTCTTGCCTTTCTTGAAATGCTTCACTGAATGAAAATATGTTTTGCGCGGTGGATTGAGCCCGAGACAGCATCTCAGCAGGCTGTGGCTCATCAGGCGACGACCTCGCTGGCGACGACCACGCTAAGTGACACAGTTGAAGAAAACTGGAAGAAAATGTGCAGTACCTTCGAAATATTGCATCTATGTCGATGGGGCTTCTTCGTGCAGTTTACATTTCAAGATACTGGGGATACCATGCCCATATTCTGTCAGGCCCATCCCATCCTCGTCGCCATTGTAATGTTGGCCGTGGCGGTCTTAGTAAGGAGAGTCGAGTCCCTGCTGCTGTCACATAGTCAAGTGTCCCTCTCATTTGGTGGACACAGTATATATGTATATACACGAGATGACGTCACAAGACAAGAGTACAAGACAATCCACAAAACCGAAACAAGAACTGAAACAAGCACGGAAGACACATAAACCACAATACAACAAGACCCTTTTCGGTCTTTAGGTATGTCGTAAAGGCTCCACTATGGATCACTCAAGACGGTTCACTCTGCAGCAAGGTGCTTCGCCAGGGCGTTTCTTACAGCCGCACCCGAAGGCTCCTGTTGACTGCTTGTGCAGGAGGGCTGTGGTCGTCGTCTGTCCTCGACGTGCACAGCATCCAGCCAGTTGATGTCGCACCTGTCGTTGAGCTCTTCACACATGTTGTGGAGAACGCAGCAGCAGCGAATGATCTTGTTGACGTTGACTATGTCGCATTCAAGGCCCTTCAACAAAATTCGGAAACGAGCCTTGAGCCGCCCGAAGGCATTCTCGACTACACGCCTGGCACTCGACAGGTGGAAGTTGAATGCCTGCGCAGCACAATCGGAAGCACCATAATGAGGGTATGGCTTCAATATATTGTGTTGCAGTGGAAAGGCTTGATCAGCCAGGAGCAGAGGACCAATCTGTACTCCTTCAATGGTTCTTGCTTCCCTCTTGAATATGTCGCTTTCCATAATTTTCGGCAGCTTGGACTGTTCAAACACGCCCGCGTCATGGTTCCTCCCAGGAGATCCGGTGTTTGTGTACAAAAACTTGTACCGGTGGTCAGCAACAGCCAGAAGTATGGTGCTGTACCAACCTTTATAGTTGTAGTAATCGATCGCATGATCGGTAGGTGGACACACTTCAATGTGGCAGCCGTCCAGTGCTCCAATGCTTGAGGGAAGCCTGCCACTGCACCAAATTGTCGCAGGTGTTCGGCCACCTCGTGCGCCCTCGGCATTCTCACGAACCGAGGTTCTAGGAGCCGCACAACTAGTTCGCAAAACTCCTTAACAATTATGTTCACTGAGGAACGACTCACTCCAAAGACATTCGCTACAGTTCTTTCTTCAGCAGAGGTGGCAAGGCGATAGATGGCAATCGCCACACGTTTGTGTAGCGGTATTGCTCTCCGCATGTTCGTTTCGAGCCGCCTCATGCCCTCACAAACATTTAAAATGTATTGGAACGTACCTCTCGTCATCCGGAAATTCTCCCTAAAGCCACTCTCTGGGAGGTGCGGGAGCGTTTCTTCGTACCACGACGTCCCGCGGGGATAGGCCCACACACTGCGCTCACGGGAGCACAGCCTTGCAGCCAGAGCTTGGAGGCGCCGGCACGTACTTTCGGCTTGTTCCTGCTCGGCTTGCTTTTCCTCTAGTTCGCCTAGAATGGCCAGCTGCCGCAAACGCAGCTGCTGCACTTGCACTTGTTGTTGTTGTTGTCCTCTAGAAAATGGCGCATACCCACTGAGGGGGATTGGCCAAGACACAGGCGGCAACTGATAGGTGTACAAAATGTTAAACAAGAAAATAATGGTGGGGAAAAAATAAAATAATCATGATAATAGCAATTAGGAAATAAATGAAAGGATCTCAGATGTGTAATTGAAATAGGCTAAACAAATGCTCTGAGATCGGTGACTGAAATAGAGAACGGGGCTAAATATTCCACGTTTCAGAAAGCTTTCATTCCAGAGAAATATTGATCATGAGAAAGAGCACAGCTTAAGACGGCAGCCGTTTAGTGTCTGTAAGGAAGTTTTGCATGGCGGAGAGCACATTCCAGTTGCTGTGCCCAAGGGAGGAAGCCCCAAGAGAGAGAGCAACCCCAGCTGACAGACTTAGACCAAGCTGTCGTAACGGAAGCTCCAGCAGGCGGCTCCGTAAAGAGGAGAAACGGCGGCAGGTCAACAAGAAATGATCTATCGTTTCGGGTTCTCCGCAGAACGGGCACAATGGGGAGACCGCCAGACCAGATCTATAAAGGTAGAAGTATAAAAGAGGCACGCGACAACGTAGACGCGTGAAGGAAACCTCAAGCTTGCGTGATCGCCATCCTTTACTGCACCACGGGTAAAGGAGATGCCGGAATTCGGGAGATGAGGTCAGAGCTGAAGCTGCGAATTCTTTCAAGAGCAGATACCTGCGAAACCTGACCGCGGTAATATATGCGCTGGGTGGAAGCACAGATACGACTGGCCTTGAAGAGATGCCTTCGCCAGGGTATCAGCAACCTCATTCAAATGGATTCCTCTGTGCCCAGGCACCCAGACCAACCGTAATGAACACACGTGGGGTGGAACCAAGCATTTGAGTAACCGAAGTGCCTGAGATGTTGTAGGCGCGGTGAGAGAGGAACACAACGATAATGAATCTGTCATAATTATGACAGAAGACAAGGAGCTGTTTAATTTGCGCAACGCTAAGACTACTGCTAGAAATTCGGCCAAATAAATAGGGATGTAATCGGGAAGGCGGAGTGAGAATGACCAGTCAAGGGAGATGGAGAAAATGCCAACACCGGCCTTTTCTTCACACTGTGAGGCGTCTGTCGCTATGAGCACATGAGATTTAAAGCACAGCAGGTAATCCTGCAATAAACCGCTGAGCAAATGAAAAGGCATTAACTTTGCATGTTTTGGAAAGATGTCATCGAAGACAATCTGAATAGATGAGTTGGCGCATACCGGACGGATGTCCGAAATGCGGACGTTTAAGGGGTCCAGGAGGGATTGCACCAAACATATCTGAGGGGTACGGAAACGAGACCAGGTTTCGTTGAAAAATAGCCTAGGCTGACGAAGGAAGATCAAATTGGAGGCATGGAGCGAAGAATCGCACATTCTTACGAACGTTTTCACCGTTAAGAGCCGAAATCTAGAAGTCAATGATGGAGTACGCGCTTCCAGGTACAAAACGGAATTCGCCACAAATTTTGGAAGGCCCAAACAAAGGCGCAACGCCTCCCGCTCCAAGAGAATCAAGGGGCGAAGTTTATACGCTGGCGCACCAGAGAATAAAACACAGCCGAACTCTAAGACTGGACGGACGTACATTCTATAAATCATAAGAAGTGAGTGCCTTCTCATGCCAGAACGAACACTGCTCAGCCTGCGCAGCATACCGACTGCTCGGACTCCTTTCACAGTGATCTGCTCGATATGGGCCCCCCAGGAAAGAGAAGGATCATAAATTACTCCGAGGTATTTGACACTTTGCACTTGAGGAATTACATGGTTCCGGTAAACAATAGAGATATTAACTGGACGAGAGAGCGGAAAAACCAATAAAGCATATTTATTGACATTAAGGGACAGATTAATGTCTCCTAACCATTGGTCTAGGACATTCAGGTAGGACTGTAAGGACTGGTACAAAGAGGAAATGTCGTTCTCTGAAGCAAAAAAGGCGATGTCATCAGCATACACATAAGTGGACACCTGAGGACTGCATGGAATACTGCTGAGTAAGATGTTGGTAAGTGGCGAAGACAGCCAAGAACTTCTTGTCTTCTTCAGTGTCCGGCACAGGCCTGCTGTGAGCCATCGCGGTATGCACGACTTGCCGCTGACGCACAGCACATTCAAATACACTAGATATAGTAAAAAAACACTTCACACAAGAGAAAAATGGATAAAAAGAGTTGGAAATACACTTAAAATACTAAAATACACTTAAAACACGAGAAAAAAGATTAACTGGAAGAGCACAGCACGGATTAACACAGCACGGAGCGACGAAGCGAAGCAGAAGGGGTGGATGGACTTGGTTTTTGCGTCGGCTGCGGAGTTGACCGCACACAATGTTGTAAGACTATTTTCATGTTCTGTTTGAATTTCAGCAACCTCCGGCAACAAATTATGTTCCATAGACGACACCAAAGTTTATTAGTAAAAGAACTTCCTAGCCTTGTGTTTCCTTACAATTTTTTTATATTGCTGTCACAAAATGAGTCTTATGTTTCTTGAGCAGCAGCCACGTGACCAGCGCCACTGCACAAACTGAGGACAGGTTTTCCCGTGTAACACCGCCGAACTGAGGTTCGCGACAACCATGGTTAACTCCGTCTAACCATAGTTGCGCGTAACAGTGGTTAAGCCGGCCGTGTAACTAGGATATTAACGTGCGGGCAGGCGTCAGGGCCACGGTGTAAGAATTTTACACCGTGGGGCCGACGACTCGTCGAGGTGCGGACGACGCGCGCTTCCCGTCACCAGCCAACCACACCCTCCAGTCAGCGACCCTGGCATCGGCATCAGCTTCAGCTGCGAGCGTCGCCAAGACCACGCAGCAACCGGTGAACGAAGCCACAAGCGCCCACAACCACGAAAAAATGGACATTACCAGACCTGACTACAAACGTGCCTACCCTCCATCATAGGAATCCGAGGGGCCCCATAACGAACGTTGTAGTAAAAAAGTGCCGCGCGCGTCAAACGCCGCCCATGACAGCGCTTTTTAGGTTGTATGTTATGCCGTCGGAGCTCTTGGCAGTCATGGCTGTTGTGCGTCAGCGAACACGCGCTCTAATTCCTCTGTGTTTGTACCCTCTCCCCCGGAGTCTCACTCGGGAGGAGGAGGTATCTGTGCGCCGGATTCGGGCAGGAGTGGCTCTGATCATTCACCGTGGCTCTGAGTCCTGTGTGTCATCAGTGGCGTGACAAACGCTTCCAAGTGACTGACAAGTGTCCTCATCGTGGAGCTGCGCCAGGCCAGTGTGACGAAAACACTTGTTGTGGACTTGCCCGTCTACAGCTTCCGTGAGGCGACGCTTCCTAAAGAAGGATAGCTTGCGATGGGACGTTGCAGGCGACTATCGCAAGTGGACTCATGATAATCGCTTTATCGTGAACTTTTCCACTTTTTAAGCGAGGCTTGTTTACACTCCTTCTAACTTTCCCTTTTACATTATGCCAATGGCAAACATCTCGAATAATAAAATAAAAAAACAAATCTCCTTTCCCTGAATGTTCGGGGATTTCAATCCCTAGACAGACAAAGAGAGGTGATGCACTTTGCCAGGGCTTGGGGCGTCGACATCCTGTTTTTACAGGAATGCAATTTCCGTGCTTCACTTCATGTGCTGAATTCCACCACCCGGTTTCCTGTTCTTGCTTACTTATGTAGCACCTGACCTTAGCTCAGAACTCGTATTCCGGCTCCGGGGCCCGGTTTTAAAGACCTAGAGGCCCGGCCCACCTTTAGTATCACCCAATCATGTTATACTCCTAACATGATTGGTTCATCGAGAGCATGGCCAGCCCTCCAGCCTCCGTAGGGTAAATCACCTTCTCCACCACAAAATGCCAGTAAAAACAAACACACACGCACAGACGTGCCAGCACGTGCGAGGTAAAACATTCTATTCCTCGCAAAAAAAAGAATAAAAGGAAAGCAAGTTAGTGCCCGCACGTGAGAGGGAAAACGTCCTTTCCTTCGCACAAAAATACACGCGGGGCGGGGGACACCCGTACTTCCCGGCGCATTCGCGAGCGGCCGCGTTCCCAGAAAGGAGACGCTTCGCTTTGAGCGCCCCGACCGCCCCCCTCACGCCGGTGGCGTCCATTGAAGACGGCAGCTGGCGGGGTCGTGGGGGAGTGACCGGTCCCGATGACCCCGCGTACACTACCGATCCCTTACACCTATGTAGTGTGAAACGCCTCTACAGCGTCAAATGCCTCTCTGAACAGTCAAACACCTGGCAGTAAGACACGTCGCTGGGCGAGTTGGTGCACAATTTGAGATGTGTATAAAAGGATGGCTTCATTTGTCAAGTCAGGCGCCTCAATAGAGAGTTTTAGTATAGCGTACGTAGACATACGCAAAGGCATAGCGTACGCTATAAAATAGCGTCAGTCGTACTGCGCATGCGCCAAACGCTATTTCAAACCGATGGCTTACTACGCTATTTTTCGAATTTAGCTTGCGTGCTCTTGCGTACGCCAGGAAAAATAGCGTTATCAACATGGCGGCGCCCACGTCGCCCGCTTCGGAGAGAAAATGTCATGTTATTGTGTTTTTAGGGACATTCATTGCCCTCAAATAGAACGTATGATATTCGCTTTGCCTCCTCTCGCCGACAGTAGAACGAATGAGTGATAAACTTGCCCTATTTTGGATTCTGTGTAACGATTTCGCCGTTCCTAACCCTATCATAACACCGCCGACTGTGGATTGGCTTGATTTGGATTTTTATGCCAAGGTAGTCATAGCTTTGCCAAAAGCAGCCGTTTCGGCGGCCAGCTGGGCTAGTCGCAGTGCTCTTGTTGATGTTGTGCTCGTAGCACGTGTTGTACTGTCATCGTTCTCGTGCTCTGCGAAATGGCAGCCACCGTGTTGACAGCGCTGAAAAATTCCGCTCCTCGCCTGCGGTTTACATTCGCAGACGATTTAGCGTTACTTAGAGAAGTGAACGCACAAAATCCGTTCAAGGACTCCTCACAGTGGCAAACTATTTCGAAAAATGTGCAATTCGCCAGCGGGAAACTATTCTCCGTCCCGGCCTTGCGAGAAAGGCTCAACCTTCTGCTCACCGAGTTCCTCGCAAATGATAGAGCGAACCTGCGCAAGTAAGTTGCCGATTTCATTGATGTAATGCTTATACTCTACCATCCTTGCAGTTCAGTAGGTGCACCCAACCCCTGAAGCTCTCCAGTACGGCCACTTTTTCACTGCTTACTGCATGGCTTCAATAACGGCGTGATCAAAGTGCTCACTGTGCGATAGTTTACAGCCCCTTTCCGATTTTCGTAACCGACGTTTTTCGCCGAAAGAACTCTTGTGCATGCTTATAACCCTTTCAAGTGCTCTGTACATAACGCGGTTTTTTCCCGGTCTTCGGTGTACCCAGCACCGACTCTTGCGTCAGGAGAACTTAGCTCGCCTCTCTTAGCAGACACGGTGCTCTTTAGTGCTAGCGAACACGGCAAATATTTCATACGACGTTGGGTTTGGCAACTTGTCCTCTGCCATTTTCTTGCAGGCAGATTTTGTAACCAGTATTTTATTTTTATCTTGGTTGCTTTTGTCCTGAGCATCCTTTGAAATTGGAAATAGATCCACCATACCTAAAGGGTTGATTGCATAAATTCTGTGATTTCTACTGTTTCTTAGTATACGAACAGATCACAATCAGTTTTGTGCATGTGCCTAAGAAAGCTTCTTGGTTTTCTGCTAGAAAAGAACTAACTGTGCTTCATGACGCCTGGGTACACTTTTTGCAATGATAAAAAACAGAATTGAGCGGTCGCGAAACATGGAAGAGTGTATACATGGTGCCCAGCAAGTTTATTTTGTACTGTAATATGAATCCTCACAGGTCAGGTACAGAAGAAGAATACGAAGAGAAGGAGAGGCTCTTGCAGGAGATCTGTGACCTTGCAAGAGAATTTGGTCACAGGCTTAAACACCGCAAGGCACAAGGAGCTGCAAAAAAAACTTTTGCAACAGGAGTGCGCGACAATTCCTGTGCCGCTGCTGCGGGAGTGTTACCACATCACAGTGACTCGTGTAAGAATGCATCAATTTTCTTTTGTATTCGCTTGCTCAGCATTATTTTGCTAAGCATGACGTAAGTGAGAACCATTTTGCTTCAGTGTGCTAGATAAACATTGTGCACTAGACTGAATGAACAACAAGGAAATAAAAGTGACATACACAAATAAAACAAAAATAGAACTGACTGGAAGTATTCAGCGTTTTCCATTTGGTGGTGCTATGTTTTAAAGGTGTGTATAAATCAAACCTATGCCAGCACTTGATGTGTAGCAGGCGGCAAGGTTCATGGCATATTTGTGATGAAATGCAGTGTATTTGAAAACACCCATTAAGTGGTGTAACAGAGTGGTCCGCATTTTCACCTTTTCAGACCCAACACCACCTGGGACAGTCAGCACTCATGAAACTGCATCATATTTGCTGGAACAAATGTGCGAGGGCAGTGAAGCCGGCGAAGCAGAAGACGAATATTTCAGAACGGATTCTGAAAACTTTCAGAGCACAGAGCCTTGTGCTTCAGAGCCTTGTGCTCCAGAGCCTTGTGCAAGTGCTGTGACACCACAGGAACAGCAGCAAAGTGAAGAACATTAGCCTGCATCTACGGCTCAAATGAAGAGAAGTAAGGACACTTTTCAGTTGCGCTTTATCATACCAGGTTGCATATTCAAACAGTGTCATCAGTAGATCAGTTTGTGCTACTTGCATGTCCTAAATTCTTCTGCCAACTGGCAAACATGGATCTGTCTTGCTCTCCTGCCTTGCTTTCGTTCATTAGATGCACTGTCACGCATTAATTTCATTTTGGGAAATATGCTTTTGCAGGAAAACGGAAGCCAAAGGCAGCAGATGATGACAACCATGAGTTTTTAGAAAAAGATGGAGCCACGAAAGGGCGCTCAAAGAAAAGGACATTCAACTTGAGATGGAACGCTCAGCTCTTCAAAAGATGCGCCTCGAACTCAAACAGAGACGCTGGGAGAAGAGGCAAGAAATGAAGGCGTTTAAAATGGAGAAGGAGTTCAAACTGCGTGAGCTGGAATTGGAGGCTCGTGCCACAGAACTAAGAGAACGACACAAAGAAAATGAGGTGAATAGTGCAAGTCAGCAAGCACTAGTGAACTTGTTGAATGTTATTTCGCAGAAATTATACAAAGAGTGACATAAAAAGAGAATAAAATCATTATTTGACGGAACTACATGCTCTTAACCACATCCATTAAAACTCACCTATACAAACTGAATGCAAGAAATGAACACGTCATTGCTTCTCCAAGTGCGACGAAATTGGTCCATATATGACACTGCAAGCTAACTGAGCACTTCCGGCAGCCAATACATGCCAAAGCTGCTTCTTGCATATTATGGCCCACTGCAGCTGCTCGGTGACTGATTTTTAGAATGCAAGCACTGTACTCTAACCTGTACTGTACAATGGGAGTACATATTAAGGAACCTCAGGTAGTTTAAATTTACCTGGAGGCCTACATGTACTTCAGCGTCTCTCATAGCTCAAGTGGCTTTGGGAAGTTGCACGCCACAAACAAGATGAAACACATTATTAATACTAAGACAGCTCATTTAGTTCACATAAGAAAAACAAGGATTTAAAGTGAAGCAAGCACTGTGCACAATACAAAAAAAGACCATTTTTATCTATGGCTCCTTTGGGTGGAGGTAATCAAAGAGGCATGGTGGCTCCAAGTCAAAGTAGCTAGAGACTTGGTTACCATACATGCAAGCATGGCAGTTGGTAAGAATGACGGCTACCCTGTACATCCTAGGCACAGCCTGCAAAAGCAGCCTTTGGTTTTTTTTTTAATCAAGAAATTCAAACTGGGAAATTACTCTTCCGAATCCCCATTCTACGGCCTGCCTAACTTTACTCATGGCAGCATTGAAATTTTCTTGAGCAGGTGTGAGTCGTGCACCTCCATATGGTTTCATCAGAAGCGGCCGCAGGGGATATGCAGGGTCCCCATATATCACTGCATCATTTCCAGGGACCAGCTCCTCAAGTGTCTCATATAGTTTGCTTTCTCTCAAGATTCCTGAAATGAAAAAAAGAAAAAAACTTGTGCATACCATGTTCTGTAATGTCACTACAACAACGTACACAGCAGCCCATCCGGTAAGCAGACACTTAATAGAACAGTTTATAATAATACTGACGAAGAAGACGAAGCTGGCAATGTGCGCTTGTGTTTCCACATCACTGCAGCGTAAAGAAGACGAGCACAAAGGAAGAAAACACTTACGACACGGACAAACGCTGCTTTCTGTTTTCTTCCTTTGTGCTCGTCTTCTTTACGCTGCAGTGATGTGGAAGCAAAGTAACCAACTTGCCCAGAAGCTCGTTTTACTAATGCGCTTGTGTGCTGTTCGGATGTCCCAAGCGGTCGATCCTCTGCCTAGCAGATTAACTCTACTGCACATAGCCATTATATAACATTTGGTTACGTAATATAGAATACGAATCTCGCAGTGGCACGGGACTGAGCGCTCGTGCAAGGCCAGCGCCCATTAAATCATCTCACAGCCATCAGTCATTTTGTCTCATTCTTCTGCTGGCCGTCATATAATATCATTGCGTATTAAATAGGAGTAAAATTAATGTTAAGTTATACACACTCCATCTTTCTTTATGTTTTCAATGCTATCGGGTGCCAAACAGAGAAAAACAGAACAGAAAGGCAGGCAGGTTAACTAGATGACACCCAGTATGCTACCCGACACGCAGGAAGGGGAAACAAAGGCAGAGAAAGAAAACAGAGGAATAGGAAGTCATGACCCGGCAGACATGTGCAAAACAGATACAACAAACATGCTGATAGGGATTTCTTTCTCACAATGAACATTACCAGCATCATACCTGCTGCCTGGATATGGCCCGTCAAGCTGACAGATGAGCCCATTAGGGCACATGAGGGCTTGATATTTCAGCGCGTGGACTCTCTTGTGCCCAGAGAAGTACACTCTTTGACCTTCTGACGGGCGACATACGGGCCGTGCTGTTCCATCAATAATTGCCCAGCAGTTGTCCAGGGGGGCCCCTTTTAAGTGAACCGCCTGAAATCAGTTAGAGACAGTGAGATGTAGTTAAGCTTATTTAGTTCTTTATGGACTTCAAGGAGTCTCATGTTAGTGTTTAAACCCTGGTAATTAATGTACAAAAAAATTATGGTAAGTGATATACTATGGAAAGAGAGACGGCAAGTACTGAGTAGTGACAATTGAGCTAGTGAAGGGGCATGCAGTGATATTACACACAGCTTGGTGAGCGCTACTATCATTTGACAATTTTTCTTGCCTGCTCATCCACCATGTCACAGTACACGGGCCTCTAATTTTGCAAGATGCAACGAAAATGGCACACGCAATAAGTTCCCGCAGGGCCACCTTTCAATGAACAGTACAGAAATAAGGAAGACCTGAGCTGTTCTCGCCCGAGTCTATTTGTAACACAACAATCAAGCACTTTTCACAGTGAGGGGTCTGACTTCTGCAACTTATCTATTATATACTATGACTTCTGTTCAGAGTTCCATGTAAAGTCCTTTCTTTTTACTTCTACTGTGAACGGCATGCAATATGCAGAACAAAACAACAAAATGAAAAACTTACGTTGCTCATTTCTTTCAAATGAGACGGGGTCAGCCACTTGTGGCACAGCAGGTTGTCGAGCAAGAATCCAAATCTCTGCTCAATGTGCAGCATTGCTTTGTTGGAAATGCTCGATATGACTGAATAGTGGCAGCCAAAAAATTCCTGCAGATCGCACAGTCTGTTCGGGTAGGCCAATCGCCGCAAACAGATGCACAAGGCTTCTTGACCAGACACTCGCACTCCCTGAGCGCTTGTTACGTATTCGGGCACTTCTAAAGCCTTTAAAAGCGTCCGAAAGTCAGCCTTCTCGAACCTAAAGTGCCTTCGGAACGTGCTGTCGGGCATGGCGTTCAGGTTCAGGCGGCCGTGCCTGGATGCATACAGTCGGCACTGCTGCTCACGCTCGCGCATCATCACGGCTTCGATGTCGTCCCAGCTTAAAAACGCTAGGCAGTAGGGGTCTGAAAGAATGCCAGTGCGCACCATGACGTTCTTAAAAACCTTGCTAGGTTCGGTCGCCTAAAAAAATAAAACAAACTGGGCCCTGCCTCGACAGCGGAGTGCGCGACTCACCGCGGACGCCATGCAACTGGCTATCTACGTGATACGACTTGGATCAGCTTGGCCAATTCCTTGGCTAACCGCGAAAAATATGACACAAAATGTTTTTACATTGTAACACCAGATGGTGCCACTGCGGCCTTAGCTATCGTTGCGTTTGGGCGGTTGTACGGTAACCTAAAAGTGCCCTTGCGATTTCCACAGTAACCTTACGCTAAATGCTTGCGTATAGCGTACGTAAGCGCTCATACGCTATACTAAAACTCTCTATTAACGAGACACATGGCAACTAAAGAATTCTTTGTTAGAAAAGTTTGTTATAGGAGGAAGTAACTGCATCTATGGCTGTCCTGATACAGTCTATGCCGAGAACGTGCAAAGTCGGAAGGTCCCAAAGGGACGCAGTAAACAGTTACAATCGTCAAGCGCCTGTTTTGTTTTACGGATTAGCACCACCCTTGGCTCTTCGGCCGATTTGAAGTCGTTGTCTGCTTGGTCGTCCTCGTGAGTCTCTCGGTCATCTTTAGTTGCTTTGTGACCTGTTAGCTGTGAGCAGATGAACACCCTGCCATTGAGTAAGGTGTACTCTTCGAGAAGCACTCTTGATTCTCTGTTGACATGATTTCATAGGTGCCAAGCAATCCTTGGAGATGCGTGGCAGAACTGACAGCACTACAATTGTCGGCACAGTTGCTGACAACGTCATTAGCAGAGTTGTGAGCTGCAGTAAACCCAGCTCTTCGGTAGTAGTTACATACAGGGCTGTGTGACACGTGCCACTAGGCTGGTAGCCTTTTCAATGCTTAATGAGCATTCACTTTGGTTGGGTCTTCAACCATGTTGCAGAGGTGCAAGAGAATCCGGTGCATCAGTGCTGTACGGCAAATGGCTTCCGTAGACTGTATTATGCCTTGGTCGAGTGGCTGCAGCATGGTTGAGCAGTTCACCAGCATGAAAATCACATCTACATGCTCCAGAAACGGAATTGTGTTGCGTACTGAACAGCTGTCTATCAACAGAAATATCTTGCACTTTCAGATCAGTCACCTAGTGATAAGGAATTTCACCTACACTGCTCTTGCTAAAGGGCAGCAAAAAAACATGGTCAGTCTGGTACTCTGGTAATAGTAACCCAGCACATGGTGTGCTAAATTTTTCTATTTAAGGTAGACTTGAGCCATGTCTCTCCTAATTTTGTAGTACACATTTCAAGGTGGTAAGACAGGTGCATGGATAAAACGAAGAGTAATTTCTCGTGTCTTCATCTCATCTGCACAGTCGACATTCATATACAATGCATCTAAGTGTACGTGCTGCTAGTAGTAGGATAGCACTTTTTTCGTGTGTGTTTATGCCCCTCCCCAAGTTTACTGTTTTACGAACACATTTCTAACAATTGCAGGTATTTTGCGGCAGACCATGCTGTATAATAACCTTGAGAAGCTTGTCCAAGGACACAAGTATGTCATCTACGGGGACCCTGCGTATCCTCTTCGCCCTCTCCTTTTCAAGCCCTACGGAGGTTCGAATCTGCAGCCCGACGAGGCCTACTTCAATCGTGCCATGAGCACAGTACGACAAGCCGTGGAGTGGGGCTTTGGCAAGGTGGCTGGCGACTTTGCATTTGTAGATTACCACAAAAACCACAGGCTTCATGTGCTGGCTTTAGGGCGCATGTACAAAGTCGTCACCCTCCTTGCCAACTGCCATACATGCCTGTATGGCAGCCAAATGACAGATGTTTTTGAATTGAATGCTCCAGCACTTTATGAATATTTAGTGCCATTTTGAAGAGGTCACACCATTGATTTCCTCGAGGGTAAATTTGGATTATTAAATATATGTTCATCCTTGCATGCAAAACATGCTGCTAGAGCTGGGTGCTTGTTTTCCTGAATCAATTTAGGAGATAGAGTGTGCCAGCTTGAGTCCTCAATGAAATTTGACCCTACGTGGAAACCTATGCATGCAACATTCATTATCTTGTCTCTAGCAGTGCTGTTTACGGGTATGCATGCACTCAGTATGACTTCCATTATGCTAGCAGCGACTTCAGCGTGCTTTGTGCTATACAGGAATTCCATGTTCTGTAAAAGACACTTCCGAAAGCCATTTCTTTTTGGCTGGCAGATACATGAATTTTATCCGTCGCAGCCCTCCTTATGTTGAACCAGGAAATAGTGCAGCGCCAGACATTTAACCTTGACATGAAAGCATATCGACACCCTTGGTCAACAAATAGGGAGGAGAAACAAGAGTCTCGGACAACAGATTGCATTCCTCCAGATTTATGTTTTATTTATTTGCTTGAGGAGGGTTTCTATGAGATTCAGGTGAATTTTTTGTTGCTGAATCATTTCCTCCGTCATGCGCGAACGTTACGTTCTCTCTTCAGCAATTATTCTGCGCAATTCCGCGCGCTCAGTAGCCACGATGGCTTGGTTCTGTAATCTCTCTTCTGAGAGAATGCGGCGGAGTTCCGCCCTCTCCTCAGCTAAAATGCGGCGCTCTTCGGCCCTCTCTTCTGAGCGCATAATACGCTCATTCTCTTTATTTTGAGCAGCAAGCTCCTGTTTCTGTTTTTTGAGGAGAAGTCGCGCCTCCTCAAGGTCCAGGCGGCGGCTTTCGATGGTTCCGCGCCCCTGCAAATAATCCAGAGTCGCAGAACTCCTGTTCTGCAGTCCTGTACGAAAAAAATCCAAGGGAGTGGTGAATGCACCTCACAGAGGTGAATTTGCAATTAAAAATGTCGGGCAGTACTTAGCATGTTGTGAAATGTTCCTCTGCGCTAAGGTAGTGTTATGCATGCTGAAACGAATTACAGCATCCATATGCGTCCTTTAATTACTACTGCCATGTTCTGATGCATTGCACATAAAGGCTAATACTGACATGGTAAAGTATTTGCACATGCAAATGTCATATGTGCCAGTGCAGGCCATAAGGGTTTTTCGGTAGAAGCGATCATGTAATCTTTCAAAAATAGTCTGCTTACCTCGCAATGGCATCATGCGAACACCAGACGGTGTCTGGCATGAACCAGCAGTTGCTGGATGTAGAGGTCTGCGAACAGCAGCGACGCTGTCAGCTGGTGTTTCTGCGGAGGTGCCTGCTGCAACATCACTCCGCACTGGTGTATCAGGTGTAGTCCGACTACATGGCAGATCTTGCTCTTGGGTTGTCTCACAGCTGGCGTCGTCCGCATAAATGTTGAGCAGAATGTCCTGCGGGGATTGACTGGTGCTGTGGTCTGGAGTAATAAATTGTTATGTCAAGTACAGACAGTGTCACATGGGCAGCATGTCATAATTCGTGCAACCTCATTTTGTTCTGCTTGCTTTATACAAAATAAAATTGTGTTTGCAAGTCTGCACCAATTTATGCACCACCAGCAAGCACAGTGGCACAACTACCTCCCTCAAACGCTGCCTTCCAGCGACTGACGCTATCGGCAGGCGGGAAAAAATTCGTGCATGCGCACGACGGTTCAAGGTCTGCTGATGCAAGCGTGCTTGTTTCATATCCATCAGGTGTTCGCAAAAAAAAAATAAGGTCGGATACTTTTCTAACAGACCTCGTATTGCAGCACAGTGAACAATTGAAATTGTAACAGTCGCAAATCAAAGGTATTAACAGCAGATTGCTTTTTATCCCATTGCTGCTGACACTGTTGCCTGATGTACTCGGGAACTGTTTGGTAACAAGGTGTCCAGAATGTAGAGGCTGGTTAAACGTATAAGAAAGATTTTCTCTTACCTCTCGCTCGAGCTGACGCCCTGGCGTAAGATACAACTGCGGCTGAGCGCCTCTCTCTATCTGCCTCCCTCTTCTCATTCTCGGCGGTGGCGATGGCAGACGGAGGGCGCGGCCGCAGCTGGAACTCTTCGGGCGCCTTCGCCCTCTTGGCCGGTGCCTTCGGCTTGTAGCCATGGTCCCGCGCCAGGTCGGCGACTTCTTGTAACAACTGGTCGCGGGTGTTACAGTCTCCTTCTGTTCCCGACCTGTTTAAATAAGAAAGACCGCTGTGACTTTCGAGTGTACTTCGTGAATTTCGAAGTATTACGCGTTAAGACGCGAGGAACACTTAACTCCTCAAATTCCTTCTGTCGTTCCGCAAGAAGTGCGTAAGGATCAGGTCGTGCCTTTCCCTGACGCTGCGCATGGTGAAGTTGCGGCCTGTGGATGTGTTCATGTTGTTAACAACATCCGACCACCTGGCAGCATCAGCGAAAGGCACGAACCGCAGCACTTGCAGAAGGACGATGTCTATCGCCGGTGTGAAGCGATTCCGTTCACCACCCCCTTGAGGTCGCTGCGGCAGCGGGGCAGGCTGTGATGGTTGCGGGCACGCCATGGAGAAGCGGTCACTTGCAAGGCGTGCTACTCTCCACGTGTTGTTGTTGTTGTGATTTTTTACTTGAAATGGATGCGACATCGTTTGGCTCACGACCAACTCTATCCGAGCTGCAGGGTTATAACCGCGTTGAGGCTGGCAGGCTGCCAGCACCAGTGCAGTATATGATTATTCTAATAAAAAAAGATAGGAGGAGTTTTTTTTTTTTTTGGGGGGGGGGGGGGGGGGAAGAGCAGTTAGAAATTAAATATCAATGCAAAAAAAAAGAAAAAGAAAGAGAACACGGGGCGGTTGTTGAACCACTTGCCTTTCACCGGACAGCGGCCGGAGGCGAACGCTGTACGCCTCGAATATATACGCAAAAAAAAAAAGACTATATACGCAAGGCTACATGGGATTTGTATTTAAGCTTATTGTTGAAATTGCGGGTTATATCGTTTCAGCGCTCAGACCTTTCATTTCAGCCCTAGAAAGCGAACTGGCCCTCCCAACTTGAGATTCCTTTTCGGCCTTGCGCAGACTACGCTTGCTCGCCTACACAGGCATATTTCGGCGCCTTCGGGGTGAGAGCACTGGCGTCCGATCATGCCAACGCCCAGCATCGGAGCCCGCTTACTCGTTCTGAAATTTCTCACATTAGTGCACATTGCAATAAATGAGATAATTGAAGCAAGCGAAAGTAAACAGGTCATAATATACTGCTCAGGTCGCATCACTTGGCCAACCATGGTGTGCAAGTCTTCGCTGAAGCGCTAATTTTGGGCTACTCGCTTGATATGCCGCCGCGCTATGCTCGCCATCGGCGACTTTTTCACGCAATATCATCACAAGCAGCAGTAGCAGTTTGGAACCGAGATTAGGGCACTGTCTATCGGAAATATGATCAAGAAATAATGGCCATTCAAGGGAACGAGACAGCACAAAACGCTAATTTCTAGTACTGGAATCAAGGCGCAAGCCGTCGGCCATTACGTTACCACGGTGAGAAGTGCATCCCGGTTCCGTGGTCGCCTACGGCAAAAGTCGCGCATGCGCAGTCGTGTCCCCGGTACTCCGGTAACGGTAACACGGTACACGGTACACGGTACGCTAAAGGCGTCTAAAGACTGGAGAGGACGTGGAGGTAAAAACAGCATACCTTTCAGCTTCATCAGTGCGGATGGCCCTTTGAAGCCATTGATATTTTCATCGTGCTTTTCAGCCAATTTCATGTCGCGCTCAACTATCTTCGTTGTCCGAGCCTCTGGCTGCTCTTGTGCGACATATCGCATGCTCCCTGAAGGAGAAGAGAGTGTAAGGGACATAAGTCTGCAAATTTATGCACTTGAAGAGACGCTGCTTCTGTAATGGTTTCTTTTCTCATCATCTTCAAATCACTGCTCGTTCTCTAAAAGCCAAAAAATACTCACCTTCTATATGTTCTCCTCGGATGAAGCACCATGGGCATCCAAAGTAATCGTTGAAGGTAACCGTGTTCTGCACAGCCGCTCTTGCGGGCGCATCAACCGACCAGCACAACACAAGTGGTCTGGATAGATGTGTGCTAGTCCGGTACTGCCACCTGATTGGTTTTGGGCAGTTAAGTTCATGCAGAAATTTTGAAAGGAAAAGTTACATATTCGGATGGCTTTTGCCGAACCATAGTCCAGCCAGAATCGGATTCTTGAAACGCAGGTGTGGCGGCAGTTCATTAACGATAAACTGCAGAGGCCACACGGACGTCTTTGTCGACCTCCACACTGCACTTCCGTCCGTGTTCACTGTAAGAGTGAGGTCGTCCCTGCCAAGACTTCTAGCGTTCTGCATTCTTGCATGACATTCAGCACTGGTTACATCTGAAATGTGCAGTGCAAACCCTTGAAGCTTGAGCAAGTTGTTGTGCAGTTCCTCCTTTGTGTTTTCAATAAGAAACTACAGCTGCTTTTGTAAATCTAAAAGAACAAAAAATGAACCCCTGTCTTTGAGTGCTTGATGGAGTTCTGTACTTTTGCAGTTGGGCAGCCAGCTGATTTTCCTTGTATACTTTCATTCCACCAATGCATTTTTCGCAAACATAGTGGTAGTGCACCACATCCTGGGTTTCCTTGCACCGCAACTTCCGCAATGTGTATGCGCTTGGGGGCAGGACATCTTCTCCAAAAAGAAAAATTTATCAGTTTTGTTAAATCTCCCAATGTAGCCCATGTTAGCCCATGAGAAATGGCAAATGCCATGACTTCGTAACCTTCGTAACCTAAGAGTGTGGCAACGTTCCGTTACTGAACTGAGAGATGAAGGAGGGCATATGTCATCTTCGCTCCCAGCTGTGTCCCGTTCTTTGGCACTCGGAATGTCGTCGTCGAAACAGCTGTCGCTGATTCCTGCTGAATCGCTGAAAATGTCATACTCGGACCCCGCACTATCGTTATGATGATCAGTGCGGTCGCTTGAAGGCTCCTCGTCGGTCGTTGTGTCGGGCGCCCCACCACCATGACTACGGCTGCTTGAAGTCTCCTCGCTGGCAGTTGCGTCATTGTAGAGTGGGCGGGTGCCTGCTACAGACGAAACGCCCGGCTGACACCTGCTGACACTTTGCTGGGGTCTTAGGGCGCCGGCTCTTGAAGGACAGGCGATGGCGGTATCGTGGTCCTTTTGGCGTTTGTAAAATGTCGAGGCCGGTACGTCGAAGGTTTCACCACGCTCCGAATACTTCTTGCGCCGTTTTCTTGAAGCCGGTCCAGGCATTGTCTAATGCACACCGCACCTCAGAAACGTAAGCAATACACGCGATTACTCAGGATTTTCGATGCGCAAAAACCTCGCTGTTCGCTCTGGTTTTAAATTAAGACTCTGAAATAACGGAAGTCGCTCGCGCTAATTGATCACGTACGATGCATGCAGGATCAGCAAGTCATCTCCCCTGTTTGCGCTAATATTATTGCTGCTTTGATGACATAGCTAGTAAAATCTGCATACAGAGATACATGCGAAGAAGACAATTAACACTTTTGAAGTGCGGGATGTTCAAATAATCGAAAATTCGGGTTTTGATAGCTCTTGAAGCCAAGTGATCTCGTTTCCTATCTTCTGCCCAAGTTTATTTGCTGGAGTCTGCCCAGAAGTACTCCATTTTTTTTTTCTCAGAGATCGCTGGTGCTGCACATCTTGACAAAGAAGAAAAATTGTCATTTTTTTGCATGCCGGCCGGTGGGCGGCATATACTAGCTATTGTCGAGACCGAATATTTGGCCTCGATGAATAGCGTGATTCTCTCCAAAGCTCGCGCCTCATCTCATTTTCGCGTGCAGAAGTAAACGTCTCGCGACGTGACAGACGTCCGCAGCCGCGCGCCTCCGCAGCAGCCAAGGAGCGCGCGCGGCAGCCGACGGAGTCGTCTGCCACTGCGCTTGCTCGACTCGCGTTGAATTGTTTTGGATTCGGACGTCGAGGATCATGGACAGATCGCTTCTCCAGCGAGCCCAGTAAGCCACTGAGTTCAGCTATAGAGGTCATTCTCAGTGCTATTTAAGCAATTCTTCTATGATAGCCGCTCTATCACGTTCGATGCCCCGGGAATCGCATAAACGAGGTCTGTTAGAAAAGTATCCGACTTTTTTTTTTGCGAACACCTGTTGGATATGAATTAAAGCGCGCTTACAGCAGCCGACCTTGAACCCTCATGCGCATGCACGAATTTTTTCCCGCCTGCCGATAGCGTCAGTCGCTGGGAAGCAGCGTTTGAGTGAGGCAGTGCGCAGTGCTCTCGTCGGTTTTTTGTTGCAAGGAAAATAGCGGAGCGAGAGGAGCAGCGCTACTACCTCAAATTTTGCCAGAAACTTGGCAATAGCCAAGTGGAAATCATTCCAAATGTTCACACGGCTTTCGGTGATGATGCTGTGAACAGCACACAGATTAAGCAGTGGTGCAACTGGTTTAAAGACGGCCGCACATCTGTGGAGAGAGAGCCACGCTCCGGTCGGCCATCACCATGCCGAAATGACCAGGTCATGGCCGAAGTGAACGCTGTGGTGATGCGGGACTGCTGTGTGACTATGCGAGAAATTGCGGAAGAGGTGGACATCAGCAATTTTTCTGCACGTTCCATTATCACCGAAGATTTGGCCATGGAGAGAGTTGCGGCGAAATTCGTGCCGAAGCTGCTGACGGTGGACAAAAAGCAGCTTCATGTTGAAGTCTCACAGGAGATGCTGGATTCCACAAACAGTTACCCTGACTTCACCGACGCCGTAATCACTAGTGACGAGTCTTGGGTGTACGGGTACGACCCGGAAACCAAATCCCAGTCGTCACAGAGGACGCATTCCACGTCACCAAGACCAAAGAAGGCCCGCCAAGTGCGCAGCAATGTCAAAGTGATGCTGACTGCTTTTTTGACTCCCTCTGTGTGGCACACCACGAGTACGCACCCCACAGGATCAAAGAATGACTAAAGAGCACTACAGGGATGTCCTCCATCGCCTACGTTGTGCTGTGCGGCGCAAGAGACCGGAATTGAGGTCAACAAGAAATTGGCGCATCCATCGCGGCACTGCTCCTGCACATTCCTGGCATTTGATTCAGACTTTTCTGGCGGAAAACCAGACTACTGTAGTTCAACAGGCTCCTTACTCTCCTGATATGTCCCCCTACGACTTCTGGCTGTTTCCTAAAATCAAGAGGCCATTGAAAGGAGCGCGATTTCAGAAAAGAAAGGACATTATGGCTGCAACGACAGCAGAGCTAAATTCCATTCCGAAAAGCGCCTTTTCGGAATACTTCCAACAATGGCAGCACCGCTGGGAGATGTATATGGAGTCCCAAGCAGACTACTTTAAAGGTGATTAGGTTTCTAACGCTCCAATTAAGCCAGATTTTTTTCTTCGGCCAAAGGTCGGATACTTTTCTAACAGACCTCGTATGTACATGTGATAGCTATACTAAAAGGGGCTAGTATGTCCATGTTGGACCGAACGTGATAGCAGACCCGGGATAAATTGCTGGGGATATTTTTCTTACCTCGCTTATTGCCTTAATTCATCGCATGATTTTGTTGTGTTTGTGAGCGAGGTTAGTCTGGAGCAGGCCAGGCCATCGATACCGGCATTTCTCTCCGCTTCGTAACAAAGGCAGTTTGATGATTAGCCTGTGAGCATGCAAATTATGTCTGTTCCATAATTACAAAGTACCGCCGCCTGCGACAGCTGATATGACCAACGCGCATTTGACCATGAAATACTTCTCATTTGCACATAACAAGATTTCTTTACATCTTGGAGCTTCAGTATATTGCAGTAATAATGGTGTATTTTGTAATGTGAGAGCTTTCTTCGCTGCTGGGCGAAGAGAGGGCGCGGAAAGAGCCGCCTACTGCCGAACCTGCGCCCGCCCACTGGAGAACTGCGTGCCTGGGCTTTCCCACGGGCGCTTAATTGGCTTCGGATCCGCGCTCCGCGCAGAGCACCAACGCCGTGTCTCCGCAGTCTCGACTGCAGCAAGGCAATGACAATGTGATACAGGTCCTTACTGGCTATAGATGGTTAAAGGACCAGCTTCTATATATTTCCTTTACTTTTCACCAACGCAACTCCCGACTTGGATGCATCACCGCCCGTTCAGAAACAAAAGCGGAACCACTCATCACCAGTCCAAAAAAAAAGCGTCTTAGTAGTCGTTTGCAGACAAAGCTGTAGCCAAACTGGCCTAACCGGCGACTTGTTGTTGCAGCGCTCCCGCCAAAACCAATTCCGCTTTTCCTCGTGCGTCATGTTCGTGTATGTTAAATACCTTGACAAGTTAAAGGCAAATTTGCCTGCAAAACTCAAAGGGGTTTACGCCCAAAAACGAGGAGGACTTCAACCCCGGGTAAAAGCTGCAGGCGTTTTGGCGCAGCGAGGATGGAGAGGTCGAAGGATGCTATCCGGCCTTGCTCTACACACGGACAAGAAAGTAGACTAACACACACAGCGCTGACTTACAGCTCAAGGTTTATTTTTCCAGACACTTCGGTAAACACACAGCAGCATCAAGTTCTCCTGTGTGATTTCTGGTGGCGATGACTGTTTATTAGACTCGCTTGCTTTTATTTTCTTGATGCTGCTGTGTATTTACCGAAGTGTCCGGAAAAATAAACCTTCAGTTGTAAGTCAGCGCTGTGTGTGTTCGTCTACTTTCTTGCCCGTGTGTAGCTCGCGCTGTTCTCAATTGTGATGAGCCAACTAGCACGCGATGTGTTATTCAAGTTCATTTCTAGTACATCGGGCATCCCTTCCTCTGCCTTTTTTGACCCGCACCATCTGGTACCACGAATCGCAGCAATTTCATGTAGGGCACAGTCGCTCAGCTTCTGTATCCGCAACAAGGTGATGCCACCGGATATCCTTTTATTGATGGGAGGTTTTCAACCCTCAGCTGGACATGGCATCCGGTTTTGCAAACTCGTGCGGACTGAATTGCACAGACAATGGCGTCTATTCAAGGATCACCTTTGGTTACAGCTGCAAGCGTTGAAGCCTAATGGCAGTTCGGGGGAGTTATGCCGTCACTTTTCTGACATCGTGGACCGGACTACCGAGTCCCTTTGGCAGCTCACACTTCCTCGTCTTCGAGCGCTTGTTCCGAAGAAGCCACCTTCAAGCAGGAACCAAGTACACCTTCTTGACGGTGCTACGGTTCCCAAAGAAGTCCACGACGTACTGGCTCGCGGTTCCAAGTTTGCCCTTGAGCGAAAGCGATCGGCTCCGGAACTTCTGAGCTTGGTTAGGCAAGTCGCCAGACTGGCTCCGGTAACTGAGGTGGAACGCTGCGTCTCCGAAGGTGCGGACGTTTTGAACCGTCGAAGATCAGCTAGCAAGAAACTGCCTCTGGGAAGACTGTGGCCTACCTCAAGGATAATAAGCTTTGCCTGCTCCCTGCGGACAAGGAAGGAGGCTTTGCGGTTATGCCAAAAAGACTGTACAGGGTGTATCGTGCTGGGTCATGCCGGCATATGGCACGTGATGCGCACCGTGTTGCGCGTCAACCGAGAACGGCCTATATAAGCGCTCACAATAAACCCAGCGGCAGCATTGGCGCTCCCGGATTCGTAGTCGATTGTCAGTCCCTTATCAGCCTGTCTGGGGCTTATACATGATGTCAGAAGTGGGATCTTGGTGGAAGCAGCTACGACACTTCGTTCGTCCCGGCAAGCATGCAACTACTGAAGCCACCGGACCATCTTCGTCTCACGGGAAATGTTCAGAAGAACTGGGAGCTTTTCAAGCAAAAGTTTGAACTGTACGTACAGGCAACACAGTCAGCAACGCCACTGACAGAAGCTGCTAAAACCCCCAGGCTCCCGACTGCTGCCGGGAACGACGCACTGGAAGTCTTCAACAACTTTACGTTCGCCGAAGGTGAAAACAAGCAAGACTACAAGACTGTGGTAAAAAAATTTGAAGAGTACTGCGGAGAACAGCAAAACGAAGTCTACGAAAGATGAAGGTGAACCAGTTGAGCACTTCATACGAGACCTGCGCAAGCAAGCAAGGTACTGTGACTTCGGACTGCTTTCCGATTCAATGATTCGCGACCAAATCGTGTTTGGTACCTGCAGCAGCAAACTAAGGGGAAAATGCTGACAGAGAAGAATTTGACGCTACAAAAGGCAGAACAAATATGCAAGGCCGCAGAAGTGGCGAGCAAACAAACCGAAGCATGGCAAATTAACGAGGCAAAAGTGGACGCTGCCGAAAAAGGCTATCCACGTCGCAGCCAAGGGCTGAAAAATGCGTTCCAATGCTCCAAGTGTAACAGAAGACACGAACCAAGGAAATGCCCCTCCTTTGGCAAAATCTGCCGCGCTTGTGCAGGCATAAATCATTACGCGGTTTGCTGCAGAAACCATGAGGTTGCCGGAGTGCAACACGAAAATGAGGATTTCGAAATACTGGACGTCACCTTATGCGGAATCCAGAAAATGGACTGGATTGTTAATGCCCAGGTTGGAGAACAGCAGGTTGCATTCAAAGTGGACACTGGCTCCCAAGCCAATCTATTACCACTGTCTGTGTACAACAGATTCCGAACGAAGCCACGCCTGAGGCCAATTAATTCCGTCTTGCGGTCCTATAGCGGGAATGCAATCATGCACTGCGGAGTGACAACTCAAGTAGTCACGATCAACGATCGTCGGTGCCTAGCAGACTTCTTCGTTGTGAAGCGGGGCCAGCCCATCTTAGGTCTGGGACTGGCCGAATCCCTTACACTACTGTCCCGTGCTGTGGATTCCGTGACCGCAGACAAGGTTGCCCCAGCAGTACAGCAATTCCCCCACCTTTTCGAAGGCACTGGTTGTGCGACGCGAGAATATCGGATGGTGCTTCGTGACGATGCAGTTCCGATGATCCACGCAGCGCGTCGCGTCCCCTTGGCGTTACGGGAACCCCGGGAGGAAAAAGATGGTAGCCTCAGGGTGTGCATGGATCCAAGAAATGTAAACGCATGATTGAAACGGCAGCACTACCAGATGCCACAACGCGAAGATATTGAGGCGGAGCTATCCGGCGCGAAATTTCTCAGTCGCCTCGACGCTAACGCGGGGTTCCACCAAATTCCACTCGACGAGGCCACTTCAAAGATATGCACGTTCGCCACGCCGTTTGGTCGCTACCGCTTCCTTAGACTCCCATTTGGAATTGCATCCGCACCCGAAGTCTTCCAGAAAACGCTTAGCGAGATTTTTGACCCTTTACCAGGAGTAAGGGTGTACATAGATGACATTTTGGTGTGGGGATCTAAGCAGGAGCATGACGATCGCCTGAAAGCCGCTCTATCTGCAGCACAACAAGCAGGGCTAACATATAACTTGGCAAAGTGCAACTTCGGAGTACAGGAAATAGCTTTCTTGGGCGATGTGCTTACTCAAGCGGGAATTCGTCCAAACCCAGCATTGGTAGACGGTGTAAGCAAAATGCGCGTGCCAAACGATAAACTTGCCATTCAGCGCATGCTCGGCGTAATCAACTATTTCGGCAAATATCTGCCAACACTAGCTGAGAAAACAAAGCCTCTTAGAATCCTCATACGGAAGGGCACCGTGTTTAATTGGACAGAAAAGCACGCACAAGAATGGGAAACAATCTGCGACGCACTGCGCACTGCCCCGCTGCTGGCGATATTCGACCCCGCGAAAGAAACGAAGATAACGTCAGACGCTTCTAAAGATGGCCTAGGCGCTGCTCTGCTTCAGCGACACACCAGTGGCTGGCGTCCTATCGCCTACGCGTCGCGAGCGATGACCGAAGTTGAAAAACGCTATTCCCAGATCGAGAAAGAGGCCATGGGAATTGCATACGCCTGTCACAAGTTCCACCAGTTTGTGTACGGCAGGAAAATCGTACTAAATACCGACCACAAACCACTGATCGCCATTGCGTGCAAAGACATTGGCAGCATGCCCCCCATGCTTCAACGGTTTTTTCTTCGTCTGTTAATGTACGAATATGCTCTACACTTTGTGCCAGGAAAAGACTTGACACTTGCTGACATGCTGTCAAGGGCCACACCGGCAGAATGTGGAGACACTAGCGATTTCGGCGACATTCAAGTTCACGCAGTTGCTGTTCTGTCGTCCTTGGTAAGCGAAAGAACGAAACGGCTTTTGGCACAGGAGACCTATAACGACCCGGAGCTGTGTGCAGCAGCAGAAAACCTGTCTTCAAACAAAGCCGTCGAAGGAACACTCAAACCATTTGCGTCGGAGCTTTCAGTGATTGACGGAATCCTGCTGAAGGGCAGCAAAGTAGTTATTCCAAAGAAGATGCGTCCAGAAACGCTCAGGCGCATTCACGAGGGCCATCTGGGTCTAAATAAGAGCAAAGCGAAGGCAAGGCCCGGGTTGAACTTTTCTGTCCCGGGTTGAACTCCGACATTGCAGACATTGTACGCAAATTTGCGGTTTCTAAAACCTATGCATACAAACAGCCGAACGAGCCTCTCATGTTACGACCTCCTCCGGATCACCCCTGGTACCGAGTCGGCGTATAGATCTCTTCTGCTATGCTGGATCCATGCATCTGGCAGTTTTTGACGCATATTCAAATTTTCCAGAGGTCGAAAAACTCGGAGACACATCTGCAACAGCGGTCATCGACAAGTTGGCAGCCATCTTTGCAAGATACGGAATCCCGGTGGAAGTCTGACCGACAACAGCCCCCAGTTTTCAAGCCACCAATTCACCGCCTTCGCGAGACGGTACGATTTCAAACACATTACTTCGAGCCCCGAGTATCCACGTTCCAACGGGCTTGCGGAAAAGGGTGTTCAGATCATCAAGCGGCTTCTTAAGAAGACCGGGAACGCACATGAAGATTTTTGGTTAGGTTTACTCGCATACCGCTCTGCCCCATTGCAGGATGGTCGGTCACCGGCGGAACTTCTGCAGGGCGGGCGCCTACGCACCAGACTACCAGACTTCAGCCAGGAGCCCAAACCACCTGTAAAGAAGCGCCAGCAGCAGTCGTCGGGGAGGCCGCTGCACCAACTGCAACCAGGACAGATTGTTCGCGTGAGAGGCCTGGACACAAAAAGCGAAAGTATTAGAAAAAGTAGCACCTAGATCCTACGACATTGCAACAGAAGAGGACAGAACGCTGCGACGTAACCGTCAGCATCTGCTGGCCACCTCGGAGGCATTCAGGCACTCCAGCTACAGCGACGACAGTGACGGTGACGTGGGAGACGCTGATGCCGAAGAGCCTCCGCATCGGTCTTCACCTCGTGCTACTACGCCGGCACCTAGAAGATCGTCACGGACTACGGCTGAACCACGACGTTTAGCATACGGTTCCAACTTTGAACAAATCACTTAGTGTCGCTTATCTCTGTAGCGTTTGTTGTTTCAATATTTTATTGCTTGTCGCATTGTTCTTTCTTTGCTGTTCTGTTCAAAAAAAAAAGATGGGAAGATGTATCGTGCTGGGTCATGCCGGCATATGGCACGTGATGCGCACCGTGTTGCGCGTCAACCGAGAACGGCCTATATAAGCGCTCACAATAAACGCAGCGGCAGCGTTGCCGCTCCCGGATTCGTAGTCGATTGTCAGTCCCTTATCAGCCTGTCTGGGGCTGATACACAGGGTGGTCGAGTGCGAACACGGCTCCGAGTGGCCGCGCTCCGCGGAGCGCCAGCGGATCCGTCGCGTTCGCGCATCGAAGCAAAGCCGCGCAGGCGCACAGGGGCCCGGAGGAGGAGCTTCGTGTCGTCTGCTACAGCGCTGGCGCGCACCTCGCTTGCATTGATGGAAAGCTCCTTCCCACCATTACCGGGGACCGGAGGCGCCAGCTCGGGTCCTGACAGAGAGAGCAGCTCGAGCAGAGGAAGAGGTTCAAGCAAGGACAGAGACGCGGGCAAAAAGGTGAGCTGGCCAGATAAGGTCTCTTCTTGGGAAACCGCTCGGGAAAAGGAACTGGTAGAGCAGCTCGCTAAGAGAGACAGAGAGCTAGACACCATAAAGAAGGAAATGGCGGAGCGGAGGAAGCTCATTAACGCTAACACAAAACAGCCAAAGGTGGTCGAAAAACCCCCTTTGCAACAATCACAAAACGCGAGTCAGGCGCCCCCGCGTGACACATATGAAGGGGGAGACATTCAAAACGCAATGGATACAGACACCAGAGCCCCCTTGAAAAGACCTCTACCCAGAGAGGGAAACACAGACGACAGTACTCCCAAAAAGGCGGCAGAAAGTCCTAACGAGGACGCATCGGCTAAAACCCACATCAAGGTTAGGTCGGACATGAACACACTATTGAAGCGGGTTGACGCTCAAGACGCTAGAATTGATGCCCTTACCGCTAGGGTAGACAAAATAGCCGAACGTGCTGACAATCTGACGGCGGAATTCGTCATGTTCAGGGAACGAACCATGGGTTGCTTGCAGCAAATTCTGGAACAACTAGCAAACATAGAAGCCAGGCTTCCCCCTGTTGCCGGCAACACCCTCCCCTCGCTGCAACCGCAGCAGCAGCCTCTATAGGACATCATGGCCCCTCGCCAACAAATTAGAATCTGGCAGTGGAACTGCAGAGGATTCCAGTCCAAAAGATGGAACCTGCAGGCATACATTCAAAAAAACATAACCACACCGGACGTAATCCCGCTGCAGGAGGCAAGCGGCATGGTCAAATTAAATGGCTACGCCGCGTACACCCCGCTAGGAGTGCAAAAAGAGCACAAACCCAAGTCGTTCACGGCCATGCTAGTGCAAAGAAATCTAACGGCAACACAACACGCACTCGAAAACACAAGCGAGGACTACGTGATGTTAGAAATAATCCCAAACAGAAAAGGGGACAACAGTCTCTTTATTCTGAATATATACAACTCACCGAAAAACCGGGGCACAGGGCTGGCGGACCTATTACGTAAAGCCATTAGACTATCTTATAAGAAGGGATTAGTAATCACGGGGGACTTCAACGCCCCGCATCCGGCATGGGGATATCGGACGGCCTCCCCTAAGGGAAACAAACTATGGACAGAAATCCAAAACTTAAGGCGCACGCTACTAAACAACCCGCAAGACCCCACGAGGATAGGCAATAGCGTCAGCGTAGGCACGTCCCCAGACTTGACGCTAGGCAAAAACCTCGAGGGTGAAAGATGGTCAAACACAGGACACACCTTGGGTAGCGATCACTGCATCACAGAGATTGAAACACAAACCAGGCCGATGAAGGGGAAGCTGCGCGAAACGAAGCTGACAGACTGGGACACCCTCCGAAAAGTCCGGGACAGAACCGCTCCGAGGGAGATATCGGATCTAAATCAATGGGTTGAGACACTCAAAAGAGACGTAAACAGTCACACTAGACAGACCCCAACCACCGAGCATGACATCACAGACTCGAGGCTGGCCCACATGTGGGAAGCCCACGAGAGCCTCTTGAAGAGGTGGAAAAAACAGAAACACAATAGAAGGCTAAAGAAGAGAATATCGACACTCGAAAAACAGATAGAAGACTACACAAACGAGCTTCAGCGTCAACACTGGGGACAAATTTGCGATGAAATGAATGGAAAGCTAGGGTGCAAGAACACGTGGCATCTTCTTCGCCACTTAATAGACCCAGGACAAACAAAGTCGGCGGCACAAGGGCAGCTTAAACGATTGATTCACAAATACCAGGGAAGAGCCGCGGACCTAATAGAGGAACTGAAGAGCAGGTACCTTAACACAGACAAAGGGGGTTCATCTCCAGCTTACCAAGGAGCAGAGAACACACAGCTAGATGAGGACATCTCGATAGCGGAGGTATGGAGAGCAATGAGTCATCTAAGAACCACGTCGGCAGCGGGGGCAGATGGGGTAACCAACAAAATGCTAAGGAACCTAGATCTAGTCTCGGTCACGGCAGTCACAGATTACCTAAATGAGATATGGAAACGAGGTAGTCTACCTTCACAATGGAAACATGCCAAAGTAATCTTTATTCCAAGACCCGGGAAGAAACTTGAAGTGGGCAACCTCAGGCCGATATCGCTAACGTCCTGTCTGGGGAAGCTGATGGAACATGTCATATTAAACAGACTCCAGGAATACGCAGAGGAAAGCGAGGTATTTCCTGAAACGATGCTAGACTTCAGGAGCAAGTTGTCCACGCAGGACGTCATGCTCCAGCTCAAAGCAGACATCATAGACCCGCCCAACAAAGGGGGCGCCAAAACTATACTGGGCCTAGACCTACATAAAGCCTTCGATAACGTCAAACACGAGGTCATACTAACTAATCTGGCGGAGATTGCCCCTGGAAAGCGGACCTACGATTACGTAATGGACTTTCTAACCGGCAGAACCGCAGAAATAAATCTAGGAGACATCCAGTCAGAAACTATTAAGCTGGGAGACAAGGGAACTCCGCAGGGCTCAGTGCTCTCTCCTTTCTTATTCAACCTGGCGTTGAAGAACCTACCGCCGCTATTGAAGACTGTCGAAGGTATAAACCATACGCTATATGCGGATGACATAACAATATTGACGCATACAGGAAACGATGGGGAAATAGAACAAAATCTCCAACACGCGATCGATATTGTCCAGGATTACGCGGAATGGGCAGGACTAAAATGCTCGCCAAGCAAATCCGAACTTCTGGTGATCCGGGGGGCTAGCAAACGCGATACCAACACGTACTGGTAAATGAGACTCCGGTAGCCAGAGTTGACAAAATCAGGGTCCTAGGACTTATAATACAGGACAATAGAAAGAACACGGAGACATGACAATTAACATGAAAATCAGGCTCATAAGGCGAATAGCTAACAAGAGACGGGGAGTCAAAGAGAAAGATCTCTGCCGAATGGTTCAGGCTTTCGTGATAAGCAGAATAGTTTACGCCGTTCCCTACCTCAAGCTAGGGCTGGCGGAACAGAACAAAATAGATGGGATCATAAGGCAGGCATATAAAGCAGCATTGGGGCTGCCCCACTGCACTCCTACGGAAAGACTTCTTAAACTGGGGATCTACAACACCACCACGGAACTATGTGAGGCACATATATTTGCGCAATTAAGGAGGCTTGCGACCTCACCCCCGGGGAAAAAGATCCTGAGCAACCTAGGATTACATGATAGAATTCCGGAAAGAAACGAGCAGGCAAAATTACAGACCAAAGTTAGAAAATTACTCACTGTTAAACCACTTTCAAAAAACATGCACCCTGCTTTTCACGAAGGCAGGAGGAGAGCCAGAGCAAAAACCCTTGAAGCCAAGCTCGAAGGCTCGGAATACACAACCTATGTAGACGCGGCGGAATACGAAGGAGGCGACTCCTTTGTGGTCGTGGCCGTGAACGACTCGGGTGAAACATTAACGGCCGGTTCGGTCAAAACAAAAAACTCAGGGACAGCGGAGGAGGCGGCTATCGCCATGGCAATGGCCAGCACCAAAGCAGTCACCATAATTAGCGACTCCAAGGTGGCTATCAACAATTTTGCGCGGGGTATGATCTCCCAGGAGGCAGAACGAATATTAAGACATAAAGAGAGGTGGAACTAATATGGGTGCCGGCACACTCGGGGAACAGGGGAAACGAGTTGACTCACAGTATAGCTCGAGGTTATGTGAGCCGAGTAGTGAGCCGGGTTGAGTCCCCAAATTTCACGAGAGATGCATTCATATCATTTCACGAATACACCAATGAGTTTAAACTGGAAAGGAGGATCTATCCGCCACCAGACAAAAAGCTCGACAAAAGCCAGGAGGTAACGTGGCGTCGGCTCCAGACGCGAGCCTTCTTTAGCCCGTCGAGACTAGCACACATGTATCCAACACAATACAACGCTACTTGCAAACAATGCGGCGAGATAGCCGGTTATGACCACATTTTATGGAGCTGCAAAAAGGCGCCGCCCCCGGCGGACCTACTACCATTCCCTTCTCTAGAGCGATGGGAGGCTATACTGGCCAGCTCAGACCCGTTGACGCAAGTCCGGGCCACTGAGTGGGCTCACAAGGTCGCCAAGAGCCATGGGCTCGAAGCCACCTAGTATAATGCCTACTAGGGCTCAGTGCTGACAATAAACGTTTTCCAATCCAAAAACCTCGCGCGCTGCGTTTTTACAGCAAGTCGCGGCGGCTTTGCGGAAAAGCGCACTTCACTCACTGCAGTGCGTCCTTGGTAGCGCGTACAAATGAGCGGCCGGTGTTCTCCGTGCCGCACTCTGAGTTAAATGTATGTAAATTTTCAGGGCTTTCTGCCTTGATTTTTTTGACACTCCGTAGTGAATAATGCTTTGTGGGGCGCCGGAGAAATTATTTCGACTACCTGAGTTGTTTTTAACGTGTACTGACGTCGCGCAGCACTCGGACGTTCTTGCACTTCGTTTCCATCTAAACGGGGCAGCTGGGAACAGGTTTTCATTCCCCAATATTGATTTTTGTGTGTATTGATTTACTTGGTATATGTATATAGTGTATTGAAGCGTTGTATTATTAGCCACGCACGGCGACCGACACAGGCCTACGTTTCGGTACAGTAGTATAGAATTGCCAGCCTTAGCAGCGACGGCGACGGTGTTTGACAGCGCTGAGTTTTTGCTCAACCTCTTCCCGACAATATACCGTGTCCTTTTTAGAGGGCCAATATTTTTTAGCAGCGTGAGATATGCGACATTGTGCTTTGGGCTGATGGATTCTACACGATAGCGGACTTTATGCCCCTGGTAAAGCTCAATAGTTAAACGATTCAACAACTAAGTTTAACTATCCAGCTTGTTTATGTCTTGATTTTAGGGGCGAGATTAAATTGGGAAATTGAAGGCAGCCACAATTGAACGTGACTGCAGTTTTCAAATTTTCTCAATCGGCAGTGTGCTGCGAAATATTCAACGTCAAATATCCTCATATATAATTGAGTTGGCCTCCCAGATTGCAAGTTTTTAAAATGGCGTCGATCGCATTTCTAATGCGAGAAATACGAACGCCGTTTGTGTATTTCATGGCATAGAAGCAGTTATCGTGACTTCCGCAACAATATCAGGAGCAGCGAGGCCATTTTGAAAACATGTAATGCGGGAAGCCAACTCAACAAGCTTTCAAATTATGATTTTTGGCATTCGATATTTCGAACCACGTGCTGGTTGAAAAAAAATATAAAAACTGTAGTCATCTAACATGTTGACCACCTTCAATTTCGCAACATAATCTTGCGCCATAAAATAAAAAACTGCAAAGCTAGATAGTTACATTTAGTTATTTGTTTAAATATTCAGGCCTACCTGTTGCATAATGCCCTCTATCTGTAGAATCCATCTGCACAAACCACAATATCGTACCTCTCCGACCTTTTTAAAGAAAAATTTGGATCCTTTAAAAAAAAAAACACGTTGTATATTACACCTCAACGGTGGCTCCTTTCGTTTTTTTTTCTCGCTCTCTCTTTCATACCATCTTATTCACATTACACCCTCCATCACCAGGATGCTCATCGGAGCGAATGCCCTACTTAAACCCCCACCAATGATAACGGTTCCGCCCAAAAAGGCAAGTACTCTTGTCGAAACGTTGGCAATCAACCTGATGCTACGCCTACCTTGTTCTTTTTGTTTTATGTACTCAAGCAAAGTGGTTTACGAACTTCATTGGGCGTTTAGTGGGCAAGTGGTTCATGGTCAGAACAGTGCATCATTTGCATCCATTTCAACAACAACTAAGTCCATATGTCATCCCTCCCCTTTTTGCGCCTTTTGAAACACGTGATTCTTTCTGCCCGTTTGTCCTGAAGCATTTGTGTCACTATCCTCTAGTCCGGATCACCTAACACCTATTACAGGTGTCAAATACAACAGTAGGTCAACACAAGTTTGGCGTATTCGCCCACGACATGCACGCTACTCCACGGAGTCTTTCCTGCCTAAAGGAGCCAAGAGGGGAAAATTCACCTTTCACAGGATTCCGAAACCTTAGGAACTCGGATTAAGTGGGCGGTTGCCCTTAACAACTTTTGCCACGCCTTCTAAATACTAGGACCCCAACTGTTTTTTTTTTCTCAGTGGTTTCCTTTGTCCGATCTACCGTCGCAGGCTCCTATGTCCTGTCCCAAGCAGACACCTTTAATACGTCATTTTTCACTAGTCCAGTGAGACCAC